>NW_027507764.1:208798329-209180829 GCF_037356315.1 Lithobates pipiens | reverse complement strand
CACCCACACCGGCATCTGGCTCAGTCTTTCATAGCACTGCTAAGAGCCAGAGTGGGCAGCTCACTCCCAATCTATATCCCGTTGCTCCAGTGAGCGTTAAAGGGGACAGAGCAGAGTGAAGTGATTGGCAGTAACAGCTGAACTGAGCGATCAACTTTCACATGATCACTCACTTCTATGCATTAGAGCCATTGAGGGATACATGCAACACCAGATCGATGCTTCATCACTAAAGTAGTAATTTATTTTCTTTTTTGTTTAAACTAATGCACCTTTCCTTTTTTTATTTTATGTTTATTTTATTAGATTGATTTAACAGTACAAGATGTACTGCCATATAAGTATAAAAATATATGCACAAACATAAAAATATATATATATACTATATGCATTATATTTAGCAAAAACATCCTACATTTTGAAATCTTATATATATTATTATTATTGTTTATTTCAGACAGCAGTAATGGATATTGAGGAGACCATCCTACTATTAAGCATAACAGCTGTCGCAGCAGCAGCTGTTCACATCGCACAGGATAGGATCAGAAATGTTAGGCTCAGACAGCCTCGTGTGTTCCAGAGACGTGCAGTCTTGCATGAGCTGTCTGACAATGATGTCGAGGACATGTTTCGGCTGAACCGTCAGGGGGTCATGGAGGTTTACCACCTCATATCAGATGAAATTGAACCCCTGACGAGGAGAACCCATGCAATCCCTGCCATTGTCAGGCTATTGGCTGTCCTAAATTATCTAGCTACGGGTAACTTTCAGCCGTCATGTGCTCGGATCATTGGAATTAGTCGTCCCAGTCTTTCTAGATTCCTGAAACCGGTTCTGAAAGCCATCAAGAGACATATGGATAGGTACATCCATTTCCCTAGAACCAATGAAGAGTGGCAAGAGGTGAAGGTTGGATTTTTCCGACAAGGAGGGATGCCAAATTGCCTGGGAGCCATAGACTGTACTCATATTCCGCTGATACCACCACATAATAGGGAGGAGCAATTCCGCAACAGGAAAAGCTACCACTCGTTAAATGTGCAAGTGGTGGTAGACTCCCACCAGCGCATTATGAGTATCAGATCTGGGTTTCCCGGAAGTTGCCATGACAGCCATATCCTGCGGCAGTCAGCTCTCTTTGAACGATTCGAAAGAAGACAAATGCCAGAGGGCTGGCTGGTGGGTAAGCAAATTTAATTTTCTTTATTTTTTAAATTAATTACCGTAATTGTTAAATATTACTTATGATATTTTCGTTTGTTATTATAGGAGACGCAGGATATGGATGTCGATCTTGGTTGCTGACGCCTCTGTCGAATCCCCAGACTGTGGCCGAGGTTAGATATAATAGTGCACATATCCGTACCCGTGCAGTTATCGAGAGGACATTTGGAATGTGGAAATCCACATTCCGATGCCTATCGAAAACTGGGGGTTTTTTACAGCACTCTCCGGAACTGGTGTCAGATATCATTATTGTATGTGCAATTCTACACAATCTTGCTCTTGCAAACAATGTAGACTTGCACATCAATGATGATCTGCCACCAGAAATACCGGCACTCCCGGCTGCCTCTGAAGATTCCTCAGACCTAGGGAATCGTGTCCGTCAGAGACTTATTCAGAACCATTTCATGGTAATTATGTAATATTTTACATCTAAATGTATATGTTGTAATGTGCTCTGTTTTTTTAAGCATAATTTGATGTTATGTCTTCTAGGATCTACAAAGAAGGACGACTAATTAGTTTAATGTTTGTGATCCTATCCTGTTCAAGTGGACACCTGCCATTTTATATGTAAGTCTAATATTTACAATGATTTCTTTTTCATTTTTTACTTGAGGATGTAGAAGAGGCAGGGCTTAGCCGTTCTCTGTGTGTCTATGGACACACAGAGGTGGCTTGGGAGCAAGCACACATGGGTGACCCCATAGCAATTGATTAGCTATAGGTGCACTTAGTGGGGGGGGGCCCAGAAGTGCAAGTGGGGTACCCCACAAGAGGAGTATCATGGCTGATATGTGCAAAATCACACATAGCAGGTTAGTATTACATTTTAGTAGTGAACTTTAGTCTGCACTCCTATGACCCGCATTCACTTGACAACATGCCATAGTCACTGTGCCATTCCATACTTTGGCGTTATCCCAACTTCTTTGTCGGAATCCACCAAGATTCAGTAGCAACAGCTGGCTTATTCTCAGTAAGAGACTGAACCAGCTTCTCATGACCAATCCACTGCTTGGTGCTCAAGTGAGAGCTCGAGGGGCAGAGCAAAGAGCTGATAACTGACAGTCACCACTCTCTGCACACACAAGAGTGAGAACTGTAAGATCAACAGTCTTTGCTCACTCAGTTCTCATTCTTTTAAGTGTCAGGGGACAGATGCCTCATTGGACCAATGATGCATCCACCAATGTGATTCTGATTATCCTTTTTTTTAATTGTAAACTTTTGTTTTCATAGGCCCCCTTGTAATTTTGATATATATATCTTTTTAGGCCCCCATATCCTCCCCCATATCCTCCCCCATATTTATCCTCACTGCCTTGGAGGGGGCAGGGAGAGGGTAGGACGAGTGCCCCCAGATTACCTACAGGATAATGAACCGTCTGTATTAGGAAGTCTTGTCTCCTGGGCTGCCATAATTGACTGTCCTGTCTATAATAGAAGGCGGGACTTTGTATTAGAGAGGACTCCTAGTAACCAGGGGATTCTCTTGTATGTAATTTGTCAGTGCTTGTCCCGCCACCTCCCTGTCCCCTCTGAGGCCACAGATGGGAATTGATCAGGCTGCACTGATGCCAATGGTAAGCCTACATTCATGGGAATGTTGAGGCTGCATTTATGTCAATGGTGAGGCTGCAGATGAGCACTGATTAGACTGCATTGATAGGCACTAACCCTTATTTTGCCAAACACTTCTTTCTTTAAAAATTAAGTTATCATTTCTCAAACTTCCCTCTTAAAGTGAAGGTACATGTTTTAATACGCTTCAGTATATCCAGATAACATGCCCAAGCTCATCCTTCGTCCTGAGTGTTGCTTGTGGATTCGGTGGAAGCCTTAAAAGATATATATCAAAAAAGCACGCCCAAGTTCATCTCTTCACCACACACAGCCATAAAAGAAACAGAATTCTTGTTGGGCAGTGTATTAGTGCTTGTACGAACACACTTACGAAATGGTTCAAAGAATTTCAGGCAAAATGGTTGGCCCTCGCACATGTTCACTTTATTATATCTGGACCTATTTTAAAACTATTTTGGACACCCCTGCTCTATAGCCTCTATATGGATCCCAAAAATATATATTTTGCGTCCATCCAGAGGCAAGATCACCGGCTGGATTAGCCTCTTCAGTTGACAATTAATAAGCAATGAATTGTGATATCAATATTAGTTTCTTGACCATGGAGCTTGTGGGGAACAGATGATATATCTAAATGAGGTTTCAATAGGCAGAAGAGTACATATGTCATTTTTATAATAAAATATTTTCCATTAATGTTAATATGATGTTTAATTTACAGATGCAGAGCAGTTGAGGAAGATGGCAACCTCAGAACCCAGGCACATCAGGCACAGCAAGAAGGAGGACCCTTTACTGCCTGCACCTACAGGGCTTTCCTGGCTGATGCCCATTGCTCCCCTCACTAAGCTTCGGAGCAGTCGCATCGATTTTCGCAAAATCCCGGAGTTGCTTTTACGTACACGTTGTACTGTTTTTGAACCCCGGCGGAGGAAATATTACTGTTGTTAAAGACTCTTCAGCCTGGCAAGACCCCTGGGCCCGATGGCATCCCCGCAGAATTACACAAAATGTATGCTGCTGTCTTTAAACTAAAAACAATTTGTGATGTCTATAAAATTCAAATAAATGTTATTTTGATGATTTAAAAAAAAAAAGACAAAAATTATTACCTTCAAATAATTTTAATAGTAAATAAAATAAAACAATTTTTTAAACAAAAATGCAAACTTTTTAACTTAATAGTGCAAATTTCAGAAACAGACAAAAAACAAACAAACTTGAAATATGATTTAGGTATTTTGTGATTGGTCAGTAGTGGGCAGCTGCTGAGAAATTGACCCCACAAGATAGAAAAGGGCAGATGACATTTTTTTTTGTTCCTCTACCATTTCTTTTAAAATGGCTTCCTGAGATTCATTGTGTCTTCTTAGTTCTGTTATCAGAGAATTGTGAAAACTTCGCTGTTCTTCCAGGACCTGATCATGCTGCTGCTGTCTCTCTCTTAAATTTCCACTCATGGAGTTAAGGGTATTAGCCAACAGCATCGATGCACTATTGGCTTCTTCTTGTCTTTGGGCCAAGAGCTCCCTTCTCCTTCTCCCTCTTGGGACCCGTATGGGACCTGGTGCTGGAATTGATGCCTGGTGCCTACCCTCCTCATTATCTGAAACACAATAAAAATAAAATTATGATACGTATTATTCAACAATAAATAATTTGATTTAATATCGGTATTATAAGGGTTTTTAGATTTACTAGTTGGTAATTCCTCTTCCATTATAACTCCCTGCTGTTCGTCACAAACAACAGGTGGTTCTGGAAAAAAAAATTTTTTTTTTTAAATAATCATCAGAAAATTATACAGTTGTAATGCTTGTAATTAATCTAAGATATAGTTACCCATATTGGACGGCCCAGCTTGAGTTTCATCTGAATGTTGAATTTCAACAGGAACAAAAAAAGAGAAGAAAATACAATCAACTAAAATAGATTATAAAGGTGACATTTTTTTTTTAAATAACAAGAATCTCTCTACTTCCCTGCACTGTACAATGGAACTGCACAGAGCGGACGTGAACTTCCTATTCTTATTCAACACACCCCCCACTGGTGCTCCTGGCCCCTCCTGTCTGTGCCCCCACAGAAAGCCGCTTCCCATGAGTTCACTTCTGAGTGCTTGCTCCCAAGCCCTGCTGCTACATCTATTACACAGACAGTAGATTTTGCCCCCAACTTCATTGGCTCCCAGTGCCCCAGCATAGCCATCGTGTCCCAGAGGTGAGGGGAGACAAGACCTGCAGACGTGCACAGCGCAGTATTGAATGATGGCTCAGGTAAGTAAAAGGGGACAGGTGAGTTGGGATGATGATGTCTAAACATGTTTTACCTGAATGCAAGGAATGTACTCAAGAGGAGGTCCAGCCTCCCCATGAAAAATGAAAAAGTCAGCGGCAACAAATACTGCAGCTTTTGACTTTTAATATATGGATACTTACCTGTACAGGGAGCCCGCGCTGTCGGCACTGCAGCCAATCTTCGGATCATCTCTCAGGTGCAGCTGTCACCATTCCTGTTAAGGGAACCTGGCAGCGAAGCCTTTAGGCTTCACATCCGGTCCCCTATTGCTCATGAGCACTGTGCTTTCAGATTGTTCCGGTGGTGAAGGCAGGAGGAGAGGGGCGGCCCTGTCTCCCAAAAGTGGGAAACGGTACCTGTCAAAAACACGTACCTGCTCCACCTCCCCCTGAAAGGTGTCAAATGTGGCACCAGGGGGGTAGACAGATAGACGGAATTTCCACTTTTGAGTGGAACTGCACTTTAAAGTAAAAATTGTCTATGCTTTAAAACCACTTAAACATCTTCATATTGTAGCACAGCTATGCTATTTTTGACATAGATTAGCATTCATCTTCATGACGGCATTTTTTACTTACCATTGATGCTACCACAATTCTCCTCATTTTCCGTTTGAAAAGTGATTTGCGTGTTATCTGTAAAACACAACAATCAGATAAAATGTAATTAGGTTCACAATAATCAGAATATAAATCACTTTATTATAATATTTATAATAAGGCACCTCTAAAAGATGTGGACAATAACCCCCTATGTATGGGGCCATCTGTGGGACAAAGATACATTATATATATACATAGTACATAGATAATACATACATATATACATAGACAATATCGATTAATGCCATGTAACACTATCCCCCCCCCAAGGGAGCCACATTACGGAACAGCTCAGCAGATGAGATCGGTGTCATAACGTTTTGTTCCTTAGCACAGTGGCTCCCGTAGAGAACTGACAGCTTTTTGGGCTCAATCCACTGGGTTGAATGTGGAAAACTGTACCAGGCTAAAGATAACAGCCCTCTCAGCCAGCCTTCAGCAGGAAGCAGGTTCAGCAGGCTGAGAGACAGCAGTGGGAACCATTGAATCCTGCTGCTGTAAATCAAGCTGTAGCCGTTTCCTTTCCTGATCCATTTGGATCAAGGATCGTGACGATCCGTTGCACCCCTACTGAAAAGTGATACCAACTGCACTCCACCTCTTATCCCAGCTAGCAGTCTCCAGAGTGGTGACAGCAGAAGGAAATAGGTGATCTTTAGTTCAGTGTAAAGCAATACACTGGGCATAATAGTACAGGCTGCCATAGTTGGTGGGTGTAGCACCTGCCAAGCATGACCCATTCAAGTGAATGAGGCCACTCTGCAAGTGCCCTTCAACCTTTTGCAGTACAACAAACAAGGTGTTAAAGAAGGCAGCATGGTGTTGCTTTGTCAGCACATGCTTTAACCCCTTGCACCCTGCAGAAGCATGCAGTTGCGAGGTGCTTGCAGAGTGGCCCCATTTACTGGAATGGGTTGCGATGGGCAGGCAGTAGCAACCAACCAAAGTTACAGGAGCTGCACTATTTGTACACCTTTTCATGCTGCCTCAGCAGCTAAAGGGGGTAGAGATTGGGGGTGATAAAACAATGACTCAACTGCAGGGTTTTACCACCCACAAACATTGTGTAAACAACCCTTAAGGGTGCCACTGCCGAATGCAACTAAGGGCCCATTCACAAGTGCAGCAGGCACTGCTACTCCTCTGAAAAGCAATCAAAGTGTGTTTGACAGGCAATGAAGAGGTGATATGTTGCCTCCTCTCCGCCAGATTTAAACCCATAAGTGCTGTGTAATGCACGCAATTGCAACATGGTAGTACGGCAATTAGGTGGGAGGAGGCGACACTGCGCCCGGTTATCTTTGACTTTTCCTATGTTGTTCAGGTACAAATACTGTAGCTGTTGACCTATACTATTAGGGCACTTACCTGTCCATGGAGCCAACAATGTCGGCACCCAAAGCCGATCTTAGGATCAACTCCTGGGTGCTGCTGCCACCATTCCTTGTAAGGAAACCCGGCCTTTTGGCTTCACAGCTGGTTAACTACTGCGCATGCACAAAACGCAGTGTGCTTTCTAATTGGCCCAGCAGTGGGGGAATAAGATACCTGCCCTTTACAGCATCTGACCAAGCACATATTGCTTGGTTTGAGGTTTCCCTGTCTGAACCATGCAGGAAAAGGAGGATGGGAAACCATAAGTGACAAGATTCTGTATCTTCATGAAACAGGAAAAATTGAGGCATGTTGGGCCTTGGTCTCCCACCACTATCCATACGAGGTTTGAAATCATGATGGTTCAGCTGAACTTACACGATTTAAAACCCGCATTGCAGTCCGACTTTGAGGGCAATTTGAGAGAGATCTGTGCGGGTTGCTGCACTGATGTCTATTCAAATCGCCAACGAAATCTTTTGGGAATCGGTGCGGTGCTACAAAGTCAGCATCGCAACAATTAGGACAGTGTCACTGCCAGCAATAGGCTGTAATTTGTCATGCGATTTTACATGTCAAAAAATCGCATGTCAAATCGGCCTGATGTGAAAGGGGGCAAAGTGAGCAGTTGTGGTCCCGGGTTCACTTTCAATTTATAGCTGGGTATTTGCTGAACAAAACCAGCATAGGGTGATTACTGCTACTGCTCAAAGCGGTCCTGTACTGGCACCCAAAATCTGCTGTGTCCAGTGGACACAGTGGTCATGGGAGGGGCGTGCTGCACACCATAATGGGTGCACAATGTGCTATTAAACAGGAGCAGGCTGGATGACGTGCCTATACGTGATTCAGCCTGCTCATGTCGCCGGCCCACAGTAAATGATCTGTGGGTGGGAGACAAGCGGTTAAAAAAATTAATGAAAAAAACTACTTACCATCGTCATCAAAGAGGAGCAAGGTCTCATTGCCCTGATTCAAATCTTCAGCCACATTTTCATCGGTGGTAGCAGATGGTTCTCCTAACACTGTGAATAAAAAGTTTCAATTAATTAAAAAACAAAGAAAAAAAAATATCTGGAATTTAATTTTTAAAAAAAATTACTTACTATGAACATCAGAATCATGCTCTCCTGGCACTCCGCTGACAACGTCAGGCCCGAGGCACCCCTTTAATTCCTCTTCATAACAGGAGAAGGTAATATTCGCTGGAGGTCCTCCACCAGTGCCACGTTGGTGCCTTGCAATATAGGCAAGTTTTTTTTTGACCTGCTGTCTGATATCATTAATTCGCCGCCTGCATGTATCGACGTTGCGGGCAATTTCCCCTGCGGCATTGACCTCTTGGACAATAGATTGCCATATGTCTCCTTTCCTGGAATAGGATAGTTTTCCAGACTGGGAACCATATAGTTGGTCCCAGTTGCTCACCACCCTGGACACCAAAATGCAATTCTGCCCATGGCTGAACTTTGCTGTTCTTTTTTTTTTCAAAGACTCCATACTTCTTAACTTCTTTACTCTCCAATCACTAACCCCTCAAATGATTAAAATATTATTTTTCACTTAGCTTTTACTAGAGTGTACCATGTTTCTATTATTGGGTGATTTTGATTGACAGTAGATATATATTTATTGAATCAATATGTTCTAATTTAGGTTTATATATATATATAAATTTAAAATCAAAAAATTTTTTGGATCATCTTTTATATTTTATATATATTATTTATTTTTTTATATATATATTTGGCACCCAAACAGATGGTTTGAACCCGTGGACAGGTCAATTATATTATAGAGGGGAATCTCATTTCACTTTTTTAATTTATTCTTTAATTTTTTAGCCATTATTTGTATTTACATATTTTTATTTTTATTATTAATTTATCTTACAATTGAATTTAAAATGTCATTAACAGTGTACAGATGCTTGACAGATACAGGATCAACCATTTGATATATACACTGTTCATGGGAATAAAAGCACATGTGTAATTATTATGTAAAATGTTAATATTAGTTACGTTTTATAATAAAGGGGGGTGTATATTTGTGTGTGCTGGACTTTAAAGTTTATTTTTTTTATTTTATGAATGAGTGTTGTGATTGATGCTTTACTTTCACTTTGTTCTTCTTTAACCGTAGTCTCGGGATTTCTCCCGAGACTTCAGCCTCGCATTCACAGCGAGAGCGTTCTGAACGTTTGTAGATCTCTTCTCTTCACATGAACAGAAGCGATCTACACAGGGTAATATACCGGCACACTCATGTGAACCATGTTCACAGAGAATTCCGGCGATCTCTGCAGTGATGATTAATCACTGTTACATAAACGGACACCTTTATGTGATAGACTAACACAAAGTGGTACATAATTGTGAAGTGTAAGGAAAATGATAAATGGTTTTCAAATTTGCATTTGCATTTGTATTCAGCCCCCTTTACTCTGATACCCCTAACTAAAATCTAGTGGAACTAATTGCCTTCAGAAGTCACCTAATTAGTAAATAGAGTCCACCTGTGTGTAACTTAATCTCAGCATAAATACATCTGTTCTGTGAAGCCCTCAGAGGTTTGTTAGAGAATCTTAGTGAACAAAGAGCACCATGAATGCCAAGGGACACACCAGACAGGTCAGGGATAAAGTTGTGGATAAGCTTAAAGCAGGGTTAGGTTATCAAAAAAAATCCCAAACTCTTAACATCTAGCAGCACTGTTCAATCCATCATCTGAAAATGGAAAGAGTATGGTAAAACTGCAAACCTACCAAGACATGGCCATCCACCTAAACTGACAGGCTGGGAAAGGAGAGCATTAATCATAGAAGCAGCCAAGAGGCCCATGGTAACTCTGGAGGAGCTGCAGAGATCCACAGATCAGGTGGGAGAATCTGTCCACAGAACAACTATTAGTTGTGCACTCCACAAATCTGCCCTTTATGGAGGATTGTTGAAAGAAAGTCATAAGAAATCCCGTTTGCAGTTTACAAGAAGTCATGTGGGGAACACAGCAGACATTTGGAAGAAGGAAAAAAAAAAGCAAAACTGCACATCACACTGAACACACCATCCCCACCGTGAAACATGTGGTGGCAGCATCTGCCGTGGAGTTGCTTTTCTTTAGCAGGGACAGGGAAGCTGGGTAGAGTTGATGGGAAAATGGATGGAGCCAAATACATGGAAATCTTAGAAGAAAACCTGTTAGAGTCTACTAAAGACTTGAGATTGGGGCAGAGCTTCACTTTGCAGCAGGACAGCGACCCTAAACATACAGCCTGAGCTATATTGGAATGGTTTAGATCCAAGCATATTCATTTGTTAGAATGGCCCAGTCAAAGTCCAGACCTGTGTCAAAACTTGAAAATTGCTGTTCACAGATGCTCTCCATCCAATCTGGCAGAGCTTGAGCTATTTTGCAAAGAAGAATGGCCAAAAATGTCACTCTCTAGATGTGCAAAGCTGTTAGAGACATAACCAAAAAAGACTTGCAGCTGTAATTGCAGTAAAAGGTGGTTCTACAAAGTATTGACTCAGGGGGGCTGAATACAAATGCAGACCACATTTTTCACATATTTACTTTTTGAAAAACATTTATCATTTTCCTTCCACTTCACAATTATGTGCCACTTTGTGTTGATCTATCACATAAAATCCCAATAAAATACATTTACATTATTACATGGTTGTAACATGACAAAATGTGGAAAATTTCAAGGCATATGAATACTTTTTCAAGGCACTGTATATGTTGAGTGGTCGTCACTCGTAAAGGGTCCACCTTAGCCAAAACATTTTATTTTGTTTTGGATAGAGTAGGGAAGAATTAGAGCCTCCTATAAGTATTTATTGCCATCTGTGCTCCTATTGGGTAGATTTTTTGCCTGGACAGGAAGGGAAAGAAGGTAGAAAGTCTCAGACAAAAAACAGACAAAAAATGATTTTTATTAGAGAAAGAAAGGGTTAGAACTTATGACAATGTAGTTATCACTGACTGTGCCACCCTGTCTCAATAAAAGCCAAATTCCTAATTTCTTATATAGATGTCACAGGAACAGGAAGTAAGAAAAAATATCCCCTATGGGGTCACAGACAGAAACAAAAGCATAACAGAAATTAAAAAAAAAAGGCAGACTTTACAGCCCAACTTCAGCCGAACTAAAAAAATAAAACTGCCCCCCACCTGCACAGTTTACAATTTCTATTTTGCTCCTGAAAAGGGTTCTAAAACACAGTAATATGCACCTTAATCCATGGTCCTGTGATCATCCTCCTTGCCAATACTGCATATTGTGACCATTTCTCCTACCATTACACCATGAAATAAACCAATAGCTATACAGTATATTGCAAAAAAAGTAATGGTTTTAACAGTAATACATAAGTCAAGAGCTATGGTTTGTCACAATACTGTATGCAATGTTAATGGTATTGTTCAGTTTTCGGAAGTATAAACAGAGATAAGATATAGAAGATAAACACTGACTAAGGAAAAGAAAATAGTCGCTAAACATTGTTATTTTTATGTGTGAAATTCCAGGCAACTAGAGTTGCAATAAACAACTTCCTACTGTCTAGGAACAATGGCCTGTAAATCCTACAGAGCATTGTTATACCATATATAGCCAAGGGGCAGTACAATACTAGAAACAAAAGTAAATGCACATTAGGCTATAAACTATTCAAACTTTAAAATAAGTAATTTAATGATAAATGTTTATTTGCATAGAAGTTATTAAATAATTATACTTGTTTGAAAAAAAATGTTTTTTTACTTATGATCATCTTTTGATTAGTTCAAAGTGCAACTTCCATTTTGTTAGAAATTGATATAATATATATAACCATCAACTGTTACAAAACATCTAAACCATTTCAGTCTGCAGTCATCCAAAGCTTAGTTACTGAATAAAATTAGCATTTTTCTTCTCAATATTTACAAAGTATGGCATTAGGACTGTCCAGAATCCTCATGTCTCAGGTCTCAGTGCTTTAGGCCTTTTATAATGGACCAAGCCATCAATGGAAAACCGTGTTATATATACACACAGGTAGAGAAGAGGTTCGGGTTTAGTGCTACCATGGGCATGAGTCAAAACCAAAAGGGTTCACGGTCTTGGCAAAATAATGTAAGAATTTGCCATACTGATTTTTCTGTAACCAAAAGGCACTGACTGGGCTTTGAACTTATGTCAGCTGGCTTAAAAGGGTCAGTAAGGGGCTTTTGGATATGCCATCCCACTCACTATAAAATGGTGAGGTCACAGTAGCCATATTGCTAGAGTGCTTAGGGAATAGTGTTGCTGACAAACAGCATAGGGAGAGATTAGTGTAGGTCTTGTGGGTGTAAGTCCCTACTGAATGTCATGTAGGTAGCAAAGTGCAAAGTGCTTTGAGAAATGAGGGGTGGGTGGGAAGAGTTTTTACCTGTAACACAAAATGCCCAAACAAGGACTTCTTTATCAGTATCAGCAGCTGTTATTTTCATATAAGCTAGATGTCGGGGCTGGGTTCAGCCCTTCCTTCTCTGAGCTGGCTGCTCAGCTGTCGGTTAATTGCCAGCTCCCATCTCACACAGTTACTCAGCTGTTGATGATCCTGCTCGTCAGTCCTGTCTACTTAAGCCCTCCAGTCCAGAGGAGCTCTGCCTTGCCTTGGTCACATCACAAGGTCAGCTCTCCTGCGCAAACCACTATAGGTGTATGTTGGTCTGTGCAGGGAGGCTAGCAGGCGCGCACCACGGGAGCATGACCGAGGGTCCCGCGGGCTCAATGTCCGCCGGTGACCCATGATCGCAGTGAGGAGAGGCAGAATGGGGAATCAGTGGCTATTTTTAGCTCTGATCGCTGTATAAATGTCACTGGTCCTAAAAAAAATTCAAAAGTGTTCCGATCTGTCCGTCGCAATGTCACAGTCCACCGCCATTACTAGTAAAAAAAATAATAATAATAAAAATGACATAAATCTATTACCTCTTTTGTAGATGCTATAACTTTTGTGCAAACCGATCAATGTATGCTTATTGCGATTTTTTTTTTTTTTACCAAAAATATTTGGAAGAATACATATTGGCCTAAACTGATGAAGATTTTTTTTTAATTTTGGGGATATTTATTATAGCAAAAAGTAAAAAATATTTTTTTTTCAATATTGTCGGTCTTTTATTGTTTATAGCGCAAAAAATGAAAACCACAGAGGTGATCAAATACCACCAAAAGCAAGCTCTATTTAGGGGGAAAAAAAAGGACATAAATTTTGTTTCGGTACAACGTCACACGACCGGTCAATTAAAGCAACGCAGTGCCGTATCGCAAAAAAGAGCCTGGTCATTAAGGGGGCAAATCCTTCTGGGGGTGAAGTGGTTAAGGAACACAATCAATGCTCCGTACCTGGATACCAGACAAGTCTAGTCTGTTAGTGCTAAAAAGGTTGGTGAAATACAAACTGTATGTGAAGTCGGCACTAAGTTTTGTTTCAACATTTTGTTTTCTTTGGAACACTGTACAGCCCCTGATCTGTGCTGAACTGATATATTTAGTGGGTTAATTTTGGTCAAATCTCAAATTTGTTCATCCCTGGTATGGACATACAGGTTTTAAAGATGCTGAGCACTAAGTTGCATATTAGCTGCTCTCTTATTGTCAGGAAAGTAGACACAGTTAATTGGTTAGTAAACTTTTAATTAATACTGAGAAGTTTACCTGGATGGGAGTTTGTATTTATCTACTGATAAAAAAAAAGCCACAATTCGCAAACTGGCAAGCATTAAAGTAAACTTATTCTGCACTACTTTGCTTATATAGTCATATTCTCTCTCAATAAATGATTGCTTGTGAAAAGAACTGATCTGCTAATTCAGTTCTATGATGCCAAATCTTCTTGAATTAACGTAGAGCGATGTAGACCTTTATTACATCTTGCTGGCCATTCATCTTGTTTTCTTTCTCACCTCAATTATTATCAGTGAAAGATATTTATGGAAAAAATGGAGATCAAGTACTGGTAGAAAGAGTGAAGAAAGGACACTGTGTCTATATATTTCTCTCACTCCAAGTACATTTTCAAATGTTTTTGGCACTGAATCACATTATATTAAATTTAGCAAATACTATGGCTTGCACTTAGAAACCTAGATAAATTTGCTGAAATACTATAAGGCAGATTTAACTAAATGCTAAAGAAAATATTTAAATTAAACTGAGCGAAATAACTCCTATCTATTAGGAGCTTTTAGTTGTCATATTTTACATTAACATGAAAACATTTTTGCAGATGAAGCAGATACACTGCTATGTGGCACAACTGTACCGAGAGCCCTTCTTTTTACTCTGTACAAGTCATAAACACCCAGTGAAGAGAAAGTAACTTAGGAGGAATGGTTATGCCTGCAAACACTTCTACTCTCTGGTAATGTAAGTTTACACCTCATATCAGCCAGTCCTACTTCTAAAAGAGAGAAAAGTTGTGTTTAGATTAATATACTGGGGGTGATTTACTAAAACTGAAGTTAGAAGCTGATTGGCTACCATGCAAAGCTGCACCAGATTTTGCACTCTACAGTTTTAGTAAATCAACTCCACTGTATAAATATATACAGTATCTCACAAAAGTGAGTACACCCTCTGTAAATATATTATATATTTTCATGTGACAACATTGAAGAAATTACACGTTGCTACAAAGTGAGTGTACAGCTTCTATAACAGTGTAAATTTGCTGTCCCCTAAAAAAAACTCAACACACAGCCATTAAAGTCTAAATCGATGGCAACAAAAGTGAGTACACCCCTAAGTGAAAATGTCCAAATTGGGCCCAATTAGCCATTTCTCCTCCCTGTGTCATGTGACTCATTAGTGTGTTAAATTTGGTGTTATCAGTCTCACTCATACTGGTCACTGAGTTGAGAGTTGAGTTGCATCTTAATATAGCAAGGGTCTTGCCCCATAGGGTCCCAACACGCTTACAAACACATACACAGATACTAGGGTCAATTTATAGACAGGATCTGATTAATCTATCAGCAAGAACATGCAAACTCTAGACAGATGGTGTCGGGACTTGAACCAGCAATACTTTTGCTGCTAGGTGAGAGTGCTAACCACTACACCACTGTCACCTCCTGGCAAAGAGCTCTCTGAGGATCTGAAAAAAATAATTGTTGCTCTACATAAAGATGGCATAGGCTTTAAGAAGATTGCCAAACCTGGAAACTGAGCTGCAGCACAGTGGCCAAGACCATACAGTGGTTTAACAGGACAGGTTCCACTCAGAACAGGCCTCTCCATGGTTGACCAAAGAAGTTGAGTGCATGTGTTCAGGGTCATATCCAGAGGTTGTCTTTGGGAACATATGAGTGCTTACAACATTGCTGCAGAGGTTGAAGGGGTGGAGGATCAGCCTGTCAGTGCTCAGACCATACGCTGCCAACTTCTGCATCAAATTGGTCTGCATGGCTGTCGTCTCAGAAGGAAGCCTCTTCTGAAGATGATGCACAAGAAAGCCTGCAAACAGTTTATTGAAGACAAGCAGACTAAGGACATGAATTACTGGAACCATGTCCTGTGGTCTGATGAGAAAAAGATAAATGTATTTGGTTCAGATGGTGTCAAGCGTGTGTGGCAGCAATGAGGTAAGTACAAAGACAAGTGTGTCTTGCCTGCAGTCAAGCATGGTGGTTGGAGTGTCATGGTCTGGGGCTGCATGAGTGCTGTCAGCACTGGGAAGCTACAGTTCATTGAGGGAACCATGAATGACAACCTGTACTGTGACATACATGAAGCAGAGCACGATCCACTCCCTTCAGAGACTGGGCCGCAGGGCAGTATTCCAACATAATAACGACCCCAAAGACACCTCCTAGACGACCACTGCCTTGCTAAAGAAACTCAGGGTTAAGGTGATGGACTTGCCAAGCATATCTCCAGATCTAAACCCTATTGAGCATCTGTGGAACATCCTCAAATAGAAGGTGGAGGAGCACAAGGTCTCTAACATCCCCCAGCTCTGTGATGTTGTCATGGAGGATTGGAAGAAGACCCCAGGGGCAACCTGTGAAGCTCTGGTGAACTTCATGCCCAAGAGGGTTAAGGCAGTGCTGGAAAATAATGGTGGCCACACAAAATATTGAAACTTTGGGCCCAACTTGTACATTTTCACTTAGGGGTGTACTCACTTTTGTTGCCAGAGGTTTAGACATTAATGGCTGTGTTGAGTTATTTTGAGGGGACAGCAAATTGACACTGTTATGTAAGCTGTACACTCACTACTTTACGTTGTAGCAAAGTGTAATTTCTTCAGTGTTGTCACATGAAAAGGTATAAAAAAATATTTACAAAAATGTGAGGGGTGTACTCACTTTTGTGAGATACTGTGTGTATATATATATATATATTAGACATGTGCACACTGAACTATTTTGTTTCAGAATTTAGTTTTCGTCCAAAAAATAAATTTATTTAGTTACTCCCGAAAATCGTTTTTATTTATTTAATTTAGTTAAAAAATGCATTTGTCCAAAAATCCAAAATAATTAAGGTTGAATCTATCATTGAAGGCTTATGGTGTCTTTTGAAAGTTCTAAGAAGATTAGATGGAGCAGCTAAACTGTACGATTTCAATCGTACATTTCCAGTTGAATGTTCCGCCTACAAGCTATAGTAGAATTCTAATGTTGTATAAAACTAGTAATAATTATATTTATTAATTATTACTACTAGTCAACCAACATTAGAATTCTTCTATAGTCTATGGGCGGAGCATTTGACCATAAATGTCTGCTTGCGGCGACTGCTTGATCGAATCTCCATGTTGAATCTTTTCTCTCTATGTCAAATAATCTTGGACTAATAGAGTTAGGTTAGGCACATTCGACCTTTTTTGCTATTGTCTCTATAATGTTGAATCTTTTCTTTCTATGTCAAATCTTTTCTCTCTATGTAGAATAATCTTGGACTAATAGAGCTAAGGTTAGGCACATTCGACCACAGGTTCGATGGACACAGATCGCTATTATCAGTGTCATGTCGAATCTCCTATCTATATCGAACTGTTGTCGCAACGAAAACAAAAATACCGTATATACTCGAGTATAAGCCGAGATTTTCAGCCTCTTTTTTGAGGCTGAAAGTGCCCCCCTCGGCTTATACTCGAGTCATCGCCGTCTGACTGCTCGATCAGCGTATCGAGCAGACAGACGGCGGACATACTACAATTTGAAAGCCGCGCCTCCGCCTCCGCCTCCGCCTGTGATAGGCGGAACACTGAATTTCCCAGCAGCCTGTGTTCCGCCTATCACGGACATCGTCTCATCCTCGTCCGTAGTACGAGGATGAGACGATGTCCGTGATAGGCGGAACACAGGCTGCTGGGAAATTCAGTGTTCCGCCTATCACAGGCGGAGGCGGAGGCGGGGCTTTTGAATTTTAGAATGGCCGCCGAGGCGCCGACGAAGAGCGGCGATCCTGGCAAGGCACGGGACGGAGGCAAGGCAAGGCACGGCACGGGACGGGACGGAGGCAAGGCACGACACGGGACGGAGGCAAGGAGGCAAGGCACGGCACGGGACGGAGGCAAGGAGGCAAGGCACGGCACGGGACGGAGGCAAGGAGGCAAGGCACGGCACGGGACGGAGGCAAGGAGGCAAGGCACGGGACGGAGGCTCGGGACACAGGCTCGGGACACAGGTAGGCTGGACACACACACACACACACACACACACACACACACACACACACACACACATGGACACACACACACAGGGATGGATGGATGGATGGAGACACACACACACAGGGATGGATGGATGGATGGAGACACACACACACAGGGATGGATGGATGGATGGACACACACACACACAGGGATGGATGGATGGATGGACACACACACACACAGGGATGGATGGATGGATGGACACACACACACACAGGGATGGACGGACACACAGGGATGGACGGACACACAGGGACGGACACACACACAGGGATGGACAGGCATGTCTCACCCTCGGCTTATACACGAGTCAATAAGTTTGCCAGTTTTTTTGGGGGTAAATTGGGGGCCTCGGCTTATATTCGGGTCGGCCTATACTCGAGTATATACGGTAAAGCATTTATCTATGTCGGATCTTTTGGTTTTCGGATTCTGCACATTCGCTATCATTTGCTAAAACGATAATGAAAATACCCAAAGTTCGGACAAAAATGCATTCGGATGAAAACAAATGTAAATCTCTAATATATATATATATATATATATATATATATATATATATATCCTCAATGCAAATCAGTTCCACCAGTGGATAAAGCAAGTTCCCAAAAGTCTAAACAAAATGATATTAAAAAAAGTCTTACGCTTCATTACTCTTCAACATAATACACTCTGTGCTCCATCACAGACAAAACAGTGCTCCGCCACCAGGTGAAAAACACACTCACCTTGTAAGTGGACCAATAACATATACAGGTCAACAATGCATAAGTAGGCAAGTCCTCAGTAAGGTCTCACATCCCCAGGATTTGATCTTCCACATGACTCCACCTAATCGTTAAGAGATCCTCTCTATGTAGCCCACCATGAAAATAGCCGCCAGTAGTGTAGTATGTTAAACATTTATTAATGCCAACAAAAGCTGCTTATAAATCCACCCACATGAAAACCAAAAGCATTTAAAATGCCTATACAGGCACAAACATAGGGCCAGGCTGAGTGCGGCATCAAACTCCAGGCCAGGAATTAAGTCCCTTGGCTCCACTTTTACACATTACGCCATCCACATGGCTTCGCCAGGAAGCTATACCTTTGTTTCAGGAGGATATATAGTATTTATAAAAATAGAGGAAAGTTGACTTGAAACAGAATGTTATAGGCTACAGTAATGTGAAAACGGGTACGGTAACCTAGAAAGGGTCCAAATAAATGTGAAATTATTTTGTATTTGAGTTTAGACCTCTACATAGAGAGAGAGATACAATTAGAACTTTTGGTTAGGTTTTATTAATATGAAGTTCTGAAATGTTACCAAATTTTTGAGGGTTGCTAAAAGATTAGGCAGGGAAATCTTCAGGATTTCATTTGTTTTTACAGGTGAAGTGCTTGTTGGATGGGATGGCCTCTCAAAACTGCTTTAACCACTTGCCGTCCACCCACCGTCAAATGACCGCTGGGCGGTGCGGCTCTCATTCTGGGCAGATGTCATATGTGTCCAATCACAGCCGTTCACATGTAAACACGGATGTTGATAATCAGCACCCATCAGTGAAGGAGAAAAGTGACTTATTTACAAAATGTACGGACAGAAACTAAGAAACTTTTTTTTCTTCAACATTTTTGATCTTTTTTTGGAAAAAAAAAGACAGGAGTGATTAAATACCACCAAAAGAAAGCTCTATTTGTGTGAAGAAAATAACAATTTCACATGGTTACAGTGTAGCATGACCGCACAATTGTCATTCAAAGTGTGACCGGGCTGAAAGCTGAAAAATGGCCTGGGCAGGGAGGGGGTGTAAGTGCCCTGTATTGAGTTGGTTATACAGAGGATAGAAAGAACAAGGGGACAAATCAGTAACTAGTAAGCAATGCCATTATAGACAGTGCTATTAATAGCAGAATAATAAACGTTCACCACACTTGAAATGTCCAAGGGCAGAAAGCCTCAGGAATACTAATCGATAACGATACAATAACTAGAATTAAAGTATAAATTCCAGAGTTCAAGCCTTCCTCAAAGAAATTCTTTGGGGACTATAATGAGACCTTCAAGGCAGCCTAGGAAATCTAGCACCCAACATGTTGTCCAGCATGTTGTTCCATGCAGGAAAAGCAGAGAAATGTCAAAATGAAATTATATGGGAAAACTCACTCTTACCATACAGCTAAATTGTAGACATGGTATATCAGAAGATTATTCTAATGTAAGCCCCTGTACACACGGTCGGACATTCTGCCAACCAAATCCATTGGATTTTGTCCGACGGATTTTGTCCGACGGATTGTGTCCGAAACTGTTGCATACACACGATCGGACAAAGTTGTCGGATTTTGCGGTTGCCAAGAACGCGGTGACATAAGCCGTTTACGGCGGGACTAGAAAAGGGAAGTTCAGCACCACGTCCGGCACCCTTTGGGCTCCTTCTGCTGATCTCGTGTTAGTAGAAGTTTGGGGAGAGACGATTCGCGCTTTTCACATTAGTGATTCAGATCGCTACTGCTCTTCGGTTTCTGCTTGTCTTTGCATATCTGATAATCAGTGCATGCAGTCATTAAGTATTTGTTTCTCATTGTGGACTATATCTTGGTATAGTACGCTTTGAAAGGCATTTTTTATTGTCTGCTTGCTTCTGCTATTCAGGTCGTTCTTTCAGGCCTTGCTGTTTATCGGTGCTTTCTGGTGTCCGTTCTGACGAGCCGACCGTTTTCAAACCACGTTTAGTCTACGTACTCGTCGTAGAGTTTGTGCTGTGCAGGTGCTTCTTGTTTGGGTTCTTACTTTGACACAAGCCCGGTCCATGAACAGGGAGGGGAGGCGTCTGTGGACCAAGAATTGGTTGCGCCAGCGTGACCAGTTCTCGCACGTGCCTTTGCTCCGTGAGATCCGCGAGAATAATCCTGATCATTTCAGGAATTATCTACGGATGACGGACCCCGTTTTTCACCGTCTGCTGGCTTTGCTGACCCCTTATATCAACAGGCATGATACCTGCATGCGGCAAGCCATCACTCTGGAGCAGAGGCTCATCGCCACGTTGCACTACTTGGCGACAGGGAGAAGTCTTCAGGACCTCAAGTTCTCTACAGGCATCTCCCCCCAGGCTCTGGGGATCATTATTCCAGAGACCTGTTCTGCCATCATTCAGGTCCTGCAGAAGGACTATATGAAGCTAAGTTTTATCCTTAAACATCACATTCTATGTATTTCATGATTGCTAATGTCTTGCATTTCTTTCCTCATTCCCTAATTACCATCATTGCAATATGCTCTAATTCATATGCTCTGCCCCTTTGTCCTCAGGCATATTTGCCTCACTAACTTCTCCACCATGCTCTTCTTGGCCCATCAAACTATAGTCTAGTCACTTAACAATGTTTTTTGTCAGCTCCATAGTATTGCTTTCCCCTAAACACACAAATGTGATGCGTGTGCTTCAATTCATGCAAAGTGACCTTTTTTTAATTTTTGGGGTTGTGCCAAACTCATTAGGAACCCCCCTCCCCCCAACTGCTAGCTCAGCTGATAGCAATCCTCTATCTGATGACTTGACCAAACCCAATACACACTATACCTACCTTTTTGATGGTCACATTTATGGACGAATTCACCAAAGCATGTAGTGTAAGGGCCTGCCTCAATACTTTGAAATGCAATATTTTTTTTAACACATTAATTTTATTGCTATGTAATAGCAGAATGTCAAAATGTGCTTCCATTTTGTTTTCATTTTGTTATTATGACACTTCTTACCTGTCCCGTGGGTTGCCAATAGTGTAAGTAAGGAGGGGCTTCACAAAGTATCACACATTATTTAGGCATTCAGCTCTCAATCAAGTGGAGAGGGTTACATGTCCTAAACATCCCCCTCAATTTTTAGCAAGGGCCCATCATATGGGGGGGATGGGGGGGTGATGACTCTCATAAGGGGACCTTATACTTTAGGCTTAAAATACTCAGTTCCCAAAATGTTATAGTAATTTTCACCAAAAATGTGGGTGTCTAATCTACCTTTTTCACCAACAGTGCAAACCCAAGTTCAGAGCGAGATGAGGGGACAGTCTCTTCTTCACATAATATTATTATGTTGTGGGTCTGCTACACACACACCTTCTTTTTGTAAATAATGTATGTAGTGCATTACTGACCAAAACCGTGCTCATTTTCAGCACCATGGCAGGAAAATGGCATGATTGTACAAATTTACACCTCACTGTGGGTGTTTTTTACTAAAGGCACATCCACTATGCACTACAAGTGCACTGCAAAAGTAAACCTGAAACTGCACTTGGAGTGCAAAGTGGAGTTGCCTTTAGTAAATCACACTCCTTCTCAGCACATGCTAAAATTTGACTACAAATACATTTTATGCACAATGAAAAAGGAAGCCACACATTGTTGATAATTAAACTTTTTAATACAAGCACATTCACATGTGCGTTTCAAAAAGGTTTTTACAACAAACCAAGAGATTGTGTGTATCCAAAACAGAGTTTAATCAGAATTTTGTTTCCTTGTTGTTTTTGTGTAAACAGGCATGTATTAAACCATAAAATACTGAACACAGGAACTTACAAAGTTCAACTTTGAAAAGTGAAGACAATATCAGACCTGAGTATGTACAAACTGGGCTGATATTGCCTTCATCACATGGGGTGTGACCCCTGAAAAATCCAAATTTGGAAGATGCACACAGTGTGTCAACATGTGCTATCTCCCATCATGGGGGATCAATGTGCATGCTTTGGGGCTGCAACCCCTTCATCTCAGACACTTTACACAAAACATGTACATTGATCCCCCATGATGGGAGATAGCGCATGTTTACACACTCTGTGCATCTTCCAAATTTGGAATTTCGATAAATACAACATTTTGTTTTTAAAATAGCAAAAATAAAACCCTATCTAGTTTTTGTTGTTTCACACTCTCCCCAAAACATCAATGATGTTCTTCATTTTATTTTTTACATCATTTATGTTTTGTTGAATAATTTCCAAATTTACGATTGCACCCCATTATCTCCCCGATCAAGATCTGGGCACTTTCACTGGTAAAACGGGAATCTTCTTCCACACCACCTACAAAACAAAGCAAAAAAACACACCATGTAATAAAAATATGGTGATATACATTACTGAACTTACCGGAAGCTGTGTTCTCCGACACTCACCTGTTGTGGTGACAATTTGTCCAACCTCCACAATCTCTCCTTCCTCCTCCTCCTCCTGCTCCTGCGCCTCTGTTTGTGCTTTTGGAAATTGGCCTTCTTTGGGAGGAGTGTGGTCCCTGGTGTCTTCATACTTGCCGAGTCTTCTCTCCCATATGAGAATGAAAATGGTGGGAGGGGCAAGAATTGTCCCCACCCACCATGTATGGGATGCTGGCAGACCAATTGTCGTTAAACAGTTAAAATACTTACCTATGATTGGTGGTATCAAACAGCAACGGTCCTGGCACGAGTTGCTACCTATAAAAACAAAAAAAATTGCGTCACAAGCAGCAGTTACCGGGACAAGAAGAGAAGAAGACGTTGCTCTCTGGTAATAGCGTTATGGAGTCGTTGTTGCGGCAAGTTATTGAACGGGCTGGCAATGAGGATGGCGAGCAGTGGTTGCGGTCTTGTTTGGCTATACCTGGAAATGATTCCCCGATTTCTTGCCTTCGTCCAGAACTGACCATCGTTTCGGACGGTCCTCCGGTGTTCGCTGCAGCTCCTTCCGTAGTGTCTCCGGATGTTCCGCCACCTGTGACTTCCTTTTCCTCCCGATGGGCTCCTCCTATTGACCCCGTGATGCCAGGTTCGTCGTTCGGAGATTTCCACGCTGAATCGGCGTATTCTCCGATCTCGGAAGACGGCGCATGCGCAGTGGATCCGGCTATTAAAAAAAAAAGGACAAGAAGACTGCCGCGAAGATTTGAATCTTCTGTCGTACAGATTCGTTCGGATGCAGGTACCGATGCGATTTCTTTGAAAAAGAAGAGGAAAACAAAACATTTAAATAGCAATATGCTGGACAAAGGTAATTCAGGGCCTAGCAACTCTGTGAGGGCTCAAAATACTGTTAGGGCTACTGCAGTTGATGTTGTTAAGGATGTTGCCATGGCTACTATTCCAAATCACTCTGCTACATCTGCTGAACTGGCTGTCCCTTTGGATATTGTCCGTGATGTTGACACTGCTGTAGATCATGCCCCTGCTACTGTATCGAGAGGTGAGTCTTTGGATGCCTCTGTTCTACGTGAATTTGTTTGTAATATGTCAGCTTTATTTAAAAGAGTTTTAAATGACCCAGCTCCTTCTGCATCTGACGATCAGTCTCAATTGGCGACGGTGTGGAAGGATAATGTGCATACGGTTAAAGATGCTAATGTATTACATAATGTCAATTTGTCGTCTGCTGATTTGTCTGTGTCTCCTTCCAATGTTCCTGTATGTCCGGTTCCTGAACCGTATTTAAAAGAGGTGCTTTCTTGTGAGCTGTCACCGTTGGGTTTTCATTTACCTATGGCTCTCAAAGAAAAAATATGGAGATGTGAATATGTTGATTTAATGACACTTTTGCCGTCTTTTAAAGAGCATCGTTCTGAAAAAAAGGACTTTGACAGATTGGATATTGAGAGACATCGGTCGAGCCCTCGCAATTTTCAAAATTGGTTGCAAGCCTTTTGTATATATGCGAGTGTAATGGGTGAAAGACGCTCAGATTTATGCTGCGGTATGTTCCAGCACGTTGACATTATTTTGGAGGCCTATAAGAATTTTCCAGGTTTGTCTTGGTTTTTTTATGACGAAGCATTTAGACAAAAACTTTCTATTCATACCTCTTTGAAATGGGGTATGAAGGATGTGGGTCTTTGGCTTAATCTTTTGTTACCCCAAAAACCTGCGGCTAAACCTTTGATACCTGTAATTGGACCATTTCGTAAAGGTTTATGTTTTCAGTTTAATGAGGGTCATTGTAAATGTGCTCATTGTGCTGGTTTACACCCTGCGGTCCGTTGTTTCAAGAAACAAGTTCATAATGCGCCTTCCAATGTGAAGGATTCCTTTCTTAAAAGCGGTAACGCCGGTGATTTTGGAAAAAATGCTTCCGTGGCTGCTTCAGTATCCAGATCGCAAGAAGGCGGACATTTTGCTTGATGGTTTTAGTTTGGGCTTCCTTTTGCCTGTTTTTTCTGGGGAAGGTTGTACTGTTCATAGGAATTTAGCATCTGTTTCTACTTATACAGAGATTGTTCGGAATAAGATTTATAAAGAAATTGCGGCCGGGAGGGTTTCTGGTCCGTTTTTAACGCCTCCGTTTATTAATTTTAGGGTTTCTCCGTTGGGAATTATTCCTAAAAAAGAAAAAGGTACTTTCCGACTTATTCATCATTTATCTTACCCGGAAGGTATGTCGTTAAATGATGATATTGACCCTGAATTGTGTGCGGTATCTTATTCTTCTTTTGATGATGCTTTGATATTGATCAGAGGTGTTGGTCAATCAGCTTTGTTGGCAAAAGCTGATATAAAGTCAGCTTTTAGGCTTCTGCCTATTCGTCCTGCTGCCTTTAATTCTCTTGGATTTGTGTTTGATGATTTGTTCTTTTTTGATAAATGTTTGCCTATGGGCTGTTCAATTTCTTGTTTTTACTTTGAACTTTTTTCTTCTTTTTTAGAATGGGTACTTCGTTTCACCTCTCATTCTAGTAATTGCTTGCATTACCTTGATGAATTTTTGTTTGTAGGGAGTGCGAATAGTTCTGATTGCCTGAATCTATTTAATCAATTCCGATTTATTTGTGACCTTTTTGGAGTACCATTGGCTGGTGAAAAATCGGTGCTGCCATGTACGTGTTTGGAATTTTTGGGTGTTCAAATAGATACGGTACGTATGGAGTTCCGACTTCCTCTGGACAAGATTCTTAAAACTAGATTTTTGTTAGATTTTATTTTATCTAAGCGAAAAGTACAGTTAAAAACTATTCAATCTTTATTAGGTTTGTTGGCCTTTGCGGCTAGGGTTATTCCTGTAGGGAGGGTTTTCTCTAGACGACTTTATCGGGCCATTTCTGGTGTTTCCTCGCCGAAACACTATATTCGAATTACTCGTGATATTCGGGGGGATTTATTAGTTTGGCAAGAGTTCCTGGTTTCTTTTAATGGATGTTCCCTTTGGCAATCGTCATTTTGTGAGGCTTCTGCACTTGATCTTTATACGGATGCTTCGGGTGGTGTTGGATATGGTGCTTTTTGGTGTGGTAAGTGGTCGGCTGAAATGTGGCACCCTTCCTGGTCTGAGCAAGGTTTTCTTCAAAATATCGTTCTTCTTGAGCTTTTTCCTGTTGTCGTTGCTTTGGAATTGTGGGGCTCTCATTTTTGGGACAAACGTATACTTTTGCATTCTGATAATAAAGGGGTTGTTTTTGCTATTAATTGTTTAGTGTCTAAATCTTTACCTGTTATTTCTCTTTTACGTTATTTGGTTTTGCAATGTCTACGATAAAATATTTGGTTGAAAGCAAAATATGTGCGTGGTGTTCACAATGTGGTAGCTGATGCTTTATCTCGCCTACAGATCAGCAAATTTCGAGAGTTGGTTCCGGGTGCGGAGGCGATTGGAGAACCTTGTCCTCCTCGATTGTGGACGTTGGTCTGATGCAAATACAATCTGCTATTACACAATCTTTGGCCCCTTCCACGTGGGCATGTTACGAGGCCGCGTGGGGGTTTTGGTGTTCTTTTTTGTCCCTTTATGGTCTTGATTGTGCTTATATTTCAGAAGGTATAGTTTTAGCTTTTGTTAATTCTTTAATGTTAAAAAATTACTCATATTCTTATATTGTTAAGACTTTAGCTGGTGTCTCCTTTTTTCGTAAATTAAATGGCGGTTCTTCATGCACTTCATATTTTTCTGTTCAATTGGCTCTTAAAGGGTATCGTAAAAGATTTAAGGTGCCTGATAGAAGATTGCCTATATCTGTTGATATGTTGGGTAAGCTTTGCGCTGCCACTGACATAGTGTGTTCTTCCCCTTTCGAAGCTTTATTGTTTAAAGTGTCTTTTTGTTTGTGTTTTTATGGGGCTTTGAGAATATCTGAGCTTCTTCCTCCAAATAAGTCTTCTAGTTTGGGCATGGCAATGTCTTCGGTTCACCTTGATACTGGGGTTCTTCGTTTATTTTTGACCAAGAGTAAATCTGATCAATTGGGTCGTGGTCATTGGATCACTATTCTCTGTCATGAGAATGTCGAGATTTGTGCAGTTTCTCTAGCATTTTCTTATTTGACCTTGAGGCCCTCTTTTAACAAGCAGTTCTTGATCCATTCCGATGGTTCCCCATTGACTGTTTTTCAATTTAATGCTGTTTTCAAGCGGTGTTTGGTTTATCTGAAATTGGATCATCTGGCCTTTTCTTCCCATTCCTTTCGTATTGGCGCAGCTACTGCTGCGGCTAAATTGGGTATGTCTGCCAGTGATATTAAATGTATTGGTAGATGGCGATCTCAATGTTTTCGTACTTATGTTCGTCTTGATAATTCTGTTTAAATTTCAGATTCTCCATACATCGTGTGGATCATCGGTCATTTCTTTGTCTATTGGGCCCATGAAAGAGCGGCTTCCAGATGCTATGGTCAGAATTTGGATTTCTCTTCGTCAAAATTTTTGTTACATTGGTATGGACAAAGGGGTATGAGATGGCATCATTTGAGAGGGGTATTTTCTTTCTTGCTTTCCAGATGGCCTATTCCGCATATTGTGGTTTTCCATTTGGCTGGGAATGACCTCGGTTGTATTAGAACTTTGGATTTATTAGCTAATATGAAGGCTGATTTACTTTTCTTTCATAATATTAAGCCTGGCTGCGTTTTTGTTTTTTCCGAGGTCGTTCCTCGCTTACAATGGTTTTCTCCTCCTTTTAGGCATTTTGAGAAAATGAGAAAGAAAATTAATCGATCTATTGCTAAGTTCATTCCAGTTATTAATGGTTTTGCTTACCGACACGTGGAGCTGGAGGGTGGTGTGCTAGGCTTTTACCGCTCTGACGGCATTCACCTGTCGGATATTGCTCTGGATATTCTTAATATGAATGTCCAATCTAGTGTGGAGTTGGCCGTGGGCCGGGTGGGGTGCCTTGCTTATGTTTCATAAGCTCGGCTTATGGGACTGTTTATTCTGTGTGCTTAAATGGCTTGAGCTTTAATAGCTAAGCTATGTTAATGTTGTTGAAATATTATTTTGTGTTTTTTGACAAATTTATGCTGAATAAAATAAATATATATTGATTTATATTTAAACCTATAATAAAAAGGCCGCGGCCGTTTAACTCCACACATATTGGTTTATTGTTTATTTATTATTAATGTTGATATATTAAATTTGGCTAGATATAAGTGCTGCCTAGCATACCATGAAAATGGTGGGAGGGGCAAGAATTGTCCCCACCCACCATGTATGGGATGCTGGCAGACCAATTGTCGTTAAATAGTTAAAATACTTACCTATGATTGGTGGTATCAAACAGCAACGGTCCTGGCACGAGTTGCTACCTATAAAAACAAAAAAAATTGCGTCACAAGCAGCAGTTACCGGGACAAGAAGAGAAGAAGACGTTCCCGCCCTCCCTTCCCATGTCGCGGCCTGTATTATGAGGTTATTTGTCCTTTTCTTTGAAAAGGGACTGTTTATTCTGTGTGCTTAAATGGCTTGAGCTTTAATAGCTAAGCTATGTTAATGTTGTTGAAATATTATTTTGTGTTTTTTGACAAATTTATGCTGAATAAAATAAATATATATTGATTTATATTTAAACCTATAATAAAAAGGCCGCGGCCGTTTAACTCCACACATATTGGTTTATTGTTTATTTATTATTAATGTTGATATATTAAATTTGGCTAGATATAAGTGCTGCCTAGCATACCATGTAAACAAAGAATAATTATCACACAGAGGGCAGAAATAGGAATCTGAAACATTGCTTGGAAGTGTTGTACAATTGTGTTTTTGGGCCGAGTTACAAGGTGAGAACATTATTGGGTACACTTTGTTAAGCTGGAATACTTCCCTGCAGAACGATGTTTCTTACGAACGAATGAAACCATGAACTTGAAAGTGGCCATTTTAAAATGCACAACATGAAATCAAAGCACATGGAGCAGTATGCAAGCAAGAATAATCATATGAACACACGACAACTACTTATTTTTTTTTAAGAACACGCTTGATCCTTAGGTACTGCTCGTGCTCCCTCAGTTTTAGGTCTGACCAGCGTTTTCTCAGTTGATCCATGGATTGGCGTACCCCAAAATTCTTATGAAGACTCTTCACAACTTTAGTCATGATCTTGGCCTTTCTGATACTGTATATAAAACGCAACACGCATGTATCATCCGTACGATCTGGGAAGAGAGTGAGGCGCGGACGTGACGAATGTGCAAACGAAGGTAACATTTTTAACTTGGTGCTTCACTAGACTAGACTGCTTCTATATAGGCCGATGTTGGTACAAGATTAGGAGGGTTTTTAATGCCATTATTAGTATTTGAGGGTTTGTCTTGTGTTGTGTCTTGCAGACAATATGGATCCATTCCAAAATGAAAATTTTATGGGGCTATTCATAGAACTCTACAAGGAGATGCCCTGCCTGTGGCAGTTCCACAACAAGTTTTATGCCGACATAACAAAGAGGAACGCAGCACTGGAGAAACTGCTTTCTTTGGTGCGGATCATGGTCCCCACGGCAGACATGACCTATCTGAATAGGAAAATTGGGGCCATGAGGATTACATATTTCAGGGAGAGAAAGAAGCACCTGGAGTCCTTGAGAGCAGGAGATACAGATGCCGTTTATTACCCCAGGATGGTTCACTTTGACAGGCTGCATTTTCTGGTAGACCAGGGGGTACCCAGGCCACCACTCAGGCCACAACTCTCCAGTCTTCCTTCAAGGCATCCTTCACCCCCAGCTGAGGCCTCCAATGTCCAACCTGGGCCTTCCAGGCAGCAACATGTGGTGGGGCCCAGCTTGAGACAGGTATTGCATTGTTGAACATATTTCTTGTGTTACATTTATTGATGTTAACTAGATGTTCTTATTGATCAGTAAGTTGTGATTTATAAAAGTGGTTTACATCTCAAGAGACAGTAGTGACCAAAAATGATTGGGACGGGAAAGAAAAATGCTGGGCTCAGAATGATAGTCTGTTCTATTTGGTAACATTCAATTTGCAAAAGCCAGGAGCACAAAATGGTGTGATTGATGATCAAAAAACTAAAACTATGTCCCCTTTTCATACACAGGAAGACCTCAGTCGGGGGGAGGCTGTGGCAAGTGGCAGCCAGGAGGTCGACCAACGCCCTCCTCCTCGTGCCCCAACTACAGGAGCCCAGCCACAGCCTCGAAGGATGCCTGGAGGGAAGTGCACAAGGAAGATGAGTGAGTGATGGCCTGGGTTCAGTCTGGTCTGCGAGAAGATGCAGCCTCTTGAAGATCCACATCCTGGGGACATAAATGGCATCTGAATTTCCTGTTCTCTAGGACTTCGGGACCAGACTTCTCTCCCTGAGATATGTACTCCTCAGGCCACCAATTTTTTAAATTCTAATTTGTTCCTGTCTGCCCTGGGGGCCAAAGGCTGCACCAAAGTAACAAGTTTCTCCAGTGCTGCGTTCCTCTTTTTAGTTTATTGCGACCAAAATAAAGGTTTTTTTGATTGATGAAATGTGACATTGTGTGTGTGTTTTTCTTCCAAAAGGCCAGTTTATTTGTGAGCAGGCAGGTACATTTCCCAAAAAATAAGTGAAATGAATAACAAGGGGTACCAACACTAAACAACCTCCTGTAGATTAAAAAATAAAAACAAAATCTCAAAAATACAATAATGTTGTTGTTGAAAGTTTACACACAAAAAACACCCCAAAAAAAGGATAAATGAGCAAACTGTCTTTAAAGGAGATTTTTAGGGAATCCAAAAAAAAAGCATCCAAAAAAGAATAAACAAAATCTAAAATTGTGTAGATGTGACACAAACTAAAATTGTATTGCTGAAATGGTAAAAAAAAAAGAGTAATGAAATACGTTCGGGAAAAGTGTGTGTGACTATGAGCATCAAAAGAAGTTCGTTCTTGCAGCATTGTAAAGAACAAGAGAATGCGCTTGATGAAAGAATTTTTAACATTGCAGCGTGACGAATGTGCTATATCGCTTACGAGCAGTAGTTTTACCTGAACGAGTGCTTCCGTGTCGGAATTTGAAAGTGAGCATGCGTGGCACCTTGTCCGTCGGAGTAGGCTACACATGATCGGAGTATGTCCGATCGGACCAGTTTGTCGGAAAATATTTCCAGCAAGTTGGAAAATTTGGTCCGATGGATATTCTGACAGAATCAGTCCAATGCATACCACACAGTCGGATTATCTGACAACGCGGTCCGATAGGACACACTCCGACGGATTCTCCGACCGTGTGTAAAAGGGCTAAGAGTGTGGTTGTTTCTATTAAATTGCACCAAGAGGAGAGAACTAGAAACGAGCTATAGAAATCCAAAGGAAGACTCTCTGTGTTGTTTTGTGGAGATTTCATAGGGGAGGGGGGGATCACCGCTCCAAGTAGATCAATGGAAATAAAACTCTCCTCAAAGTTAAAGCAACAGGTGCTGCCAATGCATATAACAATTAGGATGAAAAAAGATTCTGGACAGCCGCACTCCAAAAATTAGGCTTTAGTCATAAAAAAGGAATATCAAAAATACATGCCACAGCAGAACACAGGACAGAAGAACTGACACGTTTCACACTATCAAACAGTGCTTAATCATAGCTCATGCTGTTTGAAACGCATCATGTCTTCTGCCCTGTGTTCTGCTGTGGCATGTATTTTTGATATTCCTCTTTTATGAATAAAGGCTAATTTTTTAAGTGCAGATGTCCAGAATCTTCCCTCATCCTAATTGAGATTTCATAGGGGTTTGAACCTTCACTATAAGAAGCAGTGAACTACAAGCTAGTGCATAACATCAATAAAATAAGCTAGTCTAAGGAGGTTTTGTATGTTTAATACTTCAAAGGGGAACTCCTAGTACTATGTATATAGGTAGAACTGAGCAACAAAGTGGCTGAAAGTTTTATGCAGGGCCCCCTGATGCTCTCAGAATTGTTCTGCATACAGCACAACATTGCCACGCTTACGCCTAAAGCAGGTCGTCAGGCACTATAGCTAGTTTCTTTGTTCTTCACTTATAGCAGCCAACTTTCTCTTAAGGCAAGCAGGCCTACCGGTACTCAGGACTTAAACACAATGCTATAGTGCCTGGCTACCACACAGGGGCAAGTGTTAACCGAGTAAAGCAAACAAGTACTTGCTCTTGGCAGACAGGCAGATTGCTTCAATGACAATCCAAGTACAATGCAGACAAGGTTCAGAATAGTCAGGTTCAATCCATAGTTAAAAGTCAGTTCAGAGAATAGTCAATATCCAATCTGAGGTCGTCAACAAGGGAATCCAATCTAGCAGAGCAGGACAGACAAACAGGGAGCCTGGAATATGTATTACACACACTACCACAAGCATGACACTGCAGGCTTGGTTGGCTTAAATCAGGTTTGGTCTCCACCCAGAGACTGGCCACATTAATCATCTTGCAGGCAGACAGACAGACAAGGAGAATGCCACAGTCAAAACCAGGATGCTGGAATGAGGAGCAGGAGCGCTAGATGCTCCTGACAAACCTAACATCAAAAACAGTTTCAAGCAAATAGATTCAAATATCACAAAGAATATAATGCTGATGAAAGAAACAAAGTACAAAGATCTGCTGTAAATATACTAAACAAAAAGAGCATGTTAGGGCAGTCCTGACAATATGGATAAAAAATTGCATATTAGATTTTGAATAAAGACCACATGTGAGTCCTCTTGTGCAATCTATGTATAACACCTATGACTCCAACTTACATGGTAAATTAACACTCCGATTCTAGTGTATGAGGGAATATGAGATGCAAGAGTACAGTATGTCTGTACAGTAATAGTGGTCACTTCCACAGTCCTGGTACAGATGCCCCCCAGCGGCCTGTTATCCACAAAATTACGTGCTACACCTAGAGCTGAGTTATGAGTTTATTAGGAACGTAAGGGCTATTTCCTTATTGGGATGGATTCATTTTTCTCCTCTTCCCTTTTCTCTATTATTTTTGTCTGACCCTCAGATAATAGTATTGCTTGTATATCTTTTTACAAGTATCCCTGATGCATCTACTCCTGAGGAAGTGGAGCATACTACACGAAACGCGTTGAGATTTTAGGATGCATTTCATTATTGCATCATGTATTTGATTTTTTTAATTTTGTCCATTGCACTAACTGCACATTGCTGTATTTGTATACAACCAGCTCTTGGTCCTTATAATCATGTTTCAAATATGCTTTTCTCCAATTGAATCATTGACACAAGCTTTTTATCATATGTATGTATTGTTGCAATCATGTATTTTCTACCATTTTGCTGATATAGCCTTTTAATAAAATTGTTTCTAACAACATTTACTTTTTACATTATACCATGTTACGAGTCCACCTGTGTATTTGGATACATTACATTATTATGTGTGAACTATCTGCCAGCTAGTTGCCACACGCCTCATTTAAAGTCCCAACCCTTTCTTTTTATTTAATTGCAATAGAGATGGAGGCGCAGAGTCCTAGTTTGCTCCGTGCTTCATTTAAAGTCCCAAAACAAACCCCCTTTTCCTTTCATTTATAAAAGTTACACCATATAATAATGTCCCTAGGGGGACCCTCTGGTCTTCATCCTGTAGGTGTTGTATGAGTTGAGTTAAATCATTGATGGCTTCTGGAAGACCATATAGTTAAAGATTACTATATGACCTCAGAGCTTAGTTAGGCTTCATATTTATCTTTAAGTCTTTCATTATTCTCTTCATGACTCTCAAGGTTTATTGTTCTCTTGCCCGACCCAACTTTATTTTTCTTCAACATTTTAACAACATTTTATGCAGTTTTCTGCAGCAGATAATGCTATCAGAATTTCATTTGTTGCCACCTCGTGGGTTGTATTTGGGTATGTGATATTAAAGAGAGCCTCTGAAGAATATTATGAGTCAGGTCAAGTATATGACTCTCCATAAGGTTTTTTGAGGATGAGGTCTTAGGTGCTGCTTATGCTAGGGGCCCTTGAATGTTTCAGGTCCCTGATTTCCTGTATTTGCAGTTGTAGGGGAGCACTGAACTAACACCATATACTCCCGATTCCCTCCCCCCTGTGGTCCCCACTGTAATTACATCTGGGGCTGCTAAGCTGTCAATGCCCATGCAGCTGGTTAAGCATTCCAGGGTTTTGGAATCCTCAGTCTCCCCCCTCTTTTCTGTGTAGTGCTTCCGGGACAGACCAGAGTGATCCTGATTGCTCAACTCCATCACAGAGCATCGCTCTGATCCATCTTGGAAGTGCTGCACAGAGAAGAGGAAGAAGTTCCAAGATTTAAAATCCCCAACCCGCTGGACTGGCTGTGTGGGCACTGACAGCTGACAGCTTAGCAGCCCCGGAGATAATTACAGCAGGGACTAGAGGGGTTGGGGGTGCACAGTGTTAGGTCACCTTTATATTTTTTCTGTAAAGGTGAACTAACACTTTAAAGTTGAACAAAGTTTTGGTTAAAAGAAAACAGGCAATGTGATGTGTTTATACCGCACACTGGTGTGTACTTTGTGCTCTACCTAATGTGTGCCTGCTGGTATGAACGAGCCCTTAGTAAATCAAAACCATATCATACTATATATGGGAAGATCAATCAGTGTGCTGCTCTTTTTTCTCTCCTAGCATGGGGGTCCCCCCAAACCATACTAGGTCCTTAGGTCTGTTATGAATTGTAAGATGGACCCCATACCCAAAAATTTAAAAATCCATATCAGCCACTTATCCGAGTATGCAGCCTAGCAGACCTAATTCCCTAATGCCCATAACATGCCATCAACACGGGAGGTACTTTTCCAGGGGAGACCCCCCGGAGAAAGCACCTTGACCTAATGTTGATGAAGACAAGGGTCTTTTCCACTCAACCCTGGTGTTTTAGAACCAAAGAACGTCTCCTTGTCTCCTCAACTCCATAACATGTGTTCTGTAGTCCACTGAGAAAACTCAAGCAAGGCTGAAAACAGTCAAAAAAGGCGGAGACGTTATCAGCTCACCGGATACCTGGCAGGATCAATATTTTTTTGTTGCACTTATCAAATATAAGAAAAGCTGTCAATGGTAGATTTAACAGGCTATAAGAGAGCAAACAAGACAATTGTTTCTAGAGGTTACATACATTTATAGAGCGTAGACTTTGCTGTCTTTTTTTCTGTAATTCTTACAATTTAAAATATTTTCCAATTGTTGACCATTCTCAGATTCTGGTATTATATAATTTTCTATCCTCTCTGGAAGCCAAATTGTAGCAAGGATTATATCCAATCCATATTTGTTTCAATTAAACGAAAACCAATGCTTTTCAAAAAGATACATTGTACAATTGGCCTCCATTTCTGTAATTAGTGATGGCTTTGATATTTAAAACAATCTCTTAGGTACATAGCAAAGCTTTTATTTTGATAGCGGATGTCCTTTTCTTAACAACATTGCTTATTATTTCTGTGCTATCATTGTATACTCACGTAGACTTAAGCTTTTTGTTATATTAAAAAAATAAAATAAAAGACTATTACGTAATGGGAAAGATCTAACAGTTATTGTCAAAATTTACTTTTACTTATTTCAAAAAGTATATTTTTTTATATTTCAGGGTTCAGAAAATACATGAAGAATTTGAGGCCATGAAGAAATGGTTGTAGTTTACGTTTTTCCCAATGCAATTACTTCAATAAGAACGGAGCATTATGGGTAATCATTGCAAGCACCCTTCCATTGTAATGTACAGTATATTTAAAATATTCAAACTTCACATTACTATTATTATTTGTAATATTGTGTTTAGCGTGAAATGCCTTGAATTAAACACTCATTACATAAATATGTACCTTCTGTAGTATTACATTTAAAAGATGTTTAATAGCAATACCCCTTCATTTTGTAACAGGGATCCTACTGTATGACCTCATACACAACTATGCTGTGCTTACCAGTCATTTGAGTGGATTTGCTAAAGGGCTAGAGAGCTAAGTTCACTTCAAATACCCATTACTTTGCAGGGAAACAACTACCTACAGCGGGGGAAATAATAATATGATCCCCTCCAGAATTTGTGAGTCTGCCCACTTACAAAGAAATTAAGGGTCTATATATAACTTTTATCATAGGTGTATTTTAAATGATAGAGACAGGATATCAACCAAAAATCCTGAAAAAGCGTGATACACATGTTGTAAATTAAGTTGCAGTTCAGTGAGTAAAATAAGGATTTGATCCCCAAGCAAAAGATTATTATTATTATTATTCACGATTTATATAGCACCAACAGTTTACACATCGCTTTACAATGTATAGGGGGGACAACACAATTACAGTACAATACAAAAGGTACAGGAGGGCCCTGTTCATAGAGCTTACATTCTAAAGGGAGGGGGTGGTGGTACAAAAGGTAATAGCTGCAGAGAATGATTTGATGGGGGTGGCTCGGGGACAGTTAGGTGAGTGTGGGATAGGCGTATGACTTAGTACTCGGTGGAGAAACCCTGGTTGGCAAGCACAGAGGTAAGATGTTTCTTGAGGTTGGTTACCAGGTTTGCACACATCTCAGGAGGGATTTTGGTCCACTATTCTTTACAGATCTTCTCTAAATCTTTAAGGTTTCTTGGCTGTCGCCTGGCAACCCAAAGTTTCAGCTCCCTCCATACATTTTCTATAGGATTAGGGTCTGGAGACTGGCTAGGCCACTCCATGACCTTAATGTGCTTCTTCTTGAGCCACTCCTTTGTTGCCTTGGTAGGGGAGAAGGTTCTCATCCAAAATTGTACAATACATGGCCTCGTCTATTGGCCCCTCAGTGTGGTAAAGCAAACAATTATAGACCCTTCATTTTTTTGTAAGTGGACAAACTTACAAAATCCGCAGGGGATCAAATAATTATTTTTCCCACTGTAGTTGTAACTCTGTCATCAGGTATAAAGTGCGGGTACATACAAGTGCATACATATACCTTCAATAGACTCAAAAGCCCTTCAGCTATGGCCAAGTGCAAGGCCATTCGACGGGCAAAGCTATGGCACTCACTGGTAGTGTTCAAGCTTGCCCTCCCTTTTATGTCTTCTGAGCATTCCTAGTATTGAGCAGTAAGCAGCCAATCACTGAAACTGACCAATAAAAATGTGTATTTGTATCTAGTCAGACAGAGTTGTTGGTAGATCTAAAGGATTTTGCACAATCAGATTTCGGAGGTCCAACATTTCTCCTACTCGGGAGAAACTATAGTGAGAACTATAGCTCTGTATTCAGCAAAGCTCATGCTCCCCTCTGATTGGACAGCTTTGGCTCTGATTCAGCAGGGGCTGTGTGGGACCTCTACAAAGAGATCACTGCTTCTTTATAGACATCAAGAGTCCCATTCTACAGCATGCTGGCAGGGGAAAGACTTTTCTACAGAATTTTAAATAAAACAAGCTGTAAGAGATTTAACACCTTTTGTATTAATGCAACTGGAATGTGTTTAAGGCCGCTGCCTCCCAGCCCTTTAAGAGCTTGTAAATGTGAAAAGGCTAGCATTTGGGCTAGCTGTGATTGGCTGTCACATTGGTCACATGATCAGAAAGCTCCCAGAGGCCATCCTCCTTCTTACCCACACTCCTTAATGACAACCTGGGCTCCAAGAAAGTAATTTAGTCCAATAAAAGCCACAACAGAGTGAACTTTCTGCAGGGGACAGCGTTGGAGACAAGATGAGTATTGCAATAAGCGCTGCATTTTTTTTATTTTTAAAAAAGTTGAGGATTTAATTTTTTTTATTAAAGACTTTTTAAAGTGGAGTCCTGACAAAATCCTATCCAAACATGCCTAATCAATTTTTTTCCTTTATCACAATCCAAGCCCCATAATTTCCATTTTAACCGCCTGCTGACCAGCCGCCGTCATTATACTGCATCAGGTTGGCACGGCTCCGTAGGTGTACGTTGGGCACTTTAAGAGCGATGGGGGGGGGGGGGCTCATGCCCGTATCGCCAGACTTGTTGCGCATCCTCTGGCTACCCAGGATCACTCCAGAGAGAGCCAGAATGGGGATCTGTGTATGTAAACAAACAGATCCCCATTCTGATAAGGGAGTAGAGAGAGATCTGCTGTGACTCGTGATCAGGAACAGCGATCTCTCTCCTCCTCCAGTTAGTACACTCCCCCCACAGTTAGAAACACCTCCTTAGGGAACAATTAACCCCTTGATCACCCACTAGTGTTAACCTCTTTCCTGCCAGTGACATTTATACAGTAATCAGTGGCTATTTTGTAGCTCTGATCGCTGTATAAATGTCACTGGTCCCCAAAAAGTTTCAAACGTATTCAATCGGTCTGCTGCAATGTCGCAGTACTGCTAAAAATGGCATTACTAGTAAAAAAAAAAAATTATAATAAAAATGCCATACATCTATCTCCTATTTTGTAAACGTTATAACTTTTGCGCAAACCAATCAATATATGGTTATTACAAATTTTACCAAACATATAGAAGAAGAATACATATTGGCCTAAACTGATGAAGAAATTAGTTTTTTTTTTACATTTTTTTGGGTATATTTATTATAGCAAAAAGTAAAAAAATAAATTCTCAAAACTGACGCTCTTTTTGTTTTTTAGTGCAAAAAAAACAAAACGCAGAGGTGATCAAATACCACTCAAAGAAAGCTCTATTTGTGGTGAAAAAAGGACGTTGATTTTGTTTGGGTACAACATCGCATGGCCGCACAATTGTCAGGTAAAGCAACGCAGTGCCTTATAGCAAAAAATGGCTTGGTCATTAAGGGGGCAAAGTCAGCTTATTAACATCTTGCTGGCCACATAACCCATAAGTGTGACAGCCGGGAGGGCAGCTGAAATTTCAGCAGTGAAAGCGCAGTCTCAGAAAAGTGATAAAACTGTTACAGACAGCTCCTGGCCTCTGTTTATGAGCTCCCGATCACATGGCCACTATAATAGACAATTATATGATTCTGCATAGCAGCAATACGAACTAGTTAAAGGGCCGTTGGTAGGGGATGGGAAAGGGTTAAGATGTAATTTCCCTTTAAGAAAATGGATGATTGCATTCAATGTTTATATCTACTTTAGCATTTTAATTATTTAAAGCTATAAATAAACATAAACTATATAGGCATAGCACTAATATGTTATTGTAAAATAACCTGTAAACAACTTGAAATATACTTTATTTTTTAGCTCCACATAATATAGCTAGCTAGTATACTTCCAGTGTTAATATTTATTTTGTATTAGTGCCCTCTAGTGGCAACTCAGTCTATTGTACAGCTACATGAAATGAAATAAAATGGAAATAAGGAGTAACAAGGAAAGAATAGTAAACAATATACTGTATATGGTATTAATTATCACATCTAAGTTTTAAAAGTGATGCATTTTAAACTATTATACTTTTTATATATAATTCTTGCAGCAGTTTAGATTTCAACCTAATCAGTAGTGATGAGTGGATCAAGCTGGTAGGGCTGTATTTTCCATAATGGTACTTGTGGGCAGGTAGAGAGTCAAATGTTTTTCTTTGCTGACAATGGGGACATTTTGGTAAAATGTACCTATTTTGGCAGAAAACTTTGAAGTAAATGGGGAGATTACGTTTTAACAGTTTTTAGGTAGTTTCTAAGGGTACAATGGGCTTTAAATGGCTCTAGAGGGTTATGGAAACTCAGCTACATTTTTTCTAACTTTTAAACTTTCTTTTAAACTTTTATGAATTTTTTTTTCAATATCTATTAACAAAATTTTACATCGACTTTCGATTTTTTTTTTCACGCAGTCCAGACAACATTATTTCAAATATGAAATTGGTAATTTTGCCTGCTCATCTGATTTAATCACCCAATCATACCTCATACCTCATACCTAGCAGGAAAGTTAGAAGGGGGGGGGGGGGGGGGTACCAAGCCTCATGATATACAAATTGTGATCTTGTGAGCTTTCTCTTAATTTGTTTCCTACTTTTGTCATTTGTGGCTAAATTCAGCAAGAGAACTATGAGGCCACTTGTGTTCCCCTCTGGTCATTTGTGGCTAAATTCAACAAGAGAACTATGAGGTAGAGGGGCATGGAAAGTTGGCAAGGGTCATTAAAATTTAAATTACATTCCCCTAATTATCCACTTCTAAAATAAACAGTTAAACTTGTTAAACAGTGGTCTTCAAAATGCAGCCTGAGGGCCAGATGTGGCCCTTTGCCTGCTTTTATCCAGCCCTTGGGCACTATTTTCATCTGCTGATGCTAACAATAGACCTCTTGAGTTTGGATGCCTTTGATCTAGAGCAACCATACTCAAATTTTTACCATGGAGGAACCCTTGACATTACTTTCTTGTCTCACAAAGAGCATTCTTAAAATTTTCATATATTCAGCTTATGAGACACTAACATAAAGATTAGATTGTAGATATAAGAATAAATAAAAGAATAAAGAATGTGCATAGCATATTTGGCACCCAAGCCTACTCTATACAGCTATATTATTTTCAGTAAAAAATATTGAATAAAACATATAATGATAATAGTAATAATGTTCAGAAAAGAAACAAAGTGGTAACTTATCTGAGACGCAGAAATTGTTACTGTTCAAGGAAGATCTAGCAACCTTTGGCAGAACCATGAAAAAGGTTGACCTAGAGCAGTGATTCTCAGCCAGGGTTCCTCCAGAGGTTGCTAGGGGTTCCTTCAGCATTGGGCCATTTCTGCCGCTCAGATAAGTTCCTACTGACACCATTGATCTTTTTAGCTATCTGTAAGGAGGTAATTCTTCCCAATGACCACAAGTGTAAGGACTATTCTTCCCACTGACCATCAAACTAATGTATCATGAGTTGTAGATTTCAAATTTTTAGCAGGGGTTCCCCTGACACTGGAGAACTATTTCAAGGGTTCCTCTGTGTTGAAAAGGTTAAGAAAGGCTGACCTAGAGGGTTCCACTGGCTTCCAATCCTTCAAGAGTTCAAATTAAAATTGTAGTGGATTTCAGCATATTTTTTTCAGATCTATTAACATGCCATGCTGAAGTACTGAAGAAAAAGTAAACTTGAGAAGAAATTAAGCTTGAAAAGTTTGCCTTTTATTTCACTGTCAGTTTTTCAAAGCATTAAGGTATTTTTATATGAGGAGATTATTGGCAACATTAGGATATTTTAGACCTAACCAATCATTTTATCCATGGGTAGTAGCTGATTACGGTAGGTGACCGACATGAGATGAATTGAGCAGGATGTCATGTATAGTTATATTATGACATCACCTGCTCACAGATATGGTAGAACAGCTTTTATTACACATCACAAACTCAAGTTTATTTAGGTTAATTTAAATATACATTAACCAAAATGAAGACCTTTGCAACCTCAACCAGCACATTTTCGGAACAAACGTAGGTGGGAGTCCAAATCTCTTTATGTATGGAGAACCTAAATGTAAACTGAAATTCCAGCAGCTTCATGAAACGCTGCCTAAAATTTTGAAAAGCTTTATTGGATACTTCAGCAAGAGAACGAAGAAACCACAGAGCAATTTCTGTCTGGCCGGGTCTTTGTTGCAGCCAACCAAATGAGAGGAACATGAGTCTAAATAGAGATGTGTAGTGACAGAATAATAAACAAGTGGGATGTTTTTCTTGTAGCCTTGATGAATGATGCAGCCAGGTGTTTCCAATAATGACAATAAGCACTACAACTCAAAGTATTTCTGATTCAAGTATAATGCATTATTAGGCCATTAGAGGCTGAGTCAAGAAGACCATTTGAGCTCAGACCTATCAATAATGCTCCTTCCCAGCCTGCATTTAGGCCAGAGAAATTAGTCATACTGATATTCTATTTAATAATAACCCAAAGAAGATGCATCAAGAATCTCATTACATTTTAACAGGGTTACAGTAGCCCAGAAGGACCACAAGTTTAATTTTCATAAGAGCATCCATTCCTCAATTATGTCAAACATGAAAATGTAAATGGCAAATTTAATGGTAACAATATCCCTCAAAGCACATTGGCAGGTAGGAACCATTATGTTGAGTGAATGCTGGCTGCATAACAAGAGGATGTTAAGTAAACAGCATTGAATTAAAATTGCAGATTCCAGTTACTTGGGGTAAACATCTCTGTGAGTGTTTTTGTGCACAGAGATTGCTTATGCAGACATATTGCACTCATGTACAAGAATCAAGGGTGCTTTGATATTGCAGCAATGGCTAATGAGCCAAATTCTGGTATTCTGGCACCCAAGCTATTTCCCGCTTTCACTTCTATCCTTTTCATCCACAGTGGTATTGTTCATTTATTTTAACAGTACAAAATACTTGCTGAATTCCTTAAAGAGCAAGAATGAAAGAAGTATGGGAATGGGATTTTTGCGGTGCTTATATATAATTTATACGAAGAAAAGGGATTTTTTTATATCAAGAGATTTATTTAGTAAAAGCAAATAAATCTCTTGATATAAAAAAATCCCTTTTCTTCGTATAAATTATATATCAGCACCGCAAAAGTCTCCCATTCCCATACTTTTTTCATTCTTAATTTCGTAACCGGGATGAGGTGCCTATTATAATTTGGGTGTTTCTTTGATAGCCAGAACTAAAACTTATAAATCCTTAAAGAGTAACTCCACTTTTGTTGAGAAAAAACATTCCCCTCTGGGTGATCTATGTACAGTGCAATGGTTATTATTATTATTATTATTCACTATTTATATAGCACCAACAGTTTACACAGCGCTTTACAATGTATAGGGGGAACAACACAATTACAGTTACAATGATTATAACAAACTTTCTTGCAGATTCCTACCTTTTGTTAGTCTGAAGAAATCAATGTGTGTTTGTGCCTCTGTACTGAGTGGATCTAATATGAGTGGTTTTATAATTAACCGTCAGGTGTGGAGCTACAGGGCACTAATGAGGAAATCTGCTGGGCACTAATGAGGAAATCTGCTGGGCCTGCATCCCTACAGAGGTGTTCCTATTAAAAGTATTTCTCAAAAAAATGACATTTTTGTTGCAGGGGATGCCTGAAATCTGACTCGTATCTTAGGCAGACTTCTGTGAAAATTGGTGAGCAGGGGCGGACTGACAACTCATGGGGCCCCCGGGCAATCAGAGATTATGGGGCCACACAGTATATACACACACACACACACACACACACACACACACACACACACACACACACACTATACACATACATGTACACACAGTATACACAGACATGTTTCTATTGGCTAAGAAGGTACTGGAGAGGTGGGGCAGCTATAATCTCAGTATTTTTAGACATCGTGAGGGACCTTTCAGAGACAGATGTGAAAAAAAAAACACAGATTTTTACATACTGTCCCTGGTTTTACTGAGGCTGGCAACCCTGATTGGGCCCCCCTAGTGGCCTGGGGCCCTCGGGCAGTGCCCGAGTGGCCAGATGGTCAGTCCGCCCCTGTTGGTGAGCCAATCACACAAGCAGTAAATTATGTTTCTGGGGAGTGGTCAGTACGCACACTGTGTACAGAAACCTCCAGGTAGCCATATTTCAGTGTATTCTCAGAAAATTACATTGGCTGCAGATTGAAAAGGAAAAGTAATTTTTAATAACATTCAATTACAAAATAATTAGTGTTGCAATCATATGCGCTATATTATTTTTTCTTTATTTGCTTTTTTTTTTCAAAAGTGGAGTTATCCTTTAAAGTTTATTTCCAGCCAAATTCTGACTTAGCATAATGCCACGTACACACGGTCGGAATTTCGGCCAGCAAAAGACCGATGAGTGCTTTTAGTCGGAAAATGTGACCGTGTGTATGCTCCATCGACATTTTTTCTGGCCAAATTTCTGCCAGCAAAAGATTGAGAGCGGGTTCTCAATTTTTCCGTCGGAAATTCCAATCGTGTGTATGCAATTGCGATGCGCAAAAACTCACGCATGCTCAGATTCAACTATGAGACGGAAGCTATTGGCTACTGGCTATTGAACTTCCTTTTTTCTAGTCCCGTCGTACATGTTGTACATCACCGCGTTCTTGGAGGTCGGAATTTGGTGTGACCGTGTGTATGCAAGACAGCTTGAGCGAAATCCTGTCGGAATTCCATCGGGAAAACCATCAGAGCTTTTTCCAGCCAAAATTCTGATCGTGTGTACGGGGCATAAATCTGCTCCCACCCCCACCGTAAGCCTATTTTATCTACCCTGTAAAAGGAGAGAGGTCTATACTTACGTATTTTGAAGCTGCTCCGGTCCAGACACCCGTCCCAGTACCAGCTTCAGTGTAGAGGAGAGGTATCAGCAACGGCTGCAGAGCATGTGCGATGATCTCACCCATAGACTTACTATGGGGCAGCCATTGTCAGCTGCCCCTCCTCTACATTGAAGCCATCGCTTCATGTGGTCTGTCTGGAACGGCTTCAGAATAGGTAAGTGTAGACATCCTTCCTTTTACAGGGTAGATAGGATAGTCTCAGAATAGGGGGTGATTAGATTTAGGCTTATGCAGGCCATAGATGCATATGAACAGGCCGTGATTTCAATGGTGTGTGGGCAGGCTGAATCTACCAAGTTGTTTGGTCAATCAACTTGGGTACAACCAGCCTGCTGGATTCACTTGCGATTACCATTAGCAGCCACTAGCAGGGCAGGACTTACCGGACTTACCATTGGGCTTGACTGGGCTCAAGCCCATGGGCCCAGCCAAATAGGGGGCCCCCGCCAAGATACATAGCCGAGTGTACTCGGCTCCGCTCCGCGTCACGCCCAGTCCCGCCCTATGATGGACATAACACAGGGACTGGGCGTGAGTACACTCGTCTACTCTCTGCTCCGCTCGGGACTGCGACAGGACCCGAGAGCCGCCAAGATACACAGGACTCTGTATCTCAGCGGCGTCATTTTTAAATTTCAAGACTGCAATGACAAGGCTACAAATGACACTGGGGCAAGGCTGCAAATGACAAGGCTACACTAACAAGGCTGCAGTGACACTGGACAAGGCTGCAGATGGATGGGCAAGGCTGCAGATGGACACTGATAAGGGTGCATTGATGGGCATTTAAGTTTTTTTTCCTTAAACTTCCCTCCTAAACTTCGGGTGCGTGTTATACGCCTGTGCATACCCCGATAAATCTGATAATGTATAGAAGGTAGGGCCCGAAAGTGACTCAAGCCCAGGGGCCCCCACCACCCTAAGTCCTGCCCTGGCCACTAGCAATTATCACTGTCTTCTCCCAGTGGGGGCAGCTTCCTCCTCATGCCCCCCCACCCCTGAGAGGAGCAGGTAATTGTTCAGCAGGAGGAATTCCCCTGTCAGCTATGTCTGTGTGGATGGGGCCGGGGAATCGTGCAAATGAATTTTCTGCAACCCGTGGTTGCAGGAAAGAAATTCACACTGTCTATGGCCGGTCTTAGCTAGAATTTGATTGGAATTCTACTTTAAGCTCACATATTGCAGTTCAAGTTTACACACTTTAATTGTATAAAGTATATCTCAAGCCATTTCTGTTTTTACTTTGGGATAGAGTTAAAATCTATTAGAATCTCAGTTAGGTTTTTATTGCTATCTATGCCTTTGCTGGGGAGATTTATCCTTTCTATAAGAGAATTTATAAAAACGCCTGTGTTTATATCATAGGAGTTGCTAAAAGGTTAAAGCTGGCCATACATTAACAGAATTTCGTTCAAATGTTTTTTATTTTAAGAACTTGCTTGTTTTTTTAATTCTTTTTTAACTCAAAACGGATTTTATTGGTACAAAGATACACAAAGTCCATCACAGAATCAGCACAATATACATGTTCAAGCAGCATACAGATAAAGGCACTTTTCACTCATGCACCACAATTGTTATAAGTTATCTCCCTATTTTAACAGCATACCACATGTAGAAATCAGTACGGTTCATTCGGGCCACAACCCCTGTGCCACCTGGCCTGCCCTTACCCCGTCAGGTGTTGTATCTCTATAACTCCATATTCCCCGTTATATCTCCCCTTACACTTCCTAAATAAACAACCTACCCATAACCAGCTCCAGGGGTGACAGCCCGGGGGTATCAAGCCAGGGACCCCATAGTCATTCAAATCTTCCCGCCCGGCCCCTGTGTTGATAAATGTACTTTTCCATGCTTAACATGTTCCCCATCTGAGTTATCCATTCCTTCAACCTCGGGGGGTCGCTTGCTCTCCAGTGTTGAAGGATAAGTTTACGTGCTTGAAAAAGAGCTCTACCTATGGCCTCCTTAAAAGGCACCTCCAACGGGAGATCGTCCATTATACCCAAAAGGCAAACCTTTGGATCCTGTGGCATCTTTACCCGGAAGGCCCCATTGAGAGTATCAATGACCCCCGACCAATATATATGCAATTTGGGACAGCGCCATAGCAAATGAATGAGGTCTCCCCTGTCCCTGGCGCACCTGGTATATAGGTCCCCCTCCCCAATCCCCATCTTATACAGTCTAACCGGCGTGCGGTGCACCCTCATTACAATGTACAGTTGTGATAATCGCTGTGCCGTGTTCAGCGAGCAACCCTGTATTGCCTGTAGGGCCTCAGCCCATTGGTCCTCCTCAAACACTCCCACATCCCTTTCCCATGAGGCAATTACCCTTGCGGGGAAACCAGGCATAGATGCATTTAGTAACATATTGTATGAACTGGATATAAAACCCTTGAAACTGGTAACTTCTGTCACATAACGAAAGATTGGGGTGGGAGATTGTATCCAGGGATTATTTCCTGCCTGTGCCTTAATGCATTTCTCAGTTGCAAACAATAGAAATACATACCCCGGGGGACGCCATATCTTTCCCTCAACTCTGCAAAAGAGAGCAGTTTACCCCCAGAAAAAATATGAGTCAGGAGAGTCACTCCGTATCGTCTCCAACGTTCAGCACAAGTCAGACCAAGCAGCTCCCCATAATACCGATTATTCCATATCGGACTATACTCCGTGAAGCCCTCCACATTTTGTAATTAACGTGTTTTATTCCATATTTTTTGAATTAGGGCATATGTTGGGAACAGCTTGTTAGACTTGGCGAACGATAAGGTTTCCAGGCCGGCCACTACCCCGCCCGAGCCCGTGATGTGTTTTAGGAGAGCAGTGGCGGGATCACCCTCCCCTCCCCCCGTCTCCCGTCCATTTGCTATGGCACGGGCAATATGTTGCAGCTGTGCAGCTAAATAATAAAGCCACGGGTTGGGAAGGGCCAGCCCTCCCACCTCCTTGGGTTTCTGAAGCTGTTCCAGTCTTATTCTGGGAGGTTTGTTAAGCCAAATGAATGCTCTAAATAAGGAGTTAATAATTCTAAACATTTTAAGTGGAATTACTATTGGCGTGTTATGTAAAATATACAATAATTGTGGCATAAAAATCATTTTGATAAGGTTTACTCTGCCTATCAGCGACATTTTCAATTTAGCCCAAACCTTTGTTTTATCTCTAATCCTACTCAATAACGGGGAGAGATTCAGTGGTATGTATTCGCATGGCCGTGGGGTGACCCATATCCCAAGGTATTTAAATTTTATAGCAACCGGGATATCGTGTAGTGTGGGATCCTGCGGGGAGAAAGAATCTAGTAACATAATGTGTGATTTTGTCCAATTAATCACTAGACCTGAGAACGACCCAAAGTTCTTAACCACTTTCATGGCCTCAACCAGGGACCCAGACGTATCCCCCAGTAGCAGCATGGCATCGTCAGCATATAACATAAATTTTTCATGCAGCTGCCCATATTTAAAACCCCGTTATCAAGGGGTTACATCTCACCAAGGCTGCCATGGGCTCAATGGCAATAGCAAAGAGTAAAGGAGACAGAGGGCAGCCCTGTCTAGTCCCCCTAAATAAAGGAAAAGGAGCTTACACCCTTCCCGCTTCCCTTATTACTGCAGAGGGGGAATTATACAAAAGTTGTACCCATGATAAAAAGCCAGGTCCAAACCCAAATTTCTCAAGAGTCCCCATAGGTACTGTTTTTTTAATTCTTAAAGTGGATTTAAACCCTCATATATACCCAGTGAAGTTAACAGCCTCAGATGATACACAGAGATGAAACAAATCCTCCTACATAAGTTGTACATGTATATCTGCTGTCTTCAGCTTTATATACTGTTTAGAAAGTGCACGTCCTGTTAAAATTTTCTCTTCCTGATTCACCTGTGGGAGGGGAGTCTTGCCATACACTGTGAGACATCTGATTGGAGGAAAGGCACACACCCCCCTCCACATAGGCAGAGACTTGCAGTGCTGCGCTGTGAGTATACCAGCTCTCTGCTAATCTATTTATAGCCCCCACCCTGACACAAAATTTAGGCTGGTTTTACAGAAGGACAGAGCAGGAGAAAGCCATGGGACTTAGTGCTTTGGAGAGAGATAACAAAACACTGCAGATATATGTGCCCAGCTCAAATTTAATGAATTAGGTTACATACACTTTAAACCTTGTACACATAATAAGAGGAGGAATGACCATTTATTTTTATTTTTTTGCATGCTAGTCTCATATAAAAAAATTAAGTTACTAAAGTTACAAAAATTCTCATATGACAGAATACAGCTTTGAAAGTGATATAATGTATTGTATTATATTGTAATGTATTCTTTCGTTTCAGAGCAGAAGTGGTCAAGGTCACTCGATTTTTTTCAGACGAATAGTGTACTGAAAAATGTTCGTGTACTGAAAAATGTTCGTGCCTGTCCCTTCGGATAATTTAGCAATAACTGTTGTGATCGGCTCTCAAAAGCTGTGTACTAATGATCATAATATTGCAGGATCGCTTCAAAAGCAGTGTTTTTATGTCTCTACTAGGCATTAGGGACATCAAATCGCTTTCTACCACAGTGATAAAGAAATTTAAAGGAGCAAAAAGAAAAATTTTTCTCTAACAGATGGATTTCTAATAGTGTATGGTATTTTCATTCTTTAAAGTCAATTTATTCCAAACACACATTGGAATGTTAAACCAAACACATATATAACCAAACGACATTCTTCAAGTCATCAAATTTTGCACAAATGTTTGTATACCTTTTTGTAGAAACATTCTTTTCTAAATCTACTAGTTTTGGCCAGCTTAAAGTGGAACTTCACTCTCTCAATTAATATTGACTATTTTTAATCCTCATGCCGCTAGCATTAGTAAATGGATAGGAAAGTATATCATATTGACTTGATTTAAACTTTATTTTCCATTGTTTTAGTTACTTCCCGGATTCCATGTCTAAACAAATGATGGCATACATCCCAGGAATCTTTAGGAGGGGAGGAGGGGTTTTCTCAGCTAAGTACACCCTCCTGCATGCATGCCTGAGCTACGAGCAGATGGATTCCAGGAAGTGAATAGTTTACCCTTGCTCAAGATGGTCATGGCCAGAAATGCTAGGGGTGTTTTTTAAAGTGATTTCTCAGCGAAATAAAGCATAGAGGCATGGATTTTGGTTTGTGGTGCTCCCATGCAGTGTACTTCCGCTTTAAGACCACAAATTAACACACACAATTCTCAGTTACCCTATGCACACTGCTATACATTTTTAGATACTGTATTTCTACTAAACTTTTGCATTAAACAGGGATTCCTAAATCACATATGTTCCAATCCATGTTCAAGCTGGCCACCTGCATTAAAGTAATTCATGTGTGGCCATTCCCTACTCTACTCTGCTACAAATTCTTAAATAATTATTTGCACATTTCATATTTTAATGAACATATACTGAAATGCCAATATGGAGTAAACTGTTACAGCTGGAGGAGACATACAGACTCAGGACTGGTGACCTGCACTCTGTAATAGAGCTGAAAAAATGTCCATTAAACATATATACATTATATCATATACTGTTCTATATATCATATAGCATATTTCTATTAAAGTATGCTATGAGCAAGTAAGTATTTGTAATTTTGAAGAGTAGAGTGGGGGCTGATCAGAGAGGGATTTATTTTAATGCAGTTTGTAAGAAATATGTAAAAGTCTATAAGGCCTGGTTCACACCTATGCATTTTTCTGTGCATTTTCAGTTTTGCAGGAACACACTGCAGTCCATTTAACATGGTTTCCTATGGATGTAGCTCACAGCTGCGCATTTTATGGGGAGGGCCAGGGTTATTTTTCTGTTTTTTGGTTCCAATGGTTTAAAGATGTGTAGTGAAAAATGCAAAATGCACCTGCAATATGCAAACTGCAACCTGCACAATCAGGCCTTAAGCTGGATTCACACCTATGTATTTTTAGTGCTTTTTGCATTTTGCAGATTTGCGCTACAGAATGCGTTCCGTAGGAAACCGTGTTGAATGGACTATAGTGTAAATCTGCAAAATGCAAAAAGCACTAAAACTGCATAGGAATCCAGCCTAACAGTGTGCACAGAGTTAATTCAAGTGGTTGCAAATCCTAGGACAAAAAAAAAAAAACCCTGCAAGACAAGGGCATGATGAGCTAGTATGCATAGCATACTAGCTCAGTATGAATTAGTTACCTGAGATCGAAGCCCCTGCAGCTGTTACTTCCGGGTATCGTGGGCTCCGGCGCTGTGATGACGTCACTCCCGCGGTACACTCACTGAAGCAATGGCACGTATGTTTGCTTCAGTGCGCATGCAAATACAGGGGATATCTCCTAAACAGTTCAGGTTTAGGAAATATCCAGGGTAGCTACAGGTAAGCCTTATTATAGGCTTACCTTTAACAAAAAGTGTGTTGTAAGGGTTTACAACCACTTTAAGAATTTTTAGATTCACCCTCTCTATCTGGCATGATGACCACTATCAATGCTAATCGATGTATTCTGACAGTGGCGGATGCTGCTGTCAGAATATATTGTCCAGGCGAGAGAGGGGACCCTCCATCCATCTCATCTGTGTGGATGGATAAACCTGTTATTTTTTCAGTTTTTAAAAAAATGAAAAAGTAAAAACTATCCATTTCTTGCCAGCTTAGGAGAGGATTTTTTCTCTATTTGAAAACATTTCCTCTTACTACCCCAGACCGGGACAGCAGGAAAAAAGTATCCCAATAAGGGATTTAGCCATTCCCCATCTTATCCTAAACTAAAAACAAACGTTTTCACTTTAGATCTACTTTAACAATAATTTCTAGTAGTTCCGCTTTGCTTAAATGTATTGTATTTCATTTATAGTAAGCATCCTATAGCAGTCTACTACCAACGACAGCATGGGTGCTCAACCTGTGGCCCTCCAGCTGTTGTGAAACTACAAGTCCCCTCATGCCTCAACAGCTGGAGGGCCACAGGTTGAGCACCCATGAACTACAGCTACATTTTCAGATTTTCAAAAAAAAAGATCTTAGTTTCCCTAATTGCCATATCTACAGTATGTCGTATCTTAGAATAATTAATCCGGATTTTTATTAGTCTGTTAGAAACTTTGCTGAAAATATACACTTTTTAAAATCAGGAATATTTAGGAATATCATTCTAATCACAGTGCTGCCCTAAAAAGGGTGATAATCATTTAAAATGTAGGGCTGTTACTGATTAAAATTTTCATGTTCGATTAATCGATTTTTTTTATCGATTAATCGACTAATTTCAATTAATTGTAACACAAATACAGATCCAACTACTTTTAGCTGATCTCCTTGCATTGCAACTCTGCATTAGTCAGTGGCAAATGTGGTATACCCTATATACAATCACCCAACACTAGTTAGTTTCCACAATCCATGACTTAACTTCACAGTTCACACAAATGCGTTTTAAATTCAAACTGTAGCGCTGACGTAAGTAATTTTTTTTTCCACAGTAGTGTGACAATCCCTCCACCTCCGGTCTAACTAATTACTCTCACCTTATGGCATGGACCCCTGTGCAAACAGGTGGTCATGCAAGAAGGTATCAAAAGAGTTAACACAGACCATAAACTTCTCTCACATCTCCTTAGATCTCAGCAAGGACACCAGGTCGTGGGTAGAAAGAAAAGATCTAAGTGCTCATCTCTTAAGTATAAGATTTCATTTTTGTGTTCAAACACAGACTACTCACATAAAGATGATAAAAACACAGCATGTAAAGCCGACAATCGTGTTAGTTACGTAGGGCAGCATCGGTTGACGTCATGCGTAGCTCCTGCCCCGTACGCGTTACGTTCAATCAGAAATTCAACATCACCAGATTCCTCCCCCCTTTCCTTCGTTAGCAGACGGAGGCACTTGGGGAAAGGGGGAGGAGTCCAGTGAGGTCGATGTCCATGACGTCAGTGGATCTCCAACGAAACTCCCTGAAGACCCGGAACCCGGAAGTGAGTACCGATCAAAAGAATTTTGACCGATCAAAAAAAAATTAATCGATCAATCATGGAATTAATATTTCATTTCCACAGCCCTACTAAAATTGTATGCACTCAGCCGAAAACCCCAAAAATTACAGTTTTAATAAGATATATAAATGACAGCAGCAATGAGTGCTTAGTGATCACTGGGGCAAAATATTTGCCTGGGTAATTTCAGCTCATCCAATCTATTAGCAACTTCAGCAAAATAAAATCACTGGTTATAATCAGGTGAGGAAATACGTTTGTTTAGACACTGATGATGGCATTAGTCTGTCTGTCTACATTCAGTACTGTAAGATGACAAGTTACAGCTATATAGATAAAACCAATTATAATGATTGAATGTATGCTATGGCTTAAACCAGCTAGGATTGTCCTTCGGAACAGGCAGATGAACTCAGAGTTTACAGTCCCATTTTTGCTGATGGTTTAATCACTAGTCCCATCTAGCCACATTTCCAGATCCCTGCAGCAATTATGTAAGTAGGCAGCTGAATATATTTGTTTATGGCTCAAGTAACTGTTAAGCTAATTGAACACTTTTTTGTTCAGTTAGAGGGATACCGCTAAATTGCTAATTATGTTATTGCCAATGCATTTGTAATTGTATAGAAAACGATAAGCAACCTCAGGGGACCTGAGTAAAAAGCTTAAGGAAATGAGGTATTAAATGGCAAATTGTATTGCATAAATACTCCTTTTAATTTATGTTAACTATACAGCCCTGGCCAAAAGTTTTGAGAATGGCACAAATGTTAAATTTCACAAAGTCTGCTGCTTCAGTGTTTTTAAATCTTTTTGTCAGATGTTTCTATAGTATACAGAAGTATAATTACAAGCATTTCATAAATGTCAAAAGCATTTATTGACAATTGCATTAAGTTTATGCAAAGAATCAATATTTGCAGTGTTGACCTCTGCAATTCGCCCTAGCAAGCTGTCAATCAACTTCTGGGCCACATCCTGACTGATGGCAGCCCATTCTTGCATAAACAATGCTTGGAGTTTTTATCATAATTTGTGGGATATTTTTTGTTCACCCGCCTCTTGTGGGTTGACCACAAGTTCTCTATGGGATTAAGGTCTGGGAGTTTCCTGGCCATGGACCCAAAATTTTGATATTTTGCTCCCTAAGTCACTTAGTTATCATTTTTATGGCAAGGTGCTCCATCATGCTGGAAAAGGCATTGTTCGTCACAAAACTGTTCTTGGATGGTTGGGAGAAGTTGCTCTCAGAGGATGTTTTTGTACCAAAATTGTGAGTGAGCAGACTCTGTTGGCTGAGAAGCAACCCCACACATGAATGGTCTCAGGATGCTTTACTGTTGGCATGACACAGGACTGATGGTTGCGCTCACCTTTTCTCCTCCATTACAGCTGGAATTTTGGGACTTTAAATGAGGCTCTAGACATAGTAGGGGTAAACTGAATGGGCGTACATATTTATTAATCATAGAAAAATGCATAATACATCTCAATAACAGAAACCCCATAAAAAGAAAAAAATATTGTAATAAATATAATTTCATATGTATTCACACACACATAAATATGTGCACATGCAATATAGGCATCAAAGGGATCCAAGGATGCTACTACAAGGTTATTTTACCCATTACCTTGATATCTGGTTCTTTTCCCTTATGTAATATTTTGGGTGAATACATTATATGACAATGATATTGCACTTTTTAGACTCCCTTTGGCAGTCACCATTGGGTCTTACCAGTCACCATCTGGTCTTATTAGGAATATCAGCAATCTGTGTCCTGTGTGCCTGGGGGGGCTCTGTATGTGCACTCCACCAGCATGCTCCTTCACATTACCTCAGCTCCCTTGACAGACTATTTTTCTGGCCTTGGCTTCATACTCACCACACTTTACCATGTAAGTATTCAGGGTGGGCTTAATTGTCCCATCCTTGATGTGTTTAATTATAACCAGATTAATTAATTATACCTCCTTATATCTTGTAGATATCCTAGATCATCTGCCCCGGAGGAGTGTACCACATACGAAACGTGTCAGAAAATAGGGATGCAGATATATGCACTTAACCAATCATCAAATTTTACACATAAATTTCCAACCAATCTTGGTCCTACTGGTTTTATAATAATTAATTTCCTTCGCAATGTTGCTCAGATGATACATGTATATATATAAACTCATCGAATATATTAATCAATCAATTCAGACCACTATATGGCACCTGGCTGTTATACACTGTTGTATCCTTGATGACTATATTGCATGTGGACATATTTATGTGTGTGTGAATACATATGAAATTATATTTATTACATTTTTTTTTCTTTTTATGTGGTTTCTGTTATTGAGATGTAATATGCATTTTTCTATGATTAATAAATATGTAGGCCCGTTCCGTTTACCCCCACTATGTCTACAGCCTCATTTAAAGTCCCAAACTTCCTGCTTTAGTCTTTAAACTAGGGGTGGCGGCACACCACATATGTGCCTCAGAGTCCCAAATCCCCCCCCCCCCCTTCATTTACCTTTTCTCCTCCTGACAAAGTTTTTTCCGGATGCCCCAAACCATCAGAAAGGGGTTTTCCAATCCAATACAGTCCAATCTTTTGCAGAATATCAGTCTGTCACTGATGTTTTTTCCTGGAGAGAAGTGGCTTCTTTGCTACCCTTCTTGACACCGGGCCATACTCCAAAAGTTTTTGCCTCACTGTTCGTGAAGATGTACTCACACCTGCCTGCTGCCATTCCTGAGTAAGCTCTGCACTGGTGGTGCCTCGATCCCACAGCTGAATCAACTGTAGGAGATGGTCCTAGCGCTTGCTGGACTTTCTTGGGCACCCTAAAGCCTTCTTCACTACAATTGAACCTCTCTCCTTAAAGTTCTTGATAAATGGTTGATTTAGGTGCAATCTTATGCCGCGTACACACGATCAGACTTTTAGACGGACTTAGTCTGGCGGACAATCCGACGGACTTTCAAATGAACGGTCTTGGCCACACACGATCACTCCAAAAGTCTGACGGATTTGAACGTGATGACGTAGAATAAGGAAGTTCATAGCCAGTAGCCAATAGCTGCCCTAGCATCAGTTTTAGTCCATCGGACTAGCACACAGACGACCGGATTTTTCAACCGGACTTGAGTCCGTCGGAAAGATTTGAAGCAAGTTTTATTTCTAGGTCTGCTGGACTTTTGGGAAGAAAAAGCATGCTGGAGCCCACACACGATCAAATTGTCCAATGAATTCCAGTCCGCCGGACCAAGATCGTTGAAAAGTCTGGTCGTGTGTACACGCCATTAGTAGCAGCAATATCCTTGCCTGTGAATCCCCTTTTGTGCAAAGCAATGACTGTATGTGTTTCCTTGCAGGTAACCATGGTTAACAGAAGAACAATGATTTCAAGCACCGTGCTAATTTTAAAGTTTCCAGTCTGTTATTCTAACTCATTCAGCATTACAGAGTGATTTCCAACCTTGTCCTCATTAACACTGATACCTGTGTTAATGAGAGAATCGCTGACATGATGTCAGGTGGTCCTTTTGTGGCAGGGCTGAAATGCAGTGGAAATGTTTTTTTGGGACTAAATTCATTTACATGGCAAAGAGGGACTTAATTAATCGCAGTTCATCTGATCACTCCTCATAACATTCTGGAGTATATGCAAATTGACATCATAAAAACTGAAGCAGCAAACTGTTAAAATTAATATTTGTGCCATTCTCAAAACTTTTGGCCAGGGCTATACTTCAGTCAGAAATTGTATTTTATTTTTTATTACTGCCTTTACTACCACTATTTACAGACTATTATATCTACCAAAACAGTTTTGCTCTCACCCAAAATATCACATGAAACTGAAATTCATTTCAGTTATACTGTGTATGCTTATTCGATTTATTTAGGCCACGTTCACACAGTTTGGGTGCAGCACAACTGTATGCAAATTTTCACGCTGTTTTAGATGCATTCCTATTGACTTTTATTAGACCATGCATTTTCTAATAACACATCAAAAATACAGCATACAGGACTTTGATGCTCTACACTTTCAACTCCATTTTTGTTGAGAAAAAAACATTCCCCTCTTGGTGATCTATGTACATTGCAAGGATTTTACCAAACTTTTTGCAGATTCCTACCTTTTGTTATTCTGAAGAAATTACTGTGTGTTTGTCTGTGTCCATGAGGAAAGTGACTCTAACGTGAGGGGTTTCATAATTATAAACCAGCTGCTGCACCTGCAGGGTTCTAAAGTAGAAAATTGCCTGCATCACTTTAGATGTGATTTCCTATTGGGAGTATCTCACCAAAAATTAAATTTTTGTTGCAGGGGATGCCTGAAATCTAACTTGTATCTAAGTGTAGACTTCTGGCAAAATCAGTGAACCAATCACACAAGCAGGAAATTATGTTTATGGGGGGGGTTCTGTGCACATTTTGTGTACAGAACACCTCTAGGTAGCCATATTGCATTGCATTTTTGCAGAAAATTACAGAGTTGCAGATTCATAAGGAAAGGTAATTTTTTTTTCTACTAAAGTAGAGTTACCCTTTAACCACTTGCTGACCAGCCACCACAGTTATACTGTGGCAGGTTGGTTCGGCTGCAAAAATTGGCATAGGTGTACGTCGGACTTGTACACACCAATCTGTGGGTGCAGTGCGATCTGTGCGGTGTGCGTGCTTCCATTAACCAACGGGGGAGCCAATAAGCGGGTCCGCTGGACTTGAGGTCCACTGGTCACCCACGACCATTCCCTGCAGTGACAGAATGGGGATCTGCCTGTGTAAACAAGGCAAATCTCTGTTCTGACAGGGGAAATCACACAGATCCTGTCTTTCTGCTATGCAGGAAGACGGATCTGTGTGTTTCCCTAGTGAGCTCTTCCCACATACAGTTAGAACACACTGTGAGGGAACACAGTTAACTCCTTGATCGCCCCTGGTGTTAACCCCTTCCCTGCTAGTGTCATTAGTACAATAACAGTGCATATTTTTAGCACTGATTACTGTAGTAATGTCACTGGTTCCCAATTTTTTTTTTTTTTTATGTCTGTTAGGATCATTAAGATGCTCACCAAATAGTTTTTTTTTTTTTAAACTATTGACACTCCCTGCTTATACCACTTCTTGTGGAAGGGAATTCCACATCCTTACCACTCTGACAGTAAAGAACCCTCTACGCAGTTTAAGGTTAAACCGCTTCTCTTATACTTTCAATGAATATCCATGAATATCCGTGTGCCTTTTTAAACTCCCTGTCGCTGTAAAATTTTCTCCTTAAGCTAGATCCACCAAGTAAATCCTTTATAAATATCCCCTTACAAAAATCAGGCTAGAAGTCTATGGTGTAATATTTATTATTATGAGCTTTTTTCAATTCACTAGTTATAACAAATAAAGTTTGGTAATTATTATATAGAAAGATTTTTGACAACCCTATATCAAAACAAGAATTTATATAAAAACGGAATCATATTAAATTATATAAAAAAAGTAACTATTTAAAATGTGATATATTATTCCGCCTCTGTTTTAAAATAAGCTGTGTGACCCATTGAATGTATAGCGGGCAAACAGGTATACAAAGGAATAAGATATGGGACCATAGCAGCAATACATATAAAACACCACTTTTAATAAATCACTTAAAGTGTTGCTAAAGCACATATGATAAAAAAATGAATAGTGCTCATTAGTTTTTCCAATAGGTAATGTGAATACATATGTATGATGTTTGTAGCCAGTTATATTCCGGACTCATAACTTTGTGTGGAAAACAGTTATTGCAAATAGGTCTTGGTGTTATCCATCACAAACACAAATCATGTAATAAAAAATTATTGATTAATTTTACAAAATGGGAAAATCATTACAGCAGTAATTGGAAATACAGTTATAATGCTTTCATGTGTATTTTGTGCATGGCTTGCAAATTTACACCTTGGCTATCAGAATGATATCGAGGACAAGAACATGTGTTTTCAACAGAGGTGGTCAAGTTAGACCATTGTGAAAGTCTATTTGTCATCACTAGAGAGGGCCACAGTCATATTTCATTGCCCTCTATGTCTCCACCAGCGAAACTTCACAAGAAGCCCATAGTTACTTGGCATGTAGCACTCATCACTCAAGCCCCTGAGCATCTTGTAATAATAAACTAGTAATTGAAAGTGGAGTTCAGTGCTGCTGTTTGCCTAGACACAGAGCTTGTTAAATGATTGCCACAGCAGGCAGTTCTCCAGGGTGATGAAAGAACCTATTAGTCTGCTTAGTCTGTGGCCAGTACAAGTGTGAAGACAGGATCTCTTCAAACAAATAACGGTCACACAGATTTGGACACTCTGTTTGCATGAAAGTTCCTGTTTAATGGATGTGATAAACACAAAGGTTTAAAATTCTTATAATAGTTTTCAATACAGCTTTGAATTCCTCCAAACCTGATTATTAAGGAAAATGTGTAAAACAGTATCTGGTATTAATTCGCAGCAAATAGTTTTATGTTAACTGTGTCATGATGAGTATAACACACAAAACGTTCAGTTGCTCTTACATAGAATTGTGGCACTTCTATTACATAGAAATTGTGATAATTTAATAATGGACAGGCTGTTCCTAATACTCAAGTCCGGTTATACCAGTTTGATTCCAAAAAATAATGGTCTTGGGAACTCCACATTAATGTATAACTATTGAGGTGGTGCTACCCTAATGTGCAGGGATGGTGTAATTACAAAATATCAATAAACCAAAAATATATATTCTTTAAAAAGCATATAAACACCTAAGATCTACCTCATAATTTTATTCATATAAACATATCAAAAAATTGACAGCATTATAAATCCCAGATACCCCCTGTAACAAAATGTTCCACACTCTGCTTGAGTGCTTTTGTGAGACACCTCTTCCTTCCATTCTGGATATAGATATCAGATATTCCAACCGCTGACAACCACAAACAAGGCAATACTCATTTGGTTACTCACCATGAACTGTTTATTAGAAGACAGAATACAGTCTTATATACACTGGAGGAGGTTCCCCCCTCCTGCTCATATTACTCTAACAATACACCTGTACCCAGAAACATAAATTAACATGAGCTAATAAACTAATCATTTCCAGACTAGGTGACTCCGAGATATGACCTTTCACCTCCTAGCCTTGTTGTCTCCTAACTCCCTAACTACAATACACATTATCATAAATATCAACAGTGATACAAAAAGGGTACACCACTTGCCCCCATCTATAGCTGGCTATCATGGTAAAAAGCATTGGAAGGCTAACAACAGTTATAAACAAGGCCAAGGATAAATCCAAGGAAAAAACATGCTTAACTTACCGACCAGCCCACAGACAGCCAAGTAAACCTGTCTAACAGTATACTTTAAAAGCAGGGGTTTAGTCTGCACACATTTGCAAATGCATGCGTAAGCCACAGAGCCTTGTCAAGGCACCCTGGTATCTGTGGTACCTAACACTAACTTATATGTGTCCCCACAGTGGAGGCACATGCATTCTGATGGACAGGTGAGAGCAGATGAATTGAAGGGGAGCCACCCCTTCTTAAAGTTACAGGGGCACACTGAACACCCAGCATATAGCTCAATGGCTGCAAAGGTGTAAGTGCATTGCCTGACCATAAAACACAACGCAACAGGGATACAAAAAGGGTATGCCACTTGCCCCCATCTATAGCTGGCTATCACGGTAAGAAGCATTGGAAGGCTTAACAACATAAACAAGACCAAGAATAAGTCCAAGGTAAAAACCAAGCTTAACTTACCGACCAGCCCTCAGACAACCAAGTAAACCTGTCTAACCATATGCATTAAAAGCAGGGGTTTAGTCTGCACACATTTGTAAATGCATGCATAAGCCACAGAGCCTTGTCAAGGCACCCTGGTATCTGTGGTACCTAACACTAACTTATATGTGTCCCCACAGTGGAGGCACATGCATTCTGATGGACAGGTGAGAGCAGGCGGACTGAAGGGGAGCAACCCCTTGTTAAAGGTACAGGGGCACACACTGAACACCCAGCATATAGCACAATGGCTGCAAAGGTGTCAGTGCGTTACCTGACCATAAAACACAATGATACAAAAAGGGTACGCCACTTGCCCCATATCTATAGCTGCCTATCACGGTAAGAAGCATTGGAAGGCTAACAACAGTCATAAACAAGGCCAAGGATAAATCCAAGGAAAAACAAAGCTTAACTTACTGGGCTCGTTAATAAGTTAAGCTTGTTTTTTTCCCTGGATTTATCCTTGGCCTTGTTCATAAATCTCAACACAGAACTCCTTCACACAATAGAAGAGTTAATTAACACAAACAACAATGGGTGAAAGACTCATAGAGCCCACACTAGAAGTATTTACAATAAACACATTATAGCAGACAACAGACAGGTGGCTGGAGTTGATGACATTAGCATCTTTTATGAGTCCCAACATTATGAAGCAGTCACTATTTATAATATCGCATACACATGGTCCCCGGAGTCTGTGTGTTTTGGGGGGACATGGACTTGAATCCAACGTAATATTACTTCAAGGGTCCCCAGGCATACACCTCACAAAGAGTAGTGTTCCCTTAAAATCCAGGGCCCATAATCAGTACGAAAGAGGCTAGCATTCAGTCCTCTCCAAAAGCCCCTGCCCCGACTTGGTCTGTCACATTTCGCCCCCATGAAAAGTTGACTAACAAGGTCCCAGACCTCCACCTGGTCTGGACATCCGTTAGCCGGACCGAGTGAACTCGCATAGTCAGTCCTCCTGAATCCCATTCTTGGCTGTAAGGAATAGTTGTCATCAGTAGGTGTGAGGCAAAGGTAAGCGACTCTCCCGGCTGGCATCGCTTCAGCTGGGTAGCCTTAACATTCCGGGGTTCGGGCTGCTGCTGGACAGAGGGGCCGATTGCCCCAGCTTCATGAAGCTGTGGAGGCACTGTAGGTTCTAGGCAAAGTCCTTAAACACGGCAGTTGTTGCAGTTGCTGGGCAGAGGTTGGTAACATTCTGCTTGGTTGCCAGCTCTTCTGCTCAGTTGGTGGCATCAAGCTGTGGTGCCATCTGCTGCTGAGAAGGGGAGCCAGCTGCTCCATTTCCCTCATCTGACTGCTGAGCAGTGACTGCCACCTTTTCATCCTGAGCCTCCGGAACTAACACAGATGTGGGGCAGAGGTTTTGGACACTCTGTCCGCTGACCAGCGCTTCAGCTGGGAAAGTTCCTTGTAACTCCACACATGTGGCTGCTCGTGCTGGGCACTTCTGCTGGAGGTTCACCAGGTTGTTCTTCCTCAGCAGAGAAGTCTACTAAATCCCCAGTCTTTCGAACTGGTGTCTGGGGATAGAGGTTCACCATCTCCTGTCCATGGAACGCAGAAGCTGTTATCAGTACTGGGCAGAGGTTAGCAAAGCCCTGTTGTCAGCACATCAACTTTGGAGACAGCAATCTCTGTAGTGCCGCTTCCGATTCTCTGTCATGCTGTTGATCTAGCTGTTCTAGCAGTTTCCTGTATGCCCTTTCCAGATACTGTTCCTTCCTTAGCAAATATTCCAGATCAGGTTTAAGCTCTGAGACCACTTCAAGACCGAGCATAACCTCTCTATAATCTCGCAAGTCCTCAAGGGTAGGTTCCCCTTCATCGCCAAACACAAAATGATCTGCAAGGCTCTCCCACAGCAATCCAGGGCCGCCAAAGTCATATCCCTCCGGAGAGCATTCTGTTGTCTCCATTAAATATTCCTGCTCTGCGTGCCATTGTAGAGCCCAATAGCAATTGTCCAGCGCTATCTCCTGCTGGACAAGCCTGTACAACTCAGTCACCCATTGCTCCTTGAGCCGATCTCCCAGTAATGGAGTACTTAACTCCCATTGATCACTGGCCCATTGATCTGAGGTTGGAGAGCCCCTTGCCCTGTTGCATGCCAGCGACCTGGAGGGCTCCAATCCAGAGCTCCACCCGAATATGCTGCTTGAGCTCCAGGTGTTCATACGCAGACACTGTCCTGGAGTATGCTGAAAGGGCGACCTGCAGCACCATAGCCTATGCCATGAGTGGAAAATTGGGCTTCCTGCCCCAGCATAGGTGTCTGTTTGGTCAAAAGAAACCTCAGCGCAGAAGACGCAGAACTGAGCGTTCAAGGGAAGCACGCTCTTACAGGCCCGGACGAGGTTTCAGAAGGAATTGGAGCAGAGGTCAGACATCCTTCCAAAAACCAGGTGTCCAGTAGATGAGAGCCGGCTAAGTCATTTTGAGATTGGGCCCGCCCAGGCGGATCGGGTGGGAGCGCATCTGCTTTTGTTTCCGACACGTCTGGATGGCCTCGGTCTCGGACTACTGGTGCCTGTCCCGGAAGGCAAAGAGTTTCAGGGGGGTATACTCCCCTCTCTTTCTCAACTTTTAAATAAGGATAGAGCAACGACAAATCATCAGGAATACTGAGAGACAAGGATACCTAGTATAGACTTGTATAAACCTGTATTATACCATGTCTAGTGCCCTTGATTTTAAGACATAGGATTAAACGTTATTGTTTGTCTGGAAATTTGCTGACCATGAGGCTGCAGATACTTTTCATATTATCCTGTTTTTGGAATGCAATCATTTTATGCCTAGTATGTCCGATTGTAAGTAGATATCAAGAGCCCGTTCACACTAGAACATGGAGCAAGAAACCAGTGTTCTGTGTGCGGTTCCTGCCCTGCATTCAAAGTGCACTGCCCTTGTGATCTACAGCCGGTGCCAGTGCAATGTTTAAAACACCCTAAATGCAGGTCGCAAACCCAGTGAGTTTGTTTGCACCAGATCGCATGGTACAAAAGTACCATACAATTCGGTTGCAGTGCATTTCCAAAAGTAGTGTATGCACTACTTTTGGTGTGGTGCAATTTCAGCCCATTCAAATTGAATGTGATGCATACTAGCACATTATGCCGTTATCTTGCAGGGCTTTTTGTTTTGTTTTTTTAAAAGGTGCAGTTTACTACCGCTTTAAGCTAACTACAGCCCCTGGCAAAAAGTATTGAATCACCACTCTTGGAAAATGTTCATTTGCCATAGGGCAAAAGCCATGAAAACTTTCCTTTAAGAAAGACATATGTCAATGGCATGGCCTGCAAATAGTTTAATCTATCTATGGTGAAAATGAAAGAAGATGGTCCATGACAAGGCTCCAACCTTCAAAGCTGATCTGGCAACTGCAATAAGAGAAAGTTGGAGCTGGATTGATGAAGAATACTGTTTGTCAATAGTTAAATTCATGCCTCAGAGAATTCAAGCTGTTATAAAATCCAGAGGTGGTACAACAAAGTACTAGTGGTGTACTGTAGGGTTCATGATTCCATAATATTTTTCTCAGAATTGAGTGATCCCATATTTTTTTCTCTGCTTGTTCTGCAAAAACAGTTGCAATCGACTACAGTTTTCTTTCTTTTTTTACATTTTAAAGGGTTTCTTAAAGCCAGAAAGTTGTAATGTTAAATGAAAATAGTTTTGAGGCATGTCTGTGATTAGTTTTTTTTCTACACAATTAAACAATTGAATGGACATTTTCCAAGAGTGATGATTCCATACTTTGTGCCAGGGGATGTAGTGTGTTATCAGCCCTAACAAATTTTCCTATACTGAATTACAAAACACCTCCTTTTATAGTATCGATATGAAGCAGCGTTGTTCTATAGTCCAAAATCTGAAAATAAAATCGAACATTGGACCCACTTTCCATGTTATGGAATTAAACATTAATTAATTGTAAACGATTCGTCAGGTGCACGGGATACCGCCAAGGCTACAAGGAATCAATGCATGAACAACAAAGATGAGACAAAGAGATGTCTCCAAAAATTAGAAAAACTTTATTGAAAAATCAGCAATAGTTTTAGTCCACTGTAGGTTGAATTACATCATTATATTGGAGACCCCAGTTCCCCCAGTACACCCAATTAAGAACACATACAAAAAAAAAATTACAACATTGTCACAATACGGCGCCAATCTCAGGGCCCCGCACACACACAGACATGCATTACCAACTATGGAAGGATTGGAGCTGCTCGAATTACTTTTCTAATATACACTCTACACCTGGCATATCCATTAATAGGGCTTGTGCAATATTTGTGTAGATCTATAAACCAACAGGACTGGGATTTCAGAGCAGCAGAGATGCTGTGTTGTCAGGTTTCTGTACTAAATAAAACAGAGATGTACTACTGTTCTACACAGACTATGTGTACAACAGCAGTGATGTCAATGCTTCTTTTAGAAAGTATTAACTGAGTTTACAAAAGCATTAGGTGCACGCAAAGTGGTTGTACTGTATATGGTGCCACGCTGCCCCCACGGGAGCTGCTGGATAGGATGTGTCTTCTATTCTTTGCCTTTGCCTTCTTCCCAAAGCCCTGAGCCTTTGTGACACACCAGGCCGAGTGCATGAAGTTTGCAATATCACAGGAATCACAAAAGATAATGTTGGGTACACAATGATGTTGTATCAGAAAGTAGACACCAAACAGGTTAGGGGAGGCAAATCTGAACATATTGTTACACAGTATAATTAGTAACAATAAAGGTATAAAAATGGATTGGCAACAGTAGTCATGCAGTTTAACATAGAGTATGATTAGTAGTCAGCGGTAGATATATGATAACACTATGCACCAGGATCAGCATAAACAGTAGCATGGTCACCATAAGTGCAGCAATAGGCAGCAGCATGGTTGACAGTAACTGCGGTAACTGAGGAGACTATACTGCTAAAGTGCATTAAGGTGACTATGCTAGGCCTAGGATAACTAAATGGATGTACCCTTAATGTGAGTAATAGATGGAGGCTGGTAGAATGGTTTTATAGGGGGTAGTCCTTAATTGTGTTCTTCTGCTTGCTACAAGTGGGGCCCTTTAAAGTGTAGATGGCATATAGGTGCAGTATATAGTGCTATAAGTGTAGTATAATAACTGATCTGTTCGATACTATAGCATTAGGTACCCCCATATACAACCCCCATATACAACCTAATAAAGGTTTTAACCCCGATTGCCCCTAGAGTTAACCCTTTCACCAGTGATCACCGTATAAGTGTCACTGGTGACGCTGGTTAGCCAGTTAGTTATTTCGTTATTTAGGTTCCCCATCAGGTTTTTATATAGCGTCAGGGACCCCCATATACAACCTAATAAAGGTTTTAACCCCCTGATTGCCCCTAGAGTTAACCCTTTCACCAGTGATCACCGTATAAGTGTCACTGGTGACGCTGGTTAGCCAGTTAGTTACTTAGGTTCCCCGTCAGGTTTTTATATAGCATCAGGGACCCCCCATATACTACCTAATAAAGGTTTTATCCCCCTGATTGCCCCTAGAGTTAACCCTTTCACCAGTGATCACCGTGTAAGTCTCACTGGTAACGCTGGTTAGCCAGTTAGTTATTTAGGTTCCCCGTCAGGTTTTTATATAGCGTCAGGGACCCCCATATACTACCCAATAAAGGTTTTAACCCCCTGATTGCCCCTAGAGTTAACCCTTTCACCAGTGATCACTGTATAAGTGTTACGGGTGACGCTGGTTAGTTAGTTTGCTTTTTCTAGCATCAGGGCACCCGTCATTTATTACTCAATAAAGGTTTAACCCCCTGATCACCCGGCAGGTGATATCAATTAGGTTTTAGGGTCGGCTAGGGTCTGCATCGCCCCAGGCAGCACTAGGTTAGTGCCAGTACCGCTAACACCCACACGCAAAGCATACACCCCCCGTAGTGGTATTGTATCTGAACAGATCAATATCTGATCTGATCAGATCTATACTAGTGTCCCCAGCAGTTTAGGGTTCCAAAAAATGCATTGTTAGCGGGATCAATCCAGATACCTGCTAGCACCTGCGTTTTGCCCCTCCGCCCCGCCCACCCAAGTGCAGTATCGATCGATCACTGTCACTTACAAAACACTAAACACATAACTGCAGCATTCACAGAGTCAGGCCTGATCCCTGCGATTGCTAACAGTTTTTTTGGTAGCATTTTATACAGTCACTGACAGCCTAGGTGCTTTTTTACCTGTGAATCTCACTAGTGTACCACTAAATTTAGAAAATGGCTAAGCGAAGGTACAATGAAGAGGCCTACACGTTTCTGAGCATGACAGATAGTGAAGAGGAAGTCACTCATCTGTCAGATTCAGGCTCAGTGAAATAAAAAATGAATACCCTTAGAAATCCTGAAGGCGGTGCTTGGTTTTCGGGGTCCCGTATGCGGCTAGGCTCCCAAAAAGTCCCCCACATGTGGTATCCCCATACTCAGGAGAAGCAGCGGAATGTATTTCGGGGTATAATTTCACATATGCCCATAGCATGTGTGAGCAATATATCATTTAGTGACAACTTTGTGCAAAAAAAAAAAGTTTGTAATATTCCTGCAACTTGTGGCAAAATATAAAATATTCCATGGACTCAACATGCCTCTCAGCAAATAGCTTGGGGTGTCTACTTTCCAAAATGGGGTCATCTGGGGGGGGGGGTTTGTGCTATTTTGGCATTTTATGGCCTTCGAAACTGTGATAGGTAGTGAGGAGTGAAATAAAAAATTTGCACCCTTAGAAATCCTGAAGGCGGTGATTGGTTTTCCCATACTCAGGAGAAGCAGCACAATATATTTTGGGGTGCAATTCCACATATAACTATGGCATGTGTGAGCAATATATCATTTAGTGACAACTTTTTGTAAACATTTTTTTTTGTGTCATTATTCAATCACTTTGGACAAAAAAAAAATATTCAATGGACTCAACATGCCTCTCAGCCATTTCCTTGGGGTGTCTACTTTCCAAAATGGGGTTATTTGGGGGGGGGGGGTTGTACTGCCCTGCCATTTTATCACCTCAAGAAATGAGATAGGCAGTCATAAATTAAAAGCTGTGTAAATTCCAGAAAATGTACTCTAGGTTGTAGACGCTATAACTTTTGCGCAAACCAAAAATTATACGCTTATTGACATTTTTTTTACTAAACACATGTGGCTGAATACATTTTGGCCTAAATGTATGACTAAAATTGAGTATATTAGATTTTTCTTATAACAAAAAGGAGAAAATATATTTTTTTTCAAAATTTTCGGTCTTTTTCCATTTATATCGTAAAAAATAAAAATCGCAGAGGCAATCAAATACCATCAAAAGAAAGCTCTATTTGTGGGAAGTAAAGGATGCAAATTTCATTTGGGTACAACATTGCATGACTGCGCAATTACCAGTTAAAGTAGTGCAGTGCGAAATTGTAAAAAGACCTCTGGTCCTTAGGCTGACAATTGGGGGGCTTAAGTGGTTAATGCTGACCTTTGGCTCTTTTGATCAAAAGAAATAGATTCTTATAATTCTTTAACCCGATGAGGATGTTAAAGTGATACTAAAATCTTGTTGATTAAAAATAACAAACATGTTATACTTACCTGCTCTGGTGCAGGGGTTTTGCACAAACCAGCCTAAATCCTCCTCTTCTTGGGTCCCTCGCCGGCGCTCTTGACCCCTTTTGAGTGCTCCCACAGCAAGCAGCTTGCTATGGGGGCACCTGAGCCGAGCCGCAGCTCCGTGTGTCCATTCAGACACTGAGCTGTGGACCGGCCCTGCCCCCTCTCTCTCCTCATTGGCCCACTGACTTTGATTGACAGCAGCGGGAGCCAATGGGGAGGGAGAGTACCACACACATTGCTGGATCGAAATGGGGTTCAGGTAAGTATTAGTAATTAGGGGCTTAGAAATCCCCTCAGCTGAATGTCCAAAACGTACCCTGTCAGGAGGGACATTTCAGAGCATTCTAATTGGTCGGCGCCAACCAATCAGAAGCCACATAGCCTGTCCTGCAAGTGCGGAAGAAGTCACGTGGATATTGAGGTTATCTCTAAGCCCTGGACTCCTGATGCAGATATACCGGGACTCACAATGGGTGATCACAGCAGCGAGGAGGGGGTCCTGTGTAAGTTCACCTTATAGATTTCTCTGTAAAGGTGAACTTACCTTTTAAACAAACCTACACTCTGCCCATTCAGGGTAAAGCAACAGGTTTGCATGTAATGCATCTCTCTCCAGGATCACAAGCTTATTTTTCTTTAGCTCCCCCACAGTCCTGTTTATTGGACAAAAGCAAAAGACAATATCTGATTCTTGTGGGTGTGGATTAGCAGGTGATTCACTCCATTAAACAGCACTGTCATATGGGGAGGTTTTATAGCCCTGTGTAAGTTACGACTTCACTTCACTTTGGCCTTGAAAAAAGAAGAGCAAGTCACATACTACTCCATAGAAGTATAACATTATTTTGTCTCCCAGCAGGTTAACAGAGTGGTGGGGGAAGTTTCGGGGGAACATTGGACCATGCATTAAAGCAAACCCAATTCTTTGCCCTGAAAAGACAAAACATGGGTTTTCTTCCTAGCCCAACTCCAGTAATTAGAAAAAAGCATACCCTCATACTGGACACCCCCCCCCCCCCCCAACAATGTAAATGCTTGGCATGTCTTGGGAGGTAGAGGAACAGGCACTATTACTTACCCTATCCCCTGCTTCAGCCAGCCCCAGAACCACCCTCATCTTCCTGAAGTTCTAGTCTGTGGGCAATCCCCAAGCGTCATCACATGCAATGCAGGGCTATTAACCCTGCATTGTACATAGAAATGGCAAGTGTGACTGTGTCACACCCCATGTTTATTATTTTAATTTAAAAAAATAAGTTTACAATCATTTAAGCAATGTTTTTACATGCAATAACCTAAATATATAGTAACACTTTCACATGAATCAGGACCTATGAGAATAAACAGTATGCAAAAAGAGAAGAGCCAAAAGCAATGAACTGGATCTATTTTTGTTTTTCATTGTTCAGCTTATAGATTTTTAAAATTGGTAAATTTAACTTTAGCCCCTTCCCCTCTGTATGTGTTCATCAGCTTTTCAATGGAAGTTAGATCAGACTGTTTTGTCTAAGAAGAATATGTGATTGTGATAAGCTGCCATAACTGTGTCATATTTAACCTTCAGCAGGTCAACAGGCTTTTATACAAGTTCTTGTTAATCTATTCCTATTACGTGATAGGTTTGTTCATGGATGAACCAATGCCATTTGAACTTTTCAATTAATTCCAATAAATTCATAAGATTAGAAACTGCTATGAAATATAAGACATTGCTAAGACTGAGATAGGTAATTTTAAGCTCTTTTCAACATTTGATTCAAAAAAAGGCTTTTAAATTAAAGCAAATGGTTACATTATGTAGTGTTTGCTAGAAGGATGTCAGCATTCGCTAAATATCTTTATTAAAAGTATTAAAACACCAGTGCAAAAGAAAATATAATTTTTACTTTTCTTCACATGAGAAACTTTTATTGGTCACCAGTCTGAAAGTTGAACACGTTTACCCTCATTAATAAATTGAAAAGATGCATTAAAAAAAATAAGAATATTAGTAAGATATGGCATTTGATTTGATGGATTAACTGACTTTAAAATACTTTGTATTATTATCACAGGCAGAAACTGATCCTTTCTGTCACCAGCAGTAGATGTAGTCTCTCATAAGGCAAGGAGTGGCTGGTCTTCAGGGTTTAAGGCACCATGGTAGCTCCAGGTTTCAGCCCTCAAGGCTGTCACACAGGTGAAAACTGGTGGCTAGGTAATAAACCAGCAGATGAAACACAAAATCACGGAACAGAGCTCTACAACTGGAGGCCAACAGGATTGCCTATAACACAAAGTTGACAATGTTACTCCTTAACTAGCAGTGTTCCCCTCACCTCACCTCCAGATTTCAAAGTGTATGCCCTGGTGACATCACAGATTCCCTTACAGCATAATAATGTCTACCCAAAATCACATGTAGAGGGGGCAATTACTGGAACCGATCCCCTGTATGGCTCTCTGCAGCAGCTGAAAGCCAGCAGAAGAGAGAGGAGAAGAAGCCAGCTTTCAGCTGCTGCAAATAGAGCCCTGCTACCTGGGCCCTGCTTCTGGCCTGGGCCCCATACAAGAGGACCGGTGGTATCCACTTATTCACAGCCCTGCACGGGTGCACACATTGGAAGAGTAAACCAGGTACAGGGAGAGGGACAATGGCAAAAGAGCCATAGGGGGGAGAAAGTTTGCTAGCTATGAGCTGCTTGCTCGCTACTTTTTATTTCATGACCAGGACAATACATAGATATGTAAATGTGAAGTTAACATAATTACAAGGTGCTGATGAGAAACGGGTAATTTTCCTGCACACTGCAAGCTTCTTGTCCAGTGATTTATTGAAGGAAATTGCCAACTAACTGTCAGCAAATTCATTTTTATTTAATTTAGCACTTTTCTAGGACCCCCTCAAGCTATCTTTCATGTACATACTTTATTCAGCAAGACAGACAATTATTTTACACTTTACATCAGTGAGAATAGCTGAATAAAAAAAAAAAAAAAATGGCATGACCCACATACTTCACAAGAAAGTGAGGATAAATTACTGTTTGCACTATGTTGGGCAAGATCTAAATGTGCAATCATCCTTTTACAGCAAAGCCTAAAAACTGGCATGTAGACATTACCTAATGAACCCTTAACATGCACATAAGTGGAATAAAGTTTTAGGCTACTCTTGGCGATATAAAAGACACAAAACGAATGCATATTTTTTACTATTGATACATCATTTGCAACATATTTGTAAGCAGTACAATAATTTGACTTGGTATCAGTTACTTGCAGTCCCTGTACAGTAGCGCTTAGAGAGGAAGAGGGAGAGGGAGAGGAAGCACCAATCAGCTGTGTTTCAGTGCAAAAAGGAAGAGCAGAGTGACAAATAGATGAGCTCGTCAGTGTGCTGCTTCTCTTTTCAATGTCTAGTCACAGGTGGGGACGAGACCTGCAAGTGAAAGTGAAACTTCATCAGAGAAAGATTTGGTACCTTCCCCTGCCAATAAGGCTGCACTGTGTGGCAGAGCTGTGTACATTTTAGGACTGAATGAACAGTAACGCAAATCCTTTTTGCAAAAACAAACAGCTCTTGTGTATGTATTTCATAGATTTATTTAGCGGTTTGCTTTGAATTCAGATTTAATTTTAAAGAGATCTTTTATTTAACTGACTAGTTGTGATAACTACAGAGAACATGGGCATCTGGAACAGTATTTCAGTGTATATGACTACAAAAAAAGCACCAGTGGCTGAAAATGTTCCAAAGGGGAAATTGAAGCATGCTAGAAAGAGAAAATAGATGACTACAGAATGCAATCACTGGTCTGTGTGGGTCATCATCCAATTGGACTTATCATCATCCAACAGTTTGCCATGGAGGAATGAGAGATGAACACATGGGTGGCTAAATTGAAACTTGCCGAAATGACATCAGGCCTTCCCTCTGGCATAAGCACCAGCTTGTGCATTGCCTTGGCGGTTTGCAGCTCCTACAAAGAGCATTACTATATGTGAAATGATCCGGAAAGTAAAAAATAACAAGGTCCTTGGGATAATCAGGCATACTATTTCTCTAGTAAGAAATAGGCTGATCAACCAAGATGCTCAGATCAGTTTTTATGTGAGAAGATTAGGCACCTCTCACAGGTGTAATTGTTCCAAAACTAATAGATACATCCTTCTATGTATTGCTAAATTTAGAATCTGTCTATTTTTTAATTTAGCTCTCAAGAGTGGACTATATAATTGCTCATACTTCGTGGATAGTTTCCTCAGATCATGATAATTCAAAAAAATATGGAAAATACTGAAAAATTAAAGCTAAATAGATATAATGGCTATGGCTTCTTTGGGGGAATTCTTTAATCTAATGAGAATGGATTTTGTGTGGAAGATTGTAAAAGTGCAATTAATTATGCATGGCATCCACATCATTAGTATTTCATTTTGTTTAAAGGTCTCTAAGTGAGCAAGAAAATTGGGTTAAGCCAAAGTGAAGCCTCTGCGGAGAGGGAAAGCTTTCTAGTACATTGGCTTTGTATAATATTTCCTGGATAAATATAAATATTATAAGAACAAATCACCCTAAATTTCAAAGAGTGTCTACTGGAAGTTCAAGACAACACTTTGCACTCAAGGCTTTATGTAGTAAATTGGTTCATGCGACTGAATTAATAGCTAAAGTGCACGGGACAATGGCTTTTGTTTCCTATTTATGCATGACATCACTTGGCCTGGTGGCACACTAGTATGAAAAATGTATCTTCTCTAGGTATTCAGAATCTCCATGTATAATTGAGTTTCATTTCAGGAAGTACACCCGTACTATTCCTGCTCATCAAGGAGAAAAGTGTTGTTTGAACACTGTTATATAGCAAGATTAGATTATACCAGCAAAAGGAAAATACAACAATTCTCTGCTTGTGATTTCTAGCACCCAGAAAAACTGAAGGTCCTCAGTGCAAGCCTGAGACATTTTTGCTGCATTTGTGTGTAGCACTGACCCCTGAAGGAGCTGCTGATATTATTTTGGGTCTTTACCATCAACCCTACCCACAGTTCACCTTGCTAGAAACTTAGAGTCTATACCGGGCCTTGCGCCCACCGATGTATGCATCAGTAACTTAATTATTTTTCCAATGCTTCTGTTAAACAACTTGAGCAGTAGAAGGATGGAGGGTTAAGGGAGAGTTCAGATACCTTGTGCAGATCACTGAGGAACTTGAGATCCCAAAGACAAGTACACCTTCAGTCAATGGATCTTGCTCACCCGGATAGGCCTCTCTCACTGGCCTAGCAGCCGGAATGATGCACGGACGAAAGTCTCTGCCACAGACTTGATGAGAACAATAATTGAACAATCCTCTACCACAGGATTCAGTATTAGTTGAACACAGCAACACAGTACCAAACATTTCTTTAGCCATTCGGCAGTACTGTGAGGTAGATTGTTTTGGCATCCTCCAATAGAGTCACCATGCTCCTCTTGAGACACCAGTCTTTCGCTCGGTCCTCTCCAAGATGAGTCCTCCCCCGAATCTTTCAATTGTTCGACTTCTTCCCGCAGAACCACCTCTTAACCAGTAGGCCCCAGTCAGCTTCTGGGCCTACTTGCAATAACGTAACCTCAGGCCAACAAGGCCCCGAGGCAGGAGAGAAGTTGTCACATACCTTAGGCCAGGTGGGCCATGAGGTGAGAGAGACAAAAAAATGCCATCTGCCCCTTAAGTATCCTTTCCCAGAATTCACAGCAGTGAATCACTCCCACTGGGCTATTTCTGGGGAAAGAAGGACACTTAATACACCTTAGCCTGTTGCCCTTCCAACACTGGCCTATGGTGACAACGACACCTACAAACGACAGCGTGGAACTGCACACAACGCAGCCAATGCTGGAACAGAGGCTAATTTAGCCATAATATTAAATCTGAACTATTTACAGAACAGACAACCCACTAAATGTACATGCAAGCACCTGATCAACAGGAGCAGGGCACTATATGTGTGTGTATAACAAGTTACTTTTGCAGGCTTCAAGCGGTATTAAAGGAGAAGTATGGAAATCAGTTTTCTTCCCCTTTTATACTTACCTAGGTGGATGCAGCATGGGGCTGATGCTGCATCTGTCCCCCGATGTCTCTGCATTGAGACCTGAGCCATCAGACACTGCAGATGACTCGGTTCTCTTAGCTCCCTGAGCAGAGAGCTGCTGACTGTTAATCAGCAGCTCTCTGGCTCTTCTCCTTCATGCTCACTGGAGTGCTGAGCTGTGGAGGGGCGGGGTGCAGCCGTCTCAGCGGCTCGCTGAGAGGCTGAGACAGCCATCAGTCCAGGCACCTGGAAGATCCAGACTTCCAGAGTTGGTGCCTGGACTGATCTGTGTGAAGTCAGCAGAGAGCGGACTTCAGACTGCTCTCTGCCGAAAACGGGTCACAGGAGTGCAAAACGAACTGCACTCCTGTGACCCATAGGAGAACCCTAGCCAAACAAGCTCAGGCTGGACTTCTCCTTTAAATCCCAAATCAAAAATGTAATATATTGTAGCTTACCAATTGTTACTTGTACTAGCTGCATTTGTTTTCTAATTTAGTTTACTTGTTTAGTTTGATCAGGCCACTAATTCTGTTATTTTTCAACTTCCTTTAACAGACCAAGCTATCCAAAAAAAGGGGCAATTACAGGTTTGAGACAAATCATTTAACGCTGATGGGAGTTTCACCAGGCCAGTGAAGACTGGCAAAAATGTTGATTGCTGTCACATCCATTTCCTAGTGTTACCAGACTAGTGTTAGCTAGCAACAGTGTTTCAGGTCACCGCCAGTCCATTCCCAGTGTCACCAGACCAGGGTATGCCAACAAGCGTTTTCCTGCTTGTTGCCAAACAAGTTCCAAAGTCACCAGGCCAGTGTAAGCCAGAAACAGTATTCCTGATTGCTGCCACACCAGTGCCAGTGTCACTACAGTTAATGTAAAGAGAAACAGTGCTCTTGATCACCACCAAACCAGTCCCAGTGTCACCAAACCAGTGTACACCATCAACAGTGTTCCTGATCACCACATCAGTTCCAGTTTGACGAGACGGATGTAAGCCAGCAACAGTGTTCCTGATCACTGCCACACCAGTGAAAATGTCACCAGACCATTACAGGCAGCAATAGTGTTCGTAATTGCTAATCACACTAGGGACAGTGTCATCAGAGCCAGTGTAGCCATCAACCGTGTACCTGATCACTGCCACACCATTACAGTGTTGCCTGCCGCATATACTGACCCTGGACTGTTTATTGACTACCTTTCTGCTTACTGCCTGGAACGATTCTTTGCCTATTTGCTGACCATGTCACTGCCTGCCACCCGAACTGACACGTCTGCATGTCCCACTACGTTACTGTGGTTAAGCACTGCTGTGTTCCTGCTGAAAGATCGGATCCTCTCACAAGGGGCTGGTAGAACCCTATGTGGGAATACATTCTCCCAGTGACTCCCTGCTAGGAGGACCTGTCAACCTTTTTTTTTTCACAATATATTGTGATATATAAAATTGTTATTGAAAAGTTTTCAAGTATAACAGAGATCTGTATAAAATATAAATTTCAGAAAAAGCAAGTCCAGACATAACATACATAGTTCAGTCATGGATAACACTCTATGAATACACATGAAATGCATACGATGAGCGAAAACAATGTATCTATTGAGTTGAGGAATATATATACAGAATAGGTTGGCAGGGGGTAGGAAGGGATTAGGGAGAAGAGAAAAAAAAAAAAAGGGGGGGGAGCTTATACTCTCTGAAATGTAATGACATCTCAGATCTCTGCAATCCACCCATATTCACTGGAACTTTTGAATAGAACCCAGGTGTTCCATGTTTTGCGATGACACTCCAGACTGTCAAGTGCAACCGCCATGGGTTCTTCCATAGCGTGTATCCTATTAATTTCAGAGAACCAATCTTTAATGGTTGGAGTGTACATGGTTTTCCATGCTCTAAGGATTAAGATTTCCCCAGAACCTCGAGATCAGAGGACAATGCCATCAAATGTGTATCATGGAGCCAACTTCCGTATTACATCTCCAGCACAGATTGGAGGATTGTGGAAACCAAGAATGTATTTTATCCGGCGTTGCATACCAGGGAGTAAGAATCTTGTATGAATTTTCTTGAAGCTTGGTGCTGATTGAGCATTTGTGGGCCAGGATTAGGGATGAGCTTCGTGTTCGAGTCGAACGTACGTTCGACTCGAACATTGGCTGTTCGGCCGTTCGGCGAATTCCGAACGTTTGGGCGTTCGCGTCAAAATTTGAGTGATGCGCGCGCGGACCACAATGCACTGCGGTGGCGCAGTGCATTGCTGCCCCATGATTGGCCAAGCATGCACTGTGACCCCGCATGCTTGGCCAATCGCAGCGCCGGCAGCGAGGAGAGCCATGATTGGCCACAGGCATCCTGCCTGTGGCCAATCATAGCTCAGGCTGTGTAGTGCACGCCCCACACTATATAAGGCCGCCTTTGAGGCGGCTTCGTGTAGTGTGTTACTTAGCATCTGAAGCAGTGGGTGTTCTGTGTACCTTCAACACAGTACACACCAATCGTTTTTGGCTGATTTCCTATCTTGCTGCTGTGTAGTGGTTGTTGTCTGTGCCCTGACTGCAGTATACACCACTATATTCACCTCACCTATATAGCTAGTGATCTAGCTTTAACCACTTAACAACTGCCCATTGCCGATTAACGGCTTCAGGGCGGTTGTTTAACTCTGAGAGGCCGTTAATTAACGGCCTCCCAGAATTCTGCTCTCACGTGCCCCGAGGTGTGCGCACTCGAGAGCATCCGTGACCGCCGGGTCGCATCACGGATCACGGTAAACGGCCGCTCATAGCGGCCGTTTACCACGTGATTGCTCTGTCAAATGACGGAGTGATCACTTGGAAACAAACCGGCGTCATGTTATGACGCCTGTTCCTCCCTCCCCTCTCTGTACCGATCGGTACAGCGGAGGGGAAAGAGATCGGTGTCAGCAGCGATGTGGGCTGCATCTGCAGTGCCCACATCGCTGCTCACCGAATTTAACCCCTCAATTCCCTGCCAATACTCTGCAATACCAGTGCATACTCTGCAGTACCCTGCCATTACTCTGCAGTACCCCGCCATTACTCTGCAGTGCAGTACCCTGCCATTACTCTGCAGTGCAGTACCCTGCCATTACTCTGCAGTACCCCCCATTACTCTGCAGTAACCCCCATTACTCTGCAGTACCCCCCAATACTCTGCAGTACCCGCCATTACTCTGCAGTACCCGCCATTACTCTGCAGTACCCCCAATACTCTGCAGTACCCTGCCATTACTCTGCAGTGCAGAACCCTGCCATTACTCTGCAGTACCCCCAATACTCTGCAGTACCCTGCCATTACTCTGCAGTACCCCCAATACTCTGCAGTACCCTGCCATTACTCTGCAGTGCAGTACCCTGCCATTACTCTGCAGTACCCCCAATACTCTGCAGTACCCTGCCATTACTCTGTAGTACCCCCCAATACTCTGCAGTACCCTGCTATTACTCTGTAGTACCCCGCCAATACTCTGTAATACCCTGCCATAAATTGCCATACCCAGCCATACTCAGAGATACCCAGCCATACTCGGTGATACCCTGAAATACCCAGCCATAGACGCCCCCCACCCCTCACCGCCCTCCGGTGCTTCTACCAACTCGCCAGTACGATCAAAGCCAGAATCTTTTTTTTATTTTTTATTTCAGGCTTCCCAGCCTAGAGGTGAGATGTGGGGTCATATTGACCCCCCAGATTTCACTGTAAAGAGGACCTGTCACCCCATATTCCTATTACAAGGGATGTTTACATTTCTTGTAATAGGAATAAAAGTGATCAAAAATATATTTTTGGGGAAAAAAATGTCAAACTAACATAAATAAAGTAAAATGAACAATAAAAAAATAAAATTAAAATTAAAGCGCCCATGTCCCCATGTGCTCGTATGTGCCACACATGTGAGGTATCGCCGAGAATGTTAGAGCGAGAGCAATAATTCTAGTCCTAGACCTCCTCTGCAACTCAAAACATGAAACCAGTAAAAAAAAAATTAAAGCGTCGCCTATGGGGATTTTTTAAGTAGCGACGTTTGCCGCCATTCCAGGGGCATGTGCAATATTGAAGAGTGACATGTTTGATATCTATTTACTCAGCATAACTTCATCTTTCACTTTATGCAAACATTGGGCTAACAAGTGGTTAATAATAGAGCTTGCAGTCAGTAGTGTTAGGAGATAGTGCGTGCTGTCTGCGTGCTCTGTACCCAGTACATACCGCTATAATATAGGGCAGACCCCTACTTTCAAACATCCAACTTACAAACATCTCCTACTTGCAAACGCAAGGAGACAGCAGCAAGTGAGATGAAAAAAGATGGACGACAAAACTAATTATACAGGGGTGATAACCCTTCCCTATGTTTTCCAAAAAGCTTAAAGATTTTTTGACTGGAGCTACACTTTAAAAATGTACCGGTTGAAAATGACAAACAGATTCAACTTAACACAACAAACCTACACAGTCCCTGTCTTGTTTGCACCGCCTGTATACTGCTGTTCTGAGTATATAGGGCCTGGGGGCCACACGCATTTCCTTTTTTTAATATGGGTACGGGGTTCCCCTTAATATGCGTACAAGACCCAAATAGGCTGGTAATGGGCAGGGAGGGCTACCCATGCCATGTTTCTCAATGATTTTCAACCATATTGCAGGAACCAGATATAACATTAAAACCGCAAGCAGTTTTAAATGGTGTTATTTCGGTTTAATGTCATTTTGTGCAGGGACTGTTCTAAACACGGGAAACACGTGGCACTTCACAGGCATACTACAGACACCCCCCAGGCACCATATTTAAAGGAATATTTCACTTTTTTTTTTTCACTTTAATCGTCATTAAAATCAGTGCTCCCGCCAAAACGGCAGTTTTTAAAACTTTTTTTTGCAGTGACCCATGTCCCCTGAGGCAGGAGGCAGGTCCCCAAACCCTTTTTAGGACACTATCTTGCATATTAGTCGTTAAAATTAGCACTTTCCAATTCGAACGTTTGAGTCCCATAGACTTCAATGGGGTTCTAACGTTCGTACCGAACGCGGGGGTCGTTCGCAAGTTCTGGTGCGAACCGAACCTGGGGGGTGTTCGGCTCATCCCTAGCCAGGATGCATGCTTTCTCACATTGGGAGTTTGTAAAGCTTGTATCTAAGGCCTTTTCCCATGTTGTTGTAAGTACAAGATTATGGTCATTGGTATGAGCTTGTAACCAAGAATAAGCTAAAGGGGTAGACTTTATTGTCTTTGAGACATTCAAGCAGATGTTTTCTAGTTTTGTAGTCATCTTACAGAATAGAGGTTTTGATTTGTGTTTGTGTAAAAAGCTATGGAGCTGCAGGTATGTCCATTGGGGGAAAAATTGGTCCCTGCACTGGGACTGGATGTCTTCTCTGGACTTAATTAATCCTGCCTAAATGCAGTGTGAGACAAGAAGGGGTGAACCTGAGGAAGTAGTGGGGAAACCCTTACAATGAACTCCTGGTTTAAATTCTGGGTTGTCTGCTATTCTGGTTAGTGGACCAGGTATTGTGGCAATATTGTACTTTTTTGTTAGATGGAAGACTTGTAGAGTTGTGCCTATGAAGGGGTGTTGTTGGATGGTTGCTCGGTAGAAGGAGCTTTGTACCCAAGTTAAAAATCTAAGGGGTAAAGTGGAGACTGCGTTTTCAATATGGATCCATTCCTTGTTTTCTGAATGCCAGTGCCAGTCAATTATCCTTGTAATATGTGTGGCGTAATAATATTTTTTAAAGTCGGGTAAGGCAATACCACCAAGGTTTTTGGGGCAAGTAATAGCGTTGAAGTTTATTCGTGGTTTGTTATGTGCCCACACGAATTGCCTCTGTACAGATCGTAAGTGTCTGAAAAAGGAGGATGGTAGTTTTATTGGTAGTGCATGCATGCAGTAAAGTAGTCTGGGAAGGATGACCATCTTCACAACGGCCGCTCTCCCAAACCACTAGAAACCGCCGGTATGCTGTTTCTTAAGATCTGAGACGATACTTTGGAGTAAAGCAGTGAAATTTTGGTCAAAGAGGTCCTCTGGGTCAGGAGTTATCCAAATTCCCAGGTATTTAAGCTTTTTAGACACCCAGTTGAAGGACAATTTTGTTTAGCTAAAAGAAGTTCATCATCAGGAAGGGAGATGTCAAGGGCCTCAGATTTGTTAAAGTTTATTTTTAAGTTTGAAATATAATTGAATGTGTTAAAGTTTTCCAACAAATTGGGAACTGAGATGTGAGGTTGGGTTAGGAAGAATAACAAATCATCCGCATATGCGGCTGTCTTGTACTTCTTTCCCGCTACTCTGAAGCCGTGTACAGAGGGATTTTGGTTGCTTGATCTGATAAAAGGTTCAAGAGAGATGATGAATAGAAGTGGGGAGAGGGGGCATCCCTGTCTCGTTCCATTTCTAATCATGATGGGATTTGAGTGCCATTAATTTTAACTCTTGCAGTGGGGGATGCATAAAGGGTCCGAATCCAGGACAGCATATTGTTTTGTAGACCAACATGCTCGCAAGTAGCAATGGAAGGCATAGCATAGAGAAGGCCTTCAATCGAGTAGCATGGGATATAGTCCCATGCTACTCGATTGAAGGCCTTCTCTATGTCAGTTGACAGTAGAAGGCCTCCGATCTTTCCCATGTGCATATTATGAACTAGGTTGAGGGCCTTGTAAATGTTATCTCGTGCTTCTCTTCCTGGCATAAAGCCAAATTGTTCCGGGGCCAATTATTTTTGATAGTAAGGGTTTAAGACGGTTCGCAATGATCTTTGCCAGGAGTTTTAAATCTATATTGAGCAGGGAAATTGGTCTATAATTTGAACAATCATTTGGGCCTTTATTGGCTTTAGAGATTATAGTAATGTGCGCCTGAAGAAAGGAGTCTGGTATCTTTGGGTGGGAGTTTAAGGAGTTGAAGTTAGCAAGAAGCGGGCCTTTTATTATATCCAAAACATTTTTTATAATATTGGGAGGTCAGACCATCTGGGCCGGGACTTTTTCCAGGCTTAAGGTCTTTAATGGCTTGTGTTAATTCAGTCTCCTGGATTGGTAACTCTAAATTTTGGATTTCCTCGGGTGCTAAAGAAGGTAGGGCACTTTTCCTAAGGAAGTTTTTAATGATATGGTCTCTATTTTCAGCTAGCTGTTTGGGTTTATGAATTGGGGGAAGGTTATAAAGCTTCGTATAGTATTTGTGGAACTGATTTGCAATTTTGCCTGTTGCATACTTTTGTTTATTGGTCCCTGAGCAGATGCCGATTGGGTTTTCAAGGGTTTTCGTCTCTGTTAGTGCTCTCACTAAGTAGTTCCCACTCCTGTTGCCATGCTCATAATGAAGACGTTTCTTGAAAAAAACTAAATGTCTTGCCTTATTTTCTAGAATTTCTTGCAGTTCTTTCCTTGCTTCTAGTAAAGCAGAGGCCAAGGCAATTTAACCACTTTCAGACCGGACCATTTTGCTGGTAAATGACCAGAGGTCTTTTTACACTTTGGCACTGCGCTGCTTTAACTGGTAATTGCGCGGTCATGCAATGTTGTACCCAAACAAAATTTGCGTCCTTTTCTTCCCACAAATAGAGCTTTCTTTTGATGGTATTTGATTGCCTCTGCGATTTTTATTTTTTGCGATATAAACGTAAAAAGACCGCAAATTTTGAAAAAAAATGATATTTTCTACTTTTTGTTATTAGAAAAATCCAATAAACTCAATTTTAGTCATACATTTAGGCCAAAATGTATTCAGCCACATGTCTTTGGTAAAAAAAAAGTCAATAATTGTATATTTATTGGTTTGCGCAAAAGTTGTCACATCTACAAACTAAGGTACGTTTTCTGGAATTTACGCAGCTTTTAGTTTACGACTGCCTATCTCATTTCTTGAGGTGCTAAATTGGCAGGGCAGTACAAAACCCCCCCAAATGACCCCATTTTGGAAAGTAGACCCCCTAAGGAAATTGATAAGAGGCATGTTGAGCCCATTGAATATTTTATTTTTTTGCCTCAAGCGATTGAATAATGACAAAAAAAAAAATATTTTTTTTTTTTACACAAAGTTGTCACTAAATGATATATTGCTCACACATGCTATGGGCATATGTGAAATGACACCCCAAAATAAATTCTGCTGCTTCTCCTGAGTACGGGGATACCACATATGTGGGACTTTTTGGGAGCCTAGCCGCGTACGGGGCCCCGAAAACCAAGCACCGCCTTCAGGCTTTCTAAGGGCGTAAATTTTTGAGTTCACTTCTCACTACCTATTACAGTTTTGAAGGCCATAAAATGCCAAGATGGCACAAAACCCCCAAAAATGACCCCATTTTAGAAAGTAGACACCCCAAGCTATTTGCTGAGAGGCATGTTGAGTCCATGGAATATTTTATATTTTGCCACAAGTTGCGGGAAAATTACAAACTTTTTTTTTTTTCACAAAGTTGTCACTAAATGATATATTGCTCACGCATGCCATGGGCATATGTGAAATAACACCCCAAAATAAATTCTGCTGCTTCTCCTGAGTACGGGGATACCACATATGTGGGACTTTTTGGGAGCCTAGCCGCGTACGGGGCCCCGAAAACCAAGCACCGCCTTCAGGCTTTCTAAGGGCGTTACAGTTTTGAAGGCCATAAAATGCCAAGATGGCACAAACCCCCCCCAAATGACCCCATTTTGGAAAGTAGACACCCCTAAATTTAGGGGTACACTAGTGAGACTAGGTAATAAATGGCGGGTGCCCTGAAACTATAAAAAAATAACTAACCAACCAGCGTCACCTGTAACAGTTATATGGTGATCACTGGTGAAAGGGTTAACTAGGGGGCAATCAGGGGGCTTTATGCGGTAGTATATGGGGGTCCCTGGCGCTATAAAAAGCTGCGGCGAACCTAAATACCTACCTGCCTAACTAGCGTCACCTGTGACACTAATACAGCGATCAGAAAAACGATCGCTTATTAGGCTGGGTTCACACTGGAGCGATGCGGGAACGCCACGAATGCGCGGCGGGTTCCCGCATCGCATGCCTCCCGGCGGCAGTTCTCACTGCCCTATGCGAACTGCTGGGAGTGTCAGTGAAATGTTAATGACACCCCCAGATCAGTTCGCATATCGCAGTGCGATCTGCAAACTTGGATCGCATGGTGTGAACACCCATGCGATCCAATTCTGCTGCGGACCAAAAAAAGGGTCCCGTGCGAGTTTGCGGCGGGTGCGGCGGGTGCGACACGAATTCAGCCATACTATCTGTATAGCTGAACTCGAATCGCACAGAGATCGGATGTGATTTGCACTGCAGTGCGGTGCGAATCACATCCGTTCTCATAAACCGCTGCAATGTGAACCCAGCCTTAGTGACACTGGCGACGGGGGGTGATCACGGGGTTAAACCTTTATTGGGGGGGTTAGGGGGTACCTTAGAACTAAAGGGGGCTAACCCTAACTGCCCTAACAGTTATTAGTCACAAATGACACCCGCCGGGTGATCAGGGGGTTAAACCTTTATTAGGTAATAAATGGCGGGTGCCCTGAAACTATAAAAAAATAACTAACCAACCAGTGTCACCTGTAACAGTTATATGGTGATCACTGGTGAAAGGGTTAACTAGGGGGCAATCAGGGGGCTTTATGCGGTAGTATATGGGGGTCCCTGGCGCTATAAAAAGCTGCGGCGAACCTAAATACCTACCTGCCTAACTAGCGTCACCTGTGACACTAATACGGCGATCAGAAAAATGATCGCTTATTAGGCTGGGTTCACACTGGAGCGATGCGGAAACGCCACGAATCCGCGGCGGGTTCCCGCATCGCATGCCTCCCGGCGGCAGTTCACACTGCCCTATGCGAACTGCTGGGAGTGTCAGTGAAATGTTACTGACACCCCCAGATCAGTTCGCATATCGCAGTGCGATCTGCAAACTCGGATCGCATGGTGTGAACACCCATGCGATCCGATTCTGCTGCGGGCCAAAAAAAGGGTCCCGTGCGAATTTGCGGCGGGTGCGGCGGGTGCGGCGGGTGTGGCGGGTGCGGCGAATGGCTGAACTCGAATCGCACAGAGATCGGATGTGATTTGCACTGCAGTGCGGTGCGAATCACATTCGTTCTCATAAACCGCTGCAATGTGAACCCAGCCTTAGTGACACTGGCGACGGGGGGTGATCACGGGGTTAAACCTTTATTGGGGCTGTTAGGGGGGTACATTAGAACTAAAGGGGGCTAACCCTAACTGCCCTAACAGTTATTACAGTCACAAATGACACCAATGCAAAAAAAAAAAAAAAAATGACATTGGTGTCACTGTGACTGGGGGGCAGGGGTAATTGGGGGGGTGATCGGGGGGGTGTGAGTGTGCCTGGCATGTTCTACTGTGTGTGTAGAGTGTTGGTGCAACTCACCGATCCGCTCTCCTCCGTGTCGGAACGAAAAATACCGACACGGAGGAGAGAATACATCACTTCCTCTCCTGTGTTTACATTACAGGAGAGGAAGTGATGTCACGGGGGATTTCTATTCGTCGGGAGCGATCGCGAGGGGGTGGCCATGAATGAATGGCCGCCCCCTCGTCCCGGATCGCTCCCGGACGAAAACCGACCGCCGCAGGCACCGGGCGGGGGCCCGATCGGGCCCCCGACCCGCGGGAAGGCAGGGACGTACAGGTATGCCCATATGCCTGCCCGTGCCATGCTGTCGACGTACATCGTCGTGCGGCGGTCGGCAACTGGTTAAAGTGTTTGCTTGTGTAGCGCTTCTAAGTGGGAAATAGTTGCAGAGAGAGTTGCCATCCTTTTTGTTCGGATTCTTTTTTCAAACGGCTACCCATTTCATAAATTCACCCCTTATCACACACTTATGTGCTTCCCAGGTTATCATTGGGAATGTTTCTTTGTTGCTGTTTAATTCAAAGTAGGTTTTGATAGCATCTGAAATCTGTGTGGTGACTTCTAATTTTAGCAGCAGGGAGGGATTTAGTCTCCAGTTGCTTTTGTGGTTTATGGGCTGTGTGATAGTGATGGCAATGGGGCAGTGATCAGACATCAATTGGAACCCTATCTTCGCCTCAGATAATAAGGGGAGGTCTCTTTGTGAGATAAATAGATAATCTATTCTCATGTATTTGTTATGTGGGATAGAATAAAAGGTAAAGCCCTTCTCTGTAGGGTTCAAAAGTCTCCATGTGTCTATTAGTAGCATTGAGTGTAGTGTGGATTTGATGCATTTTAAAGTTCTGTGTGTGATTGCAGTTTGACCATTGGAGGCGTCTTGGAGCGGATTCAATGGGATGTTGAAGTCCCCCCCTAGTATAATCATTCCAGCAGAAAAGCACTTCAGCTCATCCATTACCCGCTGTCAAAACAAAACATGTGCTTTGTTAGGGAAATATACATTAGCAAGAGTGGTTGGTTGGCCATTTGGGGTACCTTTTAAGAACAACAAGCTGGTTATTGACCAAGAAATTAGAGTCCCTGCTAAGTAATATGGCTACTCATTTTGTCTTTGCCAGCAGATTAAATGCGTAAAATGCCCTTGTGAAGTAATTGTTGCGCAAACTTTGTATTCTGTCCTTTTTGAAATGAGCTTCTTGTAGGAACACAATTTTGGGTTTGACTTTGGTAAGTTCTCTTAATGCTGTCCTTTTTTCGGGAATATTTAAACCTTTGGTATTATGTGAAATTAATGTAGGGCTTTTGCTAAGCTCTGAGTAAGCCATAATACAAAAAAACAAAACAAAAAAGGAGGAGAGGGTGGGGGAGAGGTATAGGCAAAAAGCGAAGAACGGTAAGAAAGAGCGGTGAAAATAGAAAAATACAAGAAAAATAGAGGAGTGAGGAGTTAGGAGAATCAAAAGGAAGAAGTAGATAGAAGAGAGAATTAAGGCACTATGCCTGTACAGGTATCAACCATAGTCTGATACAATTCCAGTGAATTGTTCCCGAGAGGTGTATTGTACCTATTCTCTAAAGGTGTCTTCGTTCGGGAACTACAGAGTTTGCGGGTAGTGGGAGAAGTGCTATGCATGAAAGAACACTTAACAGACTGCTTATGTTCTAATTGTATAACTGTCCTCTAAAATGATTTAAAAGTTAAAGAACTATTTTATGAGAGCTGTTATGGGTGTACCCACAGCTCCACATCAGAATACATATTGGAGCCTGAGTTAAGGCTCAACTTAGAAATGAATAAGTTGTAAAAAGGTCTCGTAACATGTTGCTATCTTATGAGGGCAAAATTATCTAAGCAACTTCTGAAAGAAGGAACACTCCAGGTCTTTAGTCAATAGAAGCCCTGTATGGGGGAATGGTCAGTTTGACTAGGCCTCATCCTTTGTTATAATCAAATACATTAAAAGCAACCTCCACATTACGCTATACTTGTGATTAACAGTGTATTTTAAACTTTGTATAGCAATTATAGACAGCATAACAGTATGGGGCGACTCCCCCCCTCCCCGCCACCCCCACACGATCACATACCCAACCAAATCGTAAGTCTTCACAAAATATAGGTCATCACATTGACATGCCACAATCAAGTTCTATATATACATCAAGAGCAGAGGGGTAAGAGAGCGAGGGGACGAGCCTGCCCTCTATTTATCATTAGTCATCCGAGGCCGTGGTGGGTGGGATCTCAAAATTCCTGGTGTGGTTCTCAGGGTAAAGGCATGGGGGCTCTCTACCTCAAAGAATGAAACCTTTGGTCACAAATATGGGACATCCCCTGCATTTAAAGATTGGTCATATTAGTAAGAAAAGTCGTCAACCAAGATTCCTAATATAATTCGGGGGCTGTCCCAGGTCTTGCCGGTGACAAGGTTGACCAAAAAGGCCATCAGGATCAGTATTAGCGATCAGGTCCCCTGGGTAGCCGTGTTTTCAGCATTTTTTTAAAAGAAAAACGAATTAGGGGTAGCGGATAATGTTGGCATCTGTACAGCAGGATACAGGTGAGGTTAAACTCTCCTTTTTGTCGTACCCCTACCAAGCATCCGATGGATATTGATGTGAATAAAATGGCGCAAAAAAAATATTTTTCCTTCTATCTTTCTAAACCCCCTGCGGGGGGAGCCAAAGAGAGCAATCCTGTCCAGGACGGTGATGCTGTCTTGCATTCTAAACAACTGTGAAGTTCACACAGTGAGGTTGGTTAAACAAATGACAAGTCAAAAATGTATCCAGTGCACTGTAAAACAGGTACATACCACAATAATCTGGAGATGAAGATTGCGGGAAGTTCTCTTCAGGTGGTGTTATCTGATCTAGCTCTTCTAGAGTCAAGGGAGGTGAAAGATTGGCCTTGACTAAATTGTTTATTTTATTTACCTTTCTTGTATGGTGTATTGGCTGGGGAGGACTTTGGAGACACCGTAGGGCCATTGGTGTGTACAGGTAACTTGAAATCCTGGTACCATTCGGGTACTTCTACCAGTGGGATTTTCAGGTTATCACAGAACTCCCGAATATCCTAGGGTAGTCTCAGAATATGTTTGCCATTTGCTGTTACTTGTAGGCCAAACGGGAAATTCCATCTGTAAGACAGATTGTGCTCCTTCAGGACCTCCAGCAGGGGGCGTAAAGCTCTCCTATTGTTTAATGTTATAGGAGAGAGGTCCTGAAAGAGTTTGAGTGAGCTTCCATTAAAGTAAATGAGGTCGTTTTGTCTGGCTTTGTTCAGAATTTTTTCTTTCAGGGGAAAGCTGGACAAGCAGCAAATAATGTCCCCGAGAGGTGCACTGTCAGGGCCCTTGGGTCTGAGAGCCCTGTGCGCTCTTTCAAAATGTATAGGAATGTCAGTGTCCCTTTGAAGCACACTGTTGAATATTAGGCTCTTTACCATGTGATCAGCTGTGTCCAATCACAGCTGGTCACAATGTAAGCAGGAAGTGCCAGTAATCAGCTTTTCCTCTATTCGTGTTGACAGGAGTAAGTAGAGGAGAGCCGATTGGCTGCTCTCCTGACAGGGGGGGGGGGGGGTCTGTGCTGAAAATCAGTGCATTGAATTGATTATCAGTGCAGACCCATTGAGGATGCCCACTAGAGACCACCAGAAAAACCCACTGGGGCCACCAGGGATGCCCACTACAGACCACCAGGTCCCACTAGAGCCCACCAGGGATGTCAATCAGGGGCAATCAGTGCTCATTAGGGATAGCACTCTGTGCCCATCAGTTACGCCTACCAGTGCCTCCTGATCAATGCCGCTCATCAGGTTCGGTGTGTCAGTCCGCATCTCAGATCTAGGTATAGAGCCTAAAGAGACGCGGGGATCTGCGCTGAAAATCAGCGCATTGAATTATCAGTGCAGACCCATTGAGGATGCCCACTGGAGACCACCAGGGATGCCCACTGGGACCACCAAGGATGCCCACTACAGACCACCAGGTCCCACTAGAGCCCACCAGCGATGTCAATCAGGGGCAATCAGTGCTCATTAGGGATGGCACTCTGTGCCCATCAGTGATGCCTGCCAGTGCCTCCTGATCAATGCTGCCCACCACTGCCGCCTATAAGTGCTCACCAGTGGCACCTATCAGAGATACCTATGAGCGCCCATCGGTGACACTGTCAGTGCCCATCAGTGCTGCTTATCAGTGACGTCTATCAGTGCTGCATATAAGTGCCTCATCATCAGTGCCAATCAGTACTGTCTCATCAGTACCTGTCAGTGCAGCCTCATCAGTGAAGGAGAAAACTTACTTATTTACAGTTTTGTAACACAAACAAAAAAAAATATATTTTTTTCAAACTTTTCGGTCTTTTTTTATTTGTAGCACAAAAAATAAAAACCCCAGTGGTGATCAAATACCACCAAAAGCTCTATTTGTGGGGGAAAAAATGATAAAAATTTTGTTTGGGTACAATGTTGCATGACCACGCAATTGTCATTCAAAATGCAACGGGGCTGAAAGCTGAAAATTGGTCTGGGCAGGAAGGGGGTGAAAATGCCCAGTGGGGATGAGCCGAACACCCCCGGGTTCGATTCACAGCAGAACATGCGAACAGGCAAAAAATTAGTTTAAACATGCGATCACCGTTAAAGTCTATGGGACATGAAAATAAATCTAAAGTGCTAATTTTAAAGGCTTATATGCAAGTTATTGTCATAAATAGTGTTTGGGGACCTGGGTCCTGCCCCAGGGGACATGTGGCAAAGCAAAAAAAAAGTTTCAAAAACGGCCATTTTTTCTGGAGCAGTGATTTTAATAATGATTAACCACTTTCAGACCGGACCATTTTGCTGGCTTAAGACCAGACCACTTTTTGCGATTCGGCACTGCGTCACTTTAACTGACAATTGCGCGGTCGTGCGACATGGCTCCCAAACAAAATTGACGTCTTTTTTTTTTCTCACAAATAGAGCTTTCTTTTGGTGGTATTTGATCACCTCTGAGGTTTTTCTTTTTTGCGCTATAAACAAAAATAGAGCGACAATTTTGAAAACAACGCATTATTTTTTACTTTTTGTTATAATAAATATCCCCCAAAAATATATAAAAAAACATTTTTTTCCCTCAGTTTAGACCGATACGTATTCTTCTACATATTTTTGGTAAAAGTTTGGTAATTTGCTATACAAATGCAATGATTCCTGTGTAAATGGCACTGGCAGTGAAGGGGTTAACCAGGGGGTGGCAGTGTAGGGGTTAAGTGTTCCTAGGGGCGTGTTACTAACTGTGGGGGTCTGGGCTTTGTGTTAGTGAACACTGACCTCTGCTCCAATCACACAGAGCAGAGATCAGTGTCACTTGTTGCTAGGCAGAATGGGGAGATGCCATTTACAACGGCATCTCCCCGTTCAGCCACCCCGTGAGACGATCACGGGTATCCTTACGGCGGTCGAGTCCGCGGGACCCGCGACTGGACTCACGGGGGTCCCGACCGGCACGCGAGCGCGCAGAGTGGCATATAAAAATGGATGTACCTGTACGCCAATATGCCTGCCTGTGCCATTCTGCTGACATACATCGGCGTGTGCCAGTCGGGAACTGGTTAAAATGAAAAAACTGAAATTAAACAAAAAGGAAATATTCCTTTAAACATGGTGCCTGTAAAGTAACACATCTTTCCCATGTTTATAACAGTACCACAGCAAAATTACATTTCTAAAGGAAAAAATTTCATTTAAAACTGCTGTAATGTATTGTCGAATCCTGGCAATATACAGAAAAATACCAAAAATACCACAGAAAAATGGTGTGGATGTCCCCCCCCCCCCCAATTCATATCAGGCCCTGGTATGGATATTAAGGGGAACCCTGCACCAACATTTTGAAAAAATGGGAGGCCCCCAGGCACTATATACTCCGAACAGCAGTATATATACTATACAGCCTGCCCTATACACTCTGCAGAAAATTGGGCCTTAGGTGTTGGTGGTACCAGAACACTGTAAGGCCGCGTACACACGCGCGGACTGTTTGCCCAACCTTGTTCGTCAAACAGTTTCGGCAAACAGTCCGCTCAAAATTTGCATGAGCGGACTTGCCCACACACGAGCGGACTGTTTCAGCGAACTGTTTGCCAAACAGTCCGCTCAACTTTTGAAATGAACGGACTCGCCCACGTAAGGCGGAGGCAAATCCGCCCATTTCGAGCGCGTGTACAGGTAGGCGGGGCCCGCGAGGGAGACGTCGCGGGCTCCGCCGCCTGGAATGGGCTTAAAGGGGAACCCCAACGCCGAAAAAAATCGGCGTGGGGGTTCCCCCAAAGTCCACACCAGACCCTTGTCCGAGCACGCTACCGAGCCGTACCAGGCCGCGTGCCCTCAACATGGGGGGTGCCTTGGGGAAGGGGGGGCCGCGCGGCCCCCCCACCCCAAAGCACCTTGTCCCCATGTTGATGAGGACAAGGGCCTCTTCCCGACAACCCTGGCCGTTGGTTGTCGGGGTCTGCGGGCGGGGGGCTTATCGGAATCCCCCTTATCGGAATCCCCCGGATACCGGCCCCCCACCCTATGTGAATGAGTATGGGGTACAATGTACCCCTACCCATTCACCTGTGAAATAAAGTACAAAAAAAAACACAACACAGGGAAAAAATATTTTATTGCACAGCTCCGGGGGTCTTCCGTCTTCGGGGGTCTTCTCGTCGGACTCCTCCGCTATCTGTGTGTAGCTCTTTTGCTAGCGGAGGAGTCCGGCTTTCTTCCTCCCCGCCGCCGGCCTCTTCTCCCGACTTCGGGGGTCTTGTCCCCCTCTTCGGTTCTTCTGCCGGGCCACCGCGCCTCCTTGTAGCTCTTTTGCAGGCGGTGGCCCGGTCTTCTGTCGCCGCTGCCTTCCGTTCTTCTGTCGCCGCCTTCGGTTCTTCTGTCGGGCCACCGCGCCTTCTTGTAGCTCTTTTACAGGCGGTGGCCCGGTCTTCTGTCGCCGCTGTCGTCGCCGCCGCCGCCGCCTTCCGTTCTTGTTCTTCTTCTTGTTCTTCTTCTTCTTCTCCTGGAGATGTTGACTCGACGAGCTCTCCGGCCGGAATGCCAGGGACACGCTCCGCTGCCACTTATATAGTGACAATGGGGCGGTGTCACATGGTATATGTCACATGGGTTGGTCACATGGTGACCCCGCCCCCTTACGATGTCATAGTCCCCATGTGACATCAACCCATGTGACCAACCCATGTGACATATACCATGTGACACCGCCCCATTGTCACTATATAAGTGACCGCACAGCGCGGCTCTGGCATTCCGGCCGGAGAGAGCGACGTGTCAACATCTCCTGGGGAAGAAGAAGAAGAACAAGAAGAAGAACAAGAACGGAAGGCGGCGACGGCGACAGCGACAGCGGTGACAGAAGACCGGGCCACCGCCTGTAAAAGAGCTACAAGAAGGCGCGGTGGCCCGGCAGAAGAACCGAAGGCGGCGACAGAAGAACGGAAGGCAGCGGCGACAGAAGACCGGGCCACCGCCTGTAAAAGAGCTACAAGAAGGCGCGGTGGCCCGGCAGAAGAACCGAAGAGGGGGACAAGACCCCCGAAGTCGGGAGAAGAGGCCGGCGGCGGGGAGGAAGAAAGCCGGACTCCTCCGCTAGTAAAAGAGCTACACACAGATAGCGGAGGAGTCCGGAGAAGACCCCCGAAGACGGAAGACCCCCGGAGCTGTGCAATAAAATATTTTTTCCCTGTGTTGTGTTTTTTTTTGTACTTTATTTCACAGGTGAATGGGTAGGGGTACATTGTACCCCATACTCATTCACATAGGGTGGGGGGCCGGTATCCGGGGGCCCCCTTCTTAAAGGGGGCTCCCGGATTCCGATAAGCCCCCCGCCCGCAGACCCCGACAACCAACGGCCAGGGTTGTCGGGAAGAGGCCCTTGTCCTCATCAACATGGGGACAAGGTGCTTTGGGGTGGGGGGGCCGCGCGGCCCCCCCTTCCCCAAGGCACCCCCCATGTTGAGGGAACGCGGCCTGGTACGGCTCAGGAGGGGGGGCGCGCTCGCTCGCCCCCCCTTTCCTGGCCGGCCGGGTAGCGTGCTCGGACAAGGGTCTGGTGTGGACTTTGGGGGAACCCCCACGCCGATTTTTTTCGGCGTTGGGGTTCCCCTTTAAGCCCATCCCAGGCGGCGGAGCCCGCGACGTCTCCTTCGCGGGCCCCGCCTACCTGTACACGCGCTCGAAATGGGCGGACTTTCCGAGCGGGAACAGTTTGCTCATTTCGAAAGTAGCCTACACACGGGCGGACTGTTCGCTCAAACACAGTTTCAGCGGACAGTTTTTCGGAATTTCCGAAAGACTTTGTCCGTCCAACTGTCCGCTGAAACTGTCCGCTGAAAGCCCACACACGGGCGGACTGTCCGCCCAAACACTGTTCAGCGGACAAGGTTGGGCGAACAGTCCGCCCGTGTTACGCGGCCTAAGCCCTCACAGTTACTCTCGTCTGGTGCAGGACCTGGCCCTGCTGTGAAATATTATATCAAAAATTGTAATTATATGCCCCTGTTAGACAGGGTCAGAAAAATTGGGCCTTTGGTTTTGGTGGCGCCAGAACACTGTAAGCCCACACAGTTACCCTTGTTAAGCGATGTTAAATACGACTGCCAGTTTCCTGTCCTTCTGTGGCACCCCCTCTCTCTAGGCTCATGTTACTCCCTTCCTCAACCTGGGAACCGACATCAGAGCCTTCAAATTGCTGCACATCCTCCAGCAGCATATAATGGACACTGTGGTCCAATAATTCTGGGTATTCCTCTGTGCATGATGGTGGGGCTACGGAAGTAGTGCCTATAGACCAGGAGCTGGTGGAATAGGCCACTTTGGCATCTGCATTGGAAGGCAAACTACTCTAAGCCTGGGAGACAGAGGACGAGGAGGATGAGAGCGGCTTCGTTATCCACTCCACCAACTCTTCTGCATGTTGTGGCTCAATAACACATCCAGCAGCAGCAAAAAAGGACAAGCATGCCCTACGGCCAACTGCAGAGGATGCACCATGTCCACAACCACCACTGTTGACTGTATACATGGAGGCTGCTTGCCCTGTTTTAGTGGCCTGTGAGCGTCTACCTCTCCTTGGTGGCCTTTCAGGCCTGATGTATTTTTTGTTTTGCAGCACTACACTACACTGTATTAGATACTGTGTACAGCGCCTAAAGTGTATTAAAAACTGTACATTGGCTGCCTGAAGTTGAAACAATACACCACGGAATGCACTGTAGATATAGGCTACACTGAATGCAGAGTATATATATATATTATACACTAGACTGTATATACAGTGCCTTGCAAAAGTATTCACCCCCTTTGGCATTTTTCATGTTTTGTTGCCTCACAACCTGATTTGCATCATTTAAATTTACAGAACATGCCCACAACTTTGAAGATGTTTTTTTTATGAAGCAAACAACAAATCGGACAAAATAACAGAAAAAGTCAATGTGCATAACTATTCACCTCCCTAAATACTTTATAGAGCCTCCTTTTGTGGCTATCACAGCTCCAAGTTGCTCTGGATAAGTCTCTATGAGCTTGCCACACCTTATCACTGGGATTTTTGCCCATTCCCGATTGCAAACCTGCTCCAGCTCCAGCTCCTTCAAGTTGGATGGTTTGCGATTGTGAACAGCAATATTTAAGTCTGACCACAGATTTTCTATTGGATTGAGGTTTGGGCTTTGACTAGGCCATTCCAACACATTTACATGGTTCCCCTTAAACCACTCAAGTGTTACTTTAGCAGTGTGTTTGGGGTCATTTTCCTGCTGGATGGTGAACCTCCATCCTAGCTTCAAATTACACACAGAGTGGTACAAGTTTTGCTCAAGAATAGCTCTGTATTTAGCACCATCCATCTTTTCCTCAACTCTGACCAGTTTCCCAGTCCTGACTGCTGAAAAACATCCCCCCAGCATGATGCTGCCACCACGTTTCACTGTGGGTATAATGTTATTTGGGTGATATGTTGGGTTTGTGCCAGACATAGCGTTTTGTTTGATGGCCAAAAAGTAAAATGTTAGTCTCATTAGACCAGAGCACCTTCCTCCATACTTTTTGGGAGTCTCCCACATGCCTTTTCGCAAACTCAAAACATGCCATTTTGTTTTTTGCTGAAAGTAGTGGCTTTCTTCTGGCCACTCTGCCATAAAACCCAACTCTATGGAGTGTACGGCTTATTGTCGTCCTATGTACAGATACTCCAGTCTCTGCTGTGGAACTCTGCAGTTCCTCCAGGGCTACCTTAGGTCTCTGTGCTGCTTCCCTGATTAATGCCCCCCTTGCCTGGTCCATGAGTTTTGGTGTGTGGCCATCTCTTAGCAGGTTTGCTGTTGTGCCATGTTCTTTCCATTTGGTTATGATAGATTTGATGGTGCTCCTAGGGATCGTCAAAGATTTGGATTTTTTTTATAACCTAACCCTGATTTGTACTTCTCAACAACATTGTCCCTTACTTGTTTGGAGAGTTCCTTGGTCTCTTGCTTAGGTGGTGCATCCTCTGGGGCCTTTCAAAAAGGTGTGCATATGTAATGACATATCAAGTGACACTTAGGGGGATATTTACGAAAGGCAAATCCACGTTGCACTACAAGTACAAACTACAAGTGTAAAGTGCACTTGAAATTGCACTGAAAGTGCACTTGGAAGTGCTGTAAATCTGAGTGGTAGATCTGAAATGAGGGGACGCGCTGCTGATTTTATCAACAAATCATGTGCAAGCTAAAATGCTGTTTTTTTTTTCCTTGCATGCCCCCCTCGGATCTACAGCGACTGCACTTCCAAGTGCAGTTTCAGTGCAATTTCAAGTGGATTTGCCTTTTGTAAATAACCCCCTTAGATTGCACACAGGTTGACATCATTTTTACTAATTATGTGACTTCTGAAGGTAATTGGTTGCACCAGAGCTTTTTATGGGCTTCATAACAAAGATGGGTGAATACATAAGCACATGCCAATTATCAGTTTTTTGTTTTTTTTGTGAAAAATAGTTTTATGTATATATTTTTCTAATTTTACTTTACCAACTTACACTACTGTGTTCTGATCCATCACATAGAATTCAGATTAAAAAAACATTGAACTAAAGGCTGTAATGTAACAAAATAGGTAAAAAGCCAAGGGGGTGAATATTTTTGCAAGGCACTGTATATAGTAATACACCGACTATTAGAAACTGTACACACTGTATTAGATACTGTGTACACCGCCTGCACTGTATTAGCAACTGTACACCACCGAAGGCACTGTAAATATAGGCTACACTGAATGCAGGCTGTATTATATATATATATATATATATATTAATACACTGCCACTAACTTAATAACCTGCCTGCTTAACCACTTGCCTACTGGGCACTTAAACCCCCCTCCTGACCAAACCAATTTACAGCTTTGAGTGCTCTCACACTTTGAATGACAATTAGTCATGCAATACCTTACCCAAATTAATTTTATGTCCATTTTTTTTCATGCAAATAGAGCTGGGTTTTTTATTTTTTGTGTTATAAATGAAAAATGTTACAAATTATTAATTTTTCTTTATAAATGTTTGTCACAATTTATACTGCTACATATCTTTGGTAAAAATAACCCAAATTAGTGGATACTATTTGGTCTTTGTGAAAGTTAGAGAGTCTGCAACCTGTGGTGCAAATCAAATTGAAAAAAAATTGATCACACCTGAAGTACTGGCGGCCTATCTCATTTCTTGCGACCCTAACAAGCAAGCCAGGAGAGTACAAATAACCCACAAATGACACCTTTTTTGACAGTAGACATTCCAGGGTATTTAGTAAAATGCATGGTGAGGTTTTTGATGTTGTAATTTTTCCCACAATTCTTTGCAAAATTAAGATTTTTCCCACAAAATTGTCATTGTAATAGGTTATTTCTATCACATGGTATGTGTATACCACAAATGATGCCCCAAAATACATTCTGCTACTCCTCCTGAGTATTATGATACCACATGTGTGGGACTTTTTCACAGCCTAGCCACATAGAGAGGCCCAACATGCAGGGAGTACCTTCAGGTGTTCTAGGAGCATAAATTCCACATCTAACTTGTCGACTTCCTATTACACTTTTGAAGGCCCTGGAGCACCAGGACAATGACACGTGAAACTGATGTGGCACTGATGACCGATGGCACTGATACGTGGCACTGATGGCACGTGACACTGATGTGGCACTGATGACAGATGGCACTAATACATGCCACTTATGACAGATGGCACTAATACGTGGCACTGATGACACTGATTTAGCACCAATGGCAGATGACACTAATACGTGGCACTGATGGCAGATGGCACTAATGTGGCACTGATGACAGATGGCACTAATACGTGGCACTAATAACATATGGCACTAATACGTGGCACTGATGACATACGACACTGATGTAGCACTGAAGACAGAATGATGGCAGGTGATACATGGCACTGATGACACATGACACTGATTACAGATTGTACGTGGCACTGGGGACAGGTGGCACTGGGGGCCAGTGGCACTGATAGGTGGCACTGACAGGTGGCATTGGGGACAGATGGCACTGATAGGTGGCACTGGGGGCAGATAGCACTGTGGGCATGTGTGTGTTTGTGGCACCTTGCCTTTGGCCAATTATGGCTCTCTCAGCAGAGCACGCTGTGATTGGCCAAAGCATGCTGGTCAGATGCATTTGTTGCCTGCTGACCAACATTCTTGCTGGGGAAGGGAGATAGCCTGATCACCCCCATTTGCAGGTAGCATAAGAGCTGTGGTGCAAAAGACAGGGGGACCGGCAGCTTCAATGTGTCTGGTGCTCCTAACATTTATCCCTTGCTGCCCAAGCAGCCAGAGCTCTCTTGTGCTAGCCAGTGCTCCCTAAGCTGGCACCATTGTCCCCACAAACAATGCAGGCTCCACAGGGGCCTAATATACATGGCAGAACTGCATGTTATGGGGGTTGTGGAGGTGATCAGGTGCATTCATAGCCAACCAAATCACCTCCACCTGAAAGCTGACAGTCAGCTTTAAGCCTTCATTCACACCGATGCAATTTTTTACACGATCGGACAGTTCCAAATCAGATAACAAGTCGCAGCCCATTGCCAGCAATAGAACTGTTCAAATAACTGCGACTCATGTTGGGGCGACTTTAAAAAATGTTTCTGCACTACTTTTTTCAAATTTCATTGCGACGTGCATAGACTTCTGTTAAATAAAGTTGCGAACCGCAATGAAATCAGGAGGTGTAAATTGCACTGATCTGCAGCTTTGAAATTGCACTGTAGTGCGATTTCAAAGCTGCACTGGTGTGAACCAGGGCTTAAACACATTCCCAGCTAAAGCGCTCAGGAGCGTGTTTAAAAAACAATGGATACCAGTGGCATTTATAAAAGGCCTGCGGACTCTGAGGTTTAACAACTTTTGTAAATGTCAGTTTTACTGTAGTAGGTTGTATACATCATACAGATGTGCTACTTCAGAAGCAGGATAAAGAGGAAGTAAATCCTGATAGGTTTTACTTCCTGTTTTGCTCCCTGTATAGCCTGCAAATTAAAAGCATAATGGGCTAGTATGCATCACATACTAACCCATTATGTGACACTTACCTGCAAAAGAATCCAGTGATGTCCCCTGTGTAGGCAGCGTCCATCTTCAAGCCCCTCTTCCTTCCGTGCCACCGACTCCAGCTCTGTGATTTGCCGGAGCCGCATTACATCACTCCTGTGCATGCGCTCAGTAACGGCACGTGCTAGGGAAGAAACGGCACAGAGTTTTGTTTCTTCCCCGCGCATGTGCAGTTGACGTTATCGGCGGAATACAAGTGAAATAACTCCTAAACGGCGCACGTTTAGGAGATATTTCCACTACCTATAGGTAAGCCTTATTCTAGGCTTACCCATAGGTAGAAGTCCCAAAAAAGGGTTTACAACCACTTTAAGGGCATCCTTAGGCATGTTGTTTAACAGAATTTAGCATCTTTAATTCTGCTCTTTAAGCATTATTAAAATTGCTGCTCCACACCAAACATCATTTTTATGAATAGTTTTTGCTTTCCAACGTTTCCTGGGGCAGTGGCTAGCGTCCAATGCCATTTGTTTGACAATCCCATGAAAATAAGCCTAGGAAATAGTCATTACTTTTTTAAGGGGCAGGAGGTTTCATTGACCTCAATGGGGTTCATATTCCGCACTCGAACTTCAGTATTTTTGGGCAAACCCACCCGAACCAAATCCAGGTACATTCAACTCATCCAAGCAAAATTACATTTCTAAAAGGAAGAAATGTAATTTAAACTTCCTCGCGGCTGTAATATATTGCTGGCTCCCAGAAATATAGAAGAAAAATCAAGGAAAAAAAAATAAATCGGAGTCCCCCCCACAGTCTATACCAGACCCTCCAGGTCCAGGAAACTCCATGCCAAAAAAAAAAAGCAGGGTGGGGTTCCCCCCAAAATTCATACCAGGCCCTTCGGGTCTGGCATAGATTTCAAGGGGAACTCCACACCGAAATGTAAAAAAAAAAATAATTGGCATGCCCCCGCCCCCAAAATCCATACCAGACCCTTATCCGAGCAAGCAGCCAGACAGACTAGGAAGGGGGGTGGGCAAGCGAGTGCCCCCCTCCTCAACCATACCAGGCCACTTGCCCTCAACATGGGGAGGGTTATTGGGGGTCCCCCCCCAAGCACCTTGTTCCCATGTTAATGGGAACAAGGGCCTCATCCCCACAACCCTGGCCCAGTGGTTGTGGGGCTCTGCGGGTGTGGGGCTTATTGGAATCTGGAAGCCTGCTTAAACAAGGGGCCCCCCAAGGCCCCCCATGTAAATATGAATCGGGTACATTGTACCCCTACCCATTCACCAAGAAAAGTGTTTTTTTTATAGATTTTTGGGGTTTCTCAGGTAGCAGGATTGAAGATGGATGGTCATAGTGGGACACTTTTTATTTATTTTTTATTTTTTAATAAAGGAATTGGCAAAAACTGTCTATTGTGGTTTTTACTTTTTGACACAATGTACCCTATACCCATTCAAATAGAGGGGGGCAGTGTAAGCAGTCTTATATAGTGTGGGGTGTGGACTTAGCCCCCTGAGCCATGATTGGCTAAAGGCACCCTGCCTTTGGCCAATCATGGCTCTCACAGCAGATCGCGCTGTGATTGGCCAAAGCATGAAGGTCAGGTGCATGCTTTGGCCAATCAGCAGCCATCAATGCACTGCAATCTCGCAGTGCATTATGGGGCGCTTTGCCAACGCCCCATATGGTCGGTACCAAACAAACATTGGGACCATCCCTACAGTACAGCCAAAGCTCATTTGGATCACAAGTGTAGTTTGTTCTGCACTTCTGTGATCCAGGCTGAATCCCACTGTCGGCTGACATCACAGAGTCGATCCAGGCTCGGGCAAGATCGCGACAATGAAGTCAGGATCGGCACCCCGCTTAGCCTTTCAGTGAGCCGCTGAGAGCCTGAGCTAGCTGCTCTTGCCCCCTCCACAGCCCAATGCTCCAGTGAGGTGGGGTGCAGAGCAGACAGCGGTGACTGACAGTCACCAGCTCTCTGCTCAGGAGGCCCTGAGAACCAAGCGATCATTGGCGTTTGATGGCTTGGTTCTCAGTCTTAGAGCCTGCAGGGGACCAATGCTGCATCCACCTAGGTAAGTATGATTCTGAAAAAAAAATTCATACAGTACTTCACTTTTAACCATCTGCCGACCGCCGCACGCCGATGTGCGTCCCTACTTTGAGGACGGATATCGTTATTATGGCAGCAGCTAGCTGCCATAACCTCAGCATCCCTATGTTCGGCCAGCGGGTAGCTACAAGATAAAAGTGGTCTCTGTGGCGGATTCGCCATAAGATCCCTTTTATCATGGCAGGAGAGGCCCTCCCCCGGCTCGATCCGGTGCCCTCTTACCGGAGCTGTCGGCAGTGGAGATCGCGTCTGTCTCCTTGCTAGGTATGGAGATGAGCGAGGGGAAGATGGCCCCCACCTATCTCCATACCATAGCAGGGCGGAAGCGATGTTAAAACGTTCCTTCCGCCCAATGCGTCTTAAAGGCTTTTTTGTTGTTGTCATTTTTGGAAAATGACAATTTTTTTATTTTTTTTTTTGCATTTATGTCCAAATATGAGATCTGAGGTCTTTTTGACCCCAGATCTCATATTTAAGAGGTTCTGTCATGCTTTTTTTTATTACAAGGGATGTTTACATTCCTTTTAATAGGAATAAAAGTGATCCATTTTTTTTTAAAAAGAACAGTGTAAAAATAAAAAATAAAATGTAAGAAGCGAACGCATACGTGAGTAGCACCCGCATAAGAAAACTGTGTTCAAACCACACATATGAGGTATCACCGTGATCGTTACAGTGAGAGAAATAATTCAACCCCTAGGCTTTCTCTGTAACTCAAAACATGCAACCGGTAGAATTTTTGAAATGTCGCCCATGGAGATTTTTAAGGGTAAAAGTTTGTCGCCATTCCACGAGCGGGTGCAATTTTGAAGCATGACATGTTGGGTATCAATTTACTCAGCGTAACATTATCTTTCACAATATAAAAAAAAATGGGCTAACTTCACTGTTCTCTTTTTTTTAATACAAAGAAGCGTCTTTTTTTTTTTTTTTTAAGTGTGCTTGTAAGACTGCTGCGCAAATACGGTGTGACAGAAAGTATTGCCACGACTGACATTTTATTATCTAGGATGTTAGAAAAAAAAATGTACAATGTTTGGGGGTTCTAAGTAATTTTCTAGCAAAAAAAATATATTTTTAACCACTTGCCGCCCGCCCTATAGGCAATTGACGGTGGCAAAGTGGTTGCATAATCCTGATCGGACGTCATATGACGTGATCAGGATTATGAGCCGCTGCGCGCCCCCAGGGGCGTGCATCGCGGCGATCGTTGTTGCAGGGTGTCAGTCTGACACCCGGCAACTACGATCTCGGTAAAGAGTCTCCGGAGACTCTTTACCATGTGATCAGCCGTGTCCAATCACGGCTGATCACAGTGTAAATAGGAAGAGCCGGTGATCAGCTTTTCCTCACTCACGTCTGTCAGACGCGAGTAGAGGAGAGCCGATCGGCTGCTCCTCTGACAGGGGGGGTCTGTGCTGATCGATTATCAGCACAGCCCCCCCCGAGGATGCCCACACTGGACCACCAGGGACGCCACCAGACCACCAGGGACGCCCAGCAAAAGGTAATCCTCCCTAGACCACCAGGGATGCCAGTCAGTGCCACAATGGATGCCAATCAGTGCCCATAATGGATGCCAATCAGTGCCCACAATGGGCATCACTGATTGGCATGCATTATTGTTTGGCAATGATTGGCATCCATTAGTACAGTATAACAATACAATGCTGCCTATCAGTGCCCACCTGTGCCGGCCATCAGTGCCCACCCGTGCCGCCCATCAGTGCCCACCCGTGCCGCCTATCAGTGCCCACACATGCCCATCTGTGCCGCCTATCCATGCCCATCTGTGCCAGCTATCAGTGCAAATTTGTGCCACCTACCAGTGCCCATCTGTGTCGCCCATCAGTGTCGCCCATCAGTGCCACATATCAGTGTCTATCAATGCCACCTCATCAGTGCCACTTCATTGGTGCCACATCATTGGTGCCCATCAGTGCCGCCTTATCAGTGCCCATCAGTGTAGCCCCATCAGTGCCCATCAGTGAAGGAGAAAACGTACTTATTTACAAAGTTTTGAAACTGAAACAAAAAAACATATTTTTTTTAAAAAATGCGTTATTTTTTTATTTGTAGCGCAAAAAATAAAAACCGTAGAGGTGATCAAATACCACCAAAAGAAAGCTCTATTTGTGGGAAAAAAATTATAAAAATTTCATTTGGGTACCGTGTAGCATGACCGCGCAATTGTCATTCAAAGTGCGACAGCGCTGAAAGCTCAAAATTGGTCTGGGCAGGAAGGTGTTTAAGTGCCCAGTATTGAAGTGGTTAACTTGTAAACACCACATCTAAAAAAGAGGCCTGGTCTTAAAGAGGTTAAATATTACAACCCATTAGTCTAAATAGAACAGCAGTCTATGAGAGTCATATTTTCTCCATTACCAAGGTTTTAGTTTCAAAGTTATGTAACAGTGGTTAGGAGGGACTTGCGAGAGGAAAACCCCAAGAGAAGGATAATTTTTGGGGTAATTACAGTTTGTACTTGTTTAAAAATAATTTGAAAAAGTACAAACACTACTTAAATTTTATGGCTTAACCTAGATTTACCAAACCAGAAAATAATCCTCCTCCTTTAGTGGGGAACACAGGAGGCATTTGTGTGCTTGGCTATAGTTAAATAATACTTTCAAGTAACACATTTTTTTTTTAAATTCCACAAATGGCTTTCAAAAGTCCACTGGGTCCAGAGCAAAATTCTTTCTTTTGCAGTGATTATTTTTACAAATTAAAGATCAGACGCATGTATCACTGTAGAAGCTTGGATCTATTACTTGCTGAAATATGAGTTTCAGAGGACCAATGTGGCTCACATGAGGTTAAAACAAATTAAATAATTTAAACGTATATACATAGGTTTTAGATAATACAGTGCTGACAAGTTTGATTTTAAAGGTCAGGTTTAATCTGGTGGGAACTCAAATAAACACTTGTCAAAGTCCACAGCCAAGAAAACATCTGTACATAATGATTTATCTAGCAAAATAAGTCATGACTGAAGTATCGAGAATGTTTACATGAGAAGAAGAATCTTGACTCAAGTAGACTTCAGTTAGGGGTTCTATGTATATCTTGTACCTGATAGGAGATTGAGATAATCAAGATGCATCTCCTGCCCAAGCACCCCTGAAAGTGAACAGATGGTGCTAACGAGGAACACCAGCGCCAGAAGATGTACATTGCACAACACCCAACTGGAGATGCTAACCAGGAAGATCCAGCAGAACGTGCGGGCAGCATTGTCAGGAGAAAAGTCAGCAGGAGAACCAGTAGAAGTTAAAGAGGAACTCTGGCTAGTTTGTGGGTTTGGGATGGCCAGGCTCACTAGTGACCCAAGCAGGAGTTTACCTTGAAGTCTGTAGTTGAATCTGGAAGTAGTGCAAGCAGGCACTTGGCAGTGGTGTTGAGCAGAATCAAAGGTAGTAGCAAAGTCACAGAGAAGCCCAAGGTCAGCAAAGAACAGGCAGTGCAGTACCAAATCAGAAGCACGATCAAGGTTAGGGATGAAGTCGCGGTCAGAAACTGGTTAAGCAACAGTGCAGAGCAGGGTCCAAAATCAAGTCAGGAGTAAGGATGAGCCGAACACCCCCCCTGTTCGGTTCGCACCAGAACCTGCGAACAGACCTAAACTTCGTGTGAACTTTAGAACCCTATTAAAGTCTATGGGACTCGAATGTTCGAAAGCGCTAATTTTAAAGGCTAATATGCAAGTTACTGACCCAGGGGACATGGATCAATGCAAAAAAAAGTTTTCAAAACGGCCGTTTTTTCGGGAGCAGTGATTTTAATAATGATTAAAGTGAAACAATAAAAGCGTAATAATCCTTTAAATTTTGTACCTGGGGGGTGTCTATAGTATGCCTGTGAAGGGGCGCATGTTTCCCGTGCTTAGAACTGTCCCTGCACAAAGTGTCATTTCTGCAGGAAAAAAAGTATTTTAAAATCACTCGCAGCTATAATGAATTGTTGGCTCCCATAATACAGAGATCACTCATTGAAAGTCATTGATAAAAAAAAAAAAAAGTGTGAGGTTCCTCCAAATTCAATTACCAGGCCCTTCAGGTGTGGTATGGATATTAAGGGGAACCCTGCATCATATTAAAAAATATTGACGTGGGGTTCCCCCTAAATATCCATGCCAGACCCTTGAGGTCTGGTATGGATATTAAGGGGAAACCCACGTCAAATTTTTTTTTTAAATTGACGTGGGGCTCCCCCTAAAAATCCATACCAGACCCTTTATCTGAGCACGCAACCTGGCAGTCCGCAGGAAAAGAGGGGGGGACGAGAGAGCGCCCCCCCTGAACCGTACCAGGCCACATGCCCTCAACATTGGGAGAATGCTTTGGGGGTCTGTGACTAGAGATGGAGGAACTTCCGACAGGACGTTTTGCAAACGCGAACCACGAACGCGGCCGAAAGTTCGCAAACCGCAAAGTTTGCGGCGGGCCCCATTGACTTCAATGGCAGGCGAACTTTAAAAACCTACAGGTCATATTTCCAGCCACAAAATAATTACTAGCTGTGCACACATAGTCCCACCACATGGCCACTGACATAACACATGTATGAAGTGAATCTGGGATCAACAACTACAAGCATTGTTCTTTTATCTGTGAAATTTTGACAATTCATGACTCAGGAGCGCATGAAGGCAATGGAGGAGAGGAAAGGTCAGGGTAGGCTATGACGAGGGTGCAGGAGATGATCACCAGCACCGTGATATAGAGCACTGACACCAGCACCATGATATCGAGCACTGACACCAGCACCATGATAGAGTGCACTGACACCAGCACCGTGATATAGAGCACTAGCACCAGCACCGTGATAGAGTGCACTGACACCAGCACTGTGATAGAGTGCACTGACACCAGCACCGTGATAGAGTGCACTGACACCAGCACCGTGATATAGAGCACTGACACCAGCACAGTGATAGAGTGCACTGACACCAGCACCGTGATATAGAGCACTGACACCAGCACCGTGATAAAGTGCACTGACACCAGCACCGTGATATAGAGCACTGACACCAGCACCGTGATAGAGTGCACTGACACCAGCACCGTGATAGAGTGCACTGACACCAGCACCGTGATATAGAGCACTGACACCAGCACCGTGATAGAGTGCACTGACACCAGCAACGTGATATAGAGCACTGACACCAGCAACGTGATATAGAGCACTGACACCAGCAACGTGATATAGAAAACTGACACCAGCACCGTGATAGAGCGCACTGACACCAACACCGTGATATAGAGCACTGACACCAGCACCGTGATAGAGTGCACTGACACCAGCGCTGTGATATAGAGCACTGACACCAGCACCGTGATATAGAGCACTGACACCAGCACCGCGATATAGAGCACTGACACCAGCACTCTGATATAGAGCACTGCTACCAGCACCGTGATAGAGTGCACTGACCCCACACCAGCACCGTGATAGAGAGCACTGACACCAGCACCGTGATAGAGAGCACTGACACCACACCAGCACCGAGATAGAGAGCACTGACACCACACCAGCACCGTGATAGAGAGCACTGAGACCACACCAGCACCGTGATAGAGAGCACTGACACCAGCACCGAGATAGAGAGTAGGGATGAGCCGAACACCCCCCGGTTTGGTTCGCACCAGAACTTTCGAACGGATCCCAAATTCGTACGAACGTTAGAACCCCATTGAAGTCTATGGGACTCGAACGTGCGAAATTAAAATTGCTAATTTTAACTGCTAATATGCAAGATACTGTCCTAAAAAGGGTTTGGGGACCTGGCTCCTGCCCCAGGGGACATGGGTCAATGCAAAAAAAAGTTTTAAAAACGGCCGTTTTGGCGGGAGCACTGATTTTAATGACGATTAAAGTGAAAAAAACGTGAAATATTCCTTTAAATATCGTGCCTGGGGGGTGTCTATAGTATGCCTGTGAAGTGCCACATGTTTCCCGTGTTTAGGACAGTCCCTGCACAAAATTACATTTAACGGAAATAACGTCATTTAAAACTGCTTGCGGTTTTAATGTTATATCTGGTTCCTGCAATATGGTTGAAAATCATTGAGAAAAATGGCGGAACAAGGTGTTGGTTTTGCCACAACATTGTAAGCCCTCAAAGTGACTCTTGGTGGGCGCTGGAGCACCCTGCTGTGAACGATTATATCAAGAATTGTAATTACATGGCATTGTTGAACAGTGGTAGAAAAATTGACCTTTGGTGGTTGTGGTGCTGGTGCCACAACACTATAAGTCCTCACAGTTACTCTGGGTGGGCACAGGAACGAGCCCTCCTGTGAAATATTATATCAAGAATTGTGATTACATGCCCCTGTTAAACAGGGGCAGAAAAATTGGGCCTTAGGCATTGGTGCTGGTGCCACAACACTGCAACCTCTCCCATACACTCTAGTTGTAGTGCAGGAATGAGCCCTGCTGCAAAGCATTGCATCAAAAATTGTAATCAAACGCCCCTGTTAAACAGGGGCAGAAAAATTGGGCCTTAGGCACTGGTGCTGGTGCCACCACACTGCAACCTCTCCCATACACTCTAGTTGTAGTGCAGGAATGAGCACTGCTGCAAAGCATTGCATCAAAAATTGTAATTAAACGCCCCTGTTAAACAGGGGCAGAAAAATTGGGCCTTAGGCACTGGTGCTGGTGCCACGACACTGCAACCTCTCCCATACACTCTAGTTGTAGTGCAGGAATGAGCCCTGCTGCAAAGCATTGCATCAAAAATTGTAATTAAACGCCCCTGTTAAACAGGGGCAGAAAAATTGGGCTGGTGGCATCACCCAGAACCAAAAATGTTCTTCCAACATATCAGCGGAGGAGGAATAGGATAGACAATCAACATAACAGGACAGTCACTCAGCATCAGCATAGGCAGTCTTGAAGGGATGTGATATTTCTAAAAAAAATTATTCGGTTACATCAGCTTCAGGTGCTTGGTAACTGTGGGTGATCCAAGACTGATTCATCTTGATGAAGGTCAGTCGATCAACTGAGTTAGTGGACAGGCGCACCCTGTGATCGGTAACAAAGCCACCAGCAGCACTGAAGGTGCGTTCCGAAAGAACGCTGGATGCAGGACAGGCCAGTAGCTCAATTGCATACTGTGCAAGCTCTGGCCAGTGATCCATCCTCAAGACCCAGTAAGCCAGAGGATTTTCAGTGGGAAAGGTGTCCAAGTCTGACCTTGCCCCTAGGTATTCCTGCACCATGAAAATCAAATGCTGGCGATGGTTGCTGGAACCGATCATACCTTGGGGCTGCGGACTAAAAAATTGTCTGAAAGCATCGGTCAGACGGCCACCTTCTCCACCGCTCCTTCTGACCGATGCCTCAGCAACACGTTTGTAACCTCCCAGTCTCTGGGAACGCGTTGCACAGACCTTTCTGCAAGGCCTCCAGGAGATGTCTCATCCTCTGCTCCCTCTGCGACGGCAAGATAAGGTCGGCAACCTTACCCTCGTACCGTGGATCAAGGAGAGTGGCCAGCTAGTAATGGTCCCTCTCCTTGATCCGAAGAATACAGGGATCCTTCCGCAGGCTTTGCAGGATCAGGGAGGCCATGCAGCGTAGGTTAGCTGAGGGATTCGGTCCGGGGTCCTCTGGGTCACCAAGGACAACATGATCCGCAGCTACCTCCTCCCAGCCACGTACAAGTCCACGGGTTTCTTGGGACTGTAAATCATCCCTACAAGACTGCTGCTGCTGCTGATGCTGAGTGCCAGCCTCCACCTCCATGCTGACACAATCATCCTCCTCCTCCTCCTCCTCCTCATCCTCTTCCTGTGTGATGGCACAGCAGGAACACTGTCTGAATAAAGGGGGCCTTGAGAGGCAAGGAAGTCCTCCTCTTCCTGCCTCTGTTCTGCCTCAAGTGCCCTGTCCATTATTCCACGCAGCGTATGCTCCAAGAGGTGGACAAGAGGTACAGTGTCACTGATGCATGCACTGTCACTGCTCACCATCCTTGTGGCCTTCTCAAACGGTGACAGGACAGTGCATGCATCCCTGATCATGCCCCACTGGCGTGGTGAGAAAAAAACGAGCTCCCCTGACCCTGTCCTGGTGCCGTAGTCGCACAGATACTCATTGATGGCCCTCTGCTGCGTGTGCAGCCGCTGCAGCATGGCCAACATTGAGTTCCACCTGGTGGGCATGTCACATATAAGGCGGTTCTTGGGCAGGATCAACTCCTTTTGGAGCTCAGCCAGCTGAGCACAGGCATTAAATGATCGGCGGAATTGCACACAGACTTTCCTGGCCTGCTTCAGGACATCCTGTAAGCCCGGGTACCTGCCCAAGAACTGCTGCACCACCAAGTTAAGGACGTGAGCCACACAGGGCACATGGGTCAGTTGTCCCTGTCGGAGGGCGGAGAGGAGGTTAGTGCCATTGTCGCAAACCACCATTCCTAGCTTAAGCTGGCGTGGCGTCAACCACCTCTCGGCCTGCCCCTGCAGAGCTGACAAAACATCCGCCCCAGTGTGGCTCCTGTCCCCCAAACAAACCAGCGCAAGCACGGCATGGCATAGTTTTGCCTGCCTACTTGCGTAGCCCCTGGAATGCCTACGGAGCACCGCTGGTTCTGAGGACAGAGCGCTGGAAGAGGCCATGGAGGAAGAAGAAGAGGAGGGGGTGGAGGAGAGAGGTGTGTTACAACCAATAGTAGCATTTTGGAGGCATGGTGGCGGAACAACCTCCAACACTACTGCACCTTGTCCTGCATACTTCCCAGCTGCCAGAAGAGTGACCCAATGGGCCGTGAAAGACAGGTAACGTCCCTGTCCATGACTGCTGGACCATGAGTCAGCGGTAATATGCACCTTACCGCTGACCGTTCTGTCCACCGAAGCAAGGACATTGCCTTCCACATGCCGGTAGAGAGCCAGAATCGCCTTCCATGAGAAAAAGTGGCGTTTGGGACCTGCCACTGAGGAACCGCACATTGTACAAACTCACGGAAGGGGGCCGAGTCTACCAACTGAAAAGGCAGCAGTTGAAGTGCTAGCAATTTAGCCAAGCTAGCATTCAACCGCTGGGAATGTGGATGGCTGGGAGTGAACTTCTTTCTCCGGTCCAGCAGCTGGGGCAGGGACATTTGCCTGCTATAATCGGACGTGGGTGTACTGCTAGCATAGTGCCGGGAAGCACTTGGCTGTGACACACCTAATTCTACACCTTCATTCCTCTCAGAGCAGGTTTCAGAGAGGACTGAAGGTCTAGTGGGGTTGGAGATCCCAGCTGATGAGGAGCAAGGAGAGGTCCGCTTTGTTCTTTGGTGTGGGTCTTTGAGGTACGCTTGCCGCTTGCCAACGAGCTGCATGGCAGGTCAACATATGTCTGGTCAAGCATGTGGTGCCCAAGCGGCTGATGTTTTGGCCACGCGAGATACACTTGAGACATATGTTGCAAATAGCAGCGGTGCGATCTGATGCACTCGTCTCAAAAAAGGCCCACACCAAAGAACTTTTAGAATAACGCGCAGAGGCAGCGCCCTGCACAGGCGGAGCTCTGCGGTGTGATTCAGTCGGTGTGCTGCCCCTAAGCTGGCCCACGGAGGGCATCCTGCCTCGTTGGACATGTGCCTCCTCCTCCTCCTCCTCCTCTCTCCTACCAGTCACCCACATGGAGTCAGTGCCCTCATCATCTCCTCCCTCTTCATCGCTGGAGAAAACCTGGCAGTATGCTGCAGCTTGTGGAACATGACTGCCAGATTGCTGTCCTTCTTGAGCATCCCCTCTCTCTGCATTCATGCTACTGCCTTCCTCTAGCTGAGTATCATCATCAGAGCCTACAAAACACTGGGCATCCTCCTGGAGCATGTACCCAACACTGTGCTCAAAGAGTTCAGGAGACTCCTCAGGAGGACGTGGTGGGTCTATGGTAGGAGTCACTGATGATGACATTGAGAGGAGGGAAGACGATGCTTTGGCAGCTGCTTTGCTAGTACCCTGAGCCTGGGTGAGAGAGGATGAGGAGGATGAAGAGGGCTTCGTCATCCACTCTACCAAGTCGTTGGCATGTTGCGGCTCAACATGTCCAGCTGCTGAAAAGAAGGACAAGCGTGTCCCATGGCCACGTGCTGATGATGACGATGCACCGTGTCCACGACTAGCACTGTTGTCTCTAGACACAGAGCCTGCTTGCCCTCTTTTATCGGCTCGTGCCTGTCTGCCTCTCCTTGCTGGCCTTCCAGACATGGTAATGGCCTGAAGGGAGTTGGGAAAACCAGCAATTGGGTAGTGTATATTGTGCTGGAGGCACGCACACCCATTAACTCCTGCAGATGGCATATGGCTCAATTAGAGAAGAGCTAAGTAGGTGGATATAACGGTGTATACTGGGTTCAGGGCACGCAGACAGCACACACAATCTCCTACAACTGACTGCAAGCTCTATTTAAAATGAGCAAGATAGCTAGCTATATAGATGGATATAGCGGTGTATACTGGGTTCAGAGCACGCAGACAGCACACACAATCTCCTACAACTGACTGCAAGCTCTATTTGAAAAGAGCAAGATAGTTAGCTATATAGGTGAATATAGCAGTGTATACTGGGTGCAGAGCACGCAGACAGCACGCACAATCTCCTACAACTGACTGCAAGCTCTATTTAAAAAGAGCAAGATAGATAGCTATATAGGTGGATATAGCGGTGTATACTGGGTTCAGAGCATGCAGACAGCACGCACAATCTCCTACAACTGACTGCAAGCTCTATTTAAAACAAGCAAGATAGCTAGCTATATAGATGGATATAGCGGTGTATACTGGGTTCAGAGCACACAGACAGCACACACAATCTCCTACAACTGACTGCAAGCTCTATTTAAAAAGAGCAAGATAGTTAGCTATATAGGTAGATATAGCGGTGTATACTGGGTTCAGAGCACGCAGACAGCACGCACAATCTCCTACAACTGACTGCAAGCTCTATTTAAAACGAGCAAGATAGCTAGCTATATAGGTGGATATAGAGGTGTATACTGGTTTCAGTGCACGCAGACAGCACGCACAATCTCCTACAACTGACTGCAAGCTCTATTTAAAACGAGCAAGATAGCTAGCTATATAGGTGGATATAGCGGTGTATACTGGGTTCAGAGCACGCAGAATCTCCTACAACTGACTGCAAGCTATATTTAAAACGAGCAAGATAGCTAGCTATATAGGTGGATATAGCGGTGTATACTGGGTTCAGAGCATGCAGACAGCACGCACAATCTCCTACAACTGACTGCAAGCTCTATTTAAAACGAGCAAGATAGCTAGCTATATAGGTGGATATAGCGGTGTATACTGGGTTCAGAGCACGCAGACAGCACGCACAATCTCCTATAACTGACTGCAAGCTCTATTTAAAACAAGCAAGATAGCTAGCTATATAGGTGGATATAGCGGTGTATACTGCGGTCAGGGCACGCAGACAACAACCACTACAGAGCAAGAACGAAAAATCGGCCGATAACGATCGGTGTATACTGTGTTGAAGGTACACAGAACACCCACTAACTCCTACAGATGCCAACACACTACATAAGGCCGCTGCGCTGGTGGCCTTATATAGTGTGGGGCGTGTACTACACAGCCTGAGCTATGATTGGCCACAGGCATCCTGCCTGTGGCCAATCATGGCTCTCCTCGCTGCCGGCGCTGTGATTGGCCAAGCATGCGGGGTCACAGTGCATGCTTGGCCAATCATGAGCCAGCAATGCACTGCGCCATCGCAGTGCATTGTGGGCCGTGAGCGCCACGCGAATGTGGTGCGAACGGCCCTTAACGTTCGGAATTCGCCGAACGGGCGAACAGCCGATGTTCGAGTCGAACGTATGTTCGACTCGAACACGAAGCTCACCCCTAATAGAGAGCACTGTCTTTGGGGGTGCACACAGCAGAGAGTGAAGAGGGTGCAGATCGAGAGGATGAGGAGGGTGCAGAAGGGTAAGGCTGAGTGGGCCACTCAGCCAAATCTGGTGCGTCCTTTGACGTAATAGCACGCACCTTCTGCAATTTGCCACTTTGGCTCAAGTCTGCTGCTCCTGCCCTACCCCTACCACCCCCGCAGAAGGGCTTGCCTGTTCCTCTGCCTGTCATTTTTTAAATGACCCTGTGACAAAAATCTCTAAAAGTGCAGTATGTATGTGGAAGAAGGTATATAACACCCCGCTTCAATCTGTTGTTTTTGGGGGCCACTGGTCTATCACACCAGTTATAATACTTTTTTTTTATTGCGTTTGTCGCTCTCTGTAGTATCGCTGCAGAACCGATCAACAGTCACAATGCTACACAGTGGAAATGCACTATACTATGCTTTCTATATGTGCAAGTATTTTATACGTGTATTACACACCTATATACTGCACACCAAATAGTACACCTATACCAGTCCTTACAAGGACCTTTGTGGACCAAGTAGCTAGTGATTTGCAGACTGTACCTCCGTCCCTACACTGATAAAGGACTACTGCAGAATAGGACAGTAATCTGCAGCAGTGCACCACAACCCTATATATTGTACACCTATACCAGTCCTTACAAGGACCTTTGTGGACCAAGTAGCTAGTGATTTGCAGACTGTACCTCAGTCTCTACACTGATAAAGGACTGCTGCAGAATAGGGCAGCAATCTGCAGCAATGCACCACAACCCTATATATTGTACACCTATACCAGTCCTTACAAGGACCTTTGTGGACCAAGTAGCTAGTGATTTGCAGACTGTACCTCAGTCCCTACACTGATAAAGGACTGCTGCAGAATAGGGCAGCAGTCAAGTATAATATTCTTTCTATATTTGGAAGAAAGTATATTATACGTGTATAACCTTATATACTGTACACCTATACCAGTCCTTAAAAGGACCTTTGTGGACCTAATAGTAATAGCTAGTGATTAAACTGACTGTCCCTGCTGCGCACAGCGTCCTGTCCCTCCCTGCACTGACAAAAGACAGGCTGCTGCAATCACCAGCACAGCAGTGCACTCAACCCTATATACTGTACTACACCTATACCATACCAGTCCTTAAAAGGACTTTTGTGGACCTAATAGCTAGCGATTTGTGTCACTACAGTCTCTCCCTGCTACACACAGTGTCCTGTCGCTACACTGAAATAAGACAGAATGTAAAATGGCCACCAGATCAGGTCTATTTATAAGATAGGGGGAATGTCCACTTGTCCATGTGCTGAAATGTCTCAATTGGCTGTCCTGTACCCCATGATGGATGTGTCATCATGGGTCATCATGTTGATGGGGACATGGGTCTCAATCCCCACAACCCTGGCCGGTGGTTGTGGGGGTCTGCGGGCGGGGGGCTTATCAGAACAAGGGGACCCCCAGATCCCAGCCTCCCCTGTTTGAAATGGTAAGGGGGTACAAAAGTACCCCTACCATTTCACAAAGGAAGTGTAAAAAATTGTCAAATAAGACAAACACACTTTTGAAAAATTCCTTTATTAAAAATAAAAAAAATTAAAAAAAGATTCCAGCGGTGGTAATCCACTCTTGAGGTCCAGCGATGGCTGATCTGATCCAGCGGCGGGTGATTTTCAGTCCATCCATCTTCTGTCTCCACTGTCGGAGACACTGCGGGATGCCGGCGCCTGATGTTTCTTATATTAGGAGGCTAGTGAGGGAGGCCAGGGCTTCCCCAATGACGTATGGGTGCCCCCGCCCCCCTCTGATGTAACAGAAACCTGCGTTACATCAGAGGGGGCGGGGTCACCCATACGTCATTGGGGAAGCCCTGGCTTCCCTCACTAGCGTCAGAGGGGGCGGGGTCAGGTGACGGATGGCCCCGCCCTCCTAATATAAGAAACGTCAGGTGTCGGCATCCCGTAGTGTCTCCAACAGTGGAGACAGAAGATGGATGCATGGATGGACAACATTGGAAGGGTCTGGTATGGGTTTTTAGGGGGACACCCACGTCATTTTTTTTTTTTTTGATGCGGGGTTCCCCTTAATATCCATACCAGACCTGAAGGGCCTGGTAATTGAATTTGGGGGAACCCCGCGCTTTTTTTTTTCGAATCAATGACTTTCAATGAGTGTTCTCTGTATTACAGTACCTGACAATTCATTATAGTCGCGAGTGATTTTAAAAGACTTTTTTTTCCTGCAGAAATGACACTTTGTGCAGGGACAGTTCTAAGCACGGGAAACGTGCGCCCCTTCACAGGCATACTATAGACACCCCCCAGGTACGAAATTTAAAGGAATATTACACTTTTATTATTTCACTTGAATCATTATTAAAATCACTGCTCCCGAAAAAACTGACGTTTTTAAAACTTTTTTTGCATTTATTCATGTCCCCTGGGGCAGGACCCAGGTCCCCAAACACTTTTTTGGACAATAACTTGCATATTAGCCTTTAAAATTAGCACTTTAGATTTTTCCCATAGACTTGTACAGGGTGTTCCCGGCTTTTCGAATTTGCCGCGAACACCCAAATTGTTCACTGTTCGCCGAACAGGCAATGTTCGAGTTGAACATGAGTTCGACTCGAACTCGAAGCTCATCCCTAGTCAGGAGGAACCATATTCAGAACACAAGTCAGGAAGAAAGACACATGTTGTAGACTAGGCAGCACTGACACTGAGCCCAAACATCCCTTAACCACTTAAGGACCGCTGCATGGCAATGTACGTCGGCACAATGGCACTGACAGGCACAAGCACGTACATGTACGTGCTTGCCTTCCAGCGGGTGGGGGGTCCGATTGGACCCCCTCCCGCTGGATGCGGCGGTCCATTTCGCTGCAGGAGCGATCCGGGGTGAGGGGATGGCCGTTGGTTTCTGGCCATCCCCTCTTGATCGCTCCTGGCGAATGAGAATCTTCCCCCGCCTGTGTAGTGAAAACACAGGCACAGAGGAAGGGATGTCATTCTCCTCGGGGCGGTCTTTTTGACTGAACTACGAGGAGAGGACATAGTAAGTGCACCAAACACTACACTGACACGTAGGCACACATAGGCACACAAATCCCCCCCCCCCGATCACTTTCTTGGACTTAACATGCCTCTCAGTAAGTAGCTTTGGGTGTCTACTTTCCAAAATGGGGTCATTTGGGGGGGGGGGTTTGTGCTATTTTGGCATTTTATGGCCTTCGAAACTGTGATAGGTAGTGAGGAGTGAAATCAAAAATTTGCACCCTTAGAAATCCTGAAGACAGTGATTGGTTTTCGGGGTGCCGTACGTGGCTAGACTCCCAAAAAGTCCCACATATGTGGTATCCCCGTACTCAGGAGAAGCAGCAGAATATATTTTGGGGTGCAATTCTACATATAACTATGGCATGTGTGAGCAATATATCATTTAGTGACAACTTTTTGTAAACTTTTTTTTTTGTGTCATATTCAATCACTTGGGACAAAAAAAAATATTCAATGGGCTCAACATGCCCCTCAGCAATTTCCTTGGGGTGTCTACTTTCCAAAATGGGGTCATTTGGGGGGGGGTTTGTACTGTCCTGCCATTTTAGCACCTCAAGAAATGTGATAGGCAGTCATAAATTAAAAGCTGTGTAAATTCCAGAAAATGTACTCTAGTTTGTAGATGCTATAACTTTTGCGCAAACCAATAAATATACGCTTATTGACATTTTTTTTACTAAAGACATGTGGCTGAATACATTTTGGCCTAAATGTATGACTAAAATTTAGTTCATTCTATTTTTCTTATAACAAAAGGTAGAAAATATCTTTTTAAAAAAAAAATTTCAGTCTTTTTCCTTTTATATTGTAAAAAATAAATATCGCAGAAGCAATCAAATACCAGCAAAAGAAAGCTCTATTTGTGGGAAGAAAAGGACGCAAATTTCGTTTAGGTACAACATTGCATGACCGCGCAATTAACAGTTAAAGCAGTGCAGTGCGAAATTGTAAAAAGACCTCTGGTCCTTAGGCTGACAATTGGTCCGGGGCTGAAGTGGTTAATCTGACAGACTTGCCCGTGAGACATCCAGACTGCCCTCCCTGTGACAGACTTGCCCACCCCCTATGTTGCCCCCCTATGTGACATCCAGACATCCAGACTTGCCCCCCCATGTGACATCCAGACTTGCCCCCCCATGTGACATCCAGACCTGCCCCCATGTGACATCCAGACTTGCCCACCCCCTATGTTGCCCCCCCTATGTGACATCCAGACTTGCCCCCCCCATGTGACATCCAGACTTCCCCCCCATGTGACATCCAGACTTGCCCCCTCCCTATGTGACATCCAGACTTGCCCCCCCTATGTGACATCCAGACTTGCCCCCCCTATGTGGCATCCAGACTTGCCCCCCCATGTGACATCCAGACTTGCCCCCCTATGTGACATCCAGACTTGCCCCCCCATGTGACATCCAGACTTGCCCCCCCCCCATGTGACTGTTGTGGGCGGCTTTACAGTGCCCTGATGGTGCAGTTTTTTCTGTGTTGCAGACGGGTTTGCTGTGTTGAACGGCCGGTTTTGCCCGTGGGAAAGGTCGGGTTGCAACACAGACAAAACCAGCTCTTCAACACACACACTAGCCGCCCTCCAGCAGCAGCGATGCACAATGTGAGAACTACGGTCTCCCCCGCTGTTTGTATAGGTTTAAATTGTACCTGTGAAATGGTATCTCCCATAGAGAGATAAATCCTACAGTGTGCGCATGCACTCTGGTTATGTCAGCCCATCTGATCGGCAAATCAGCTGTTGTGCTGTTCCGGATGGGGCATGCGCAGTACATACCGGGCACTATTCAATAGGGGAAACTTCTCAACAGAACACCAGGAGATGAGTAGCCCTTGGAGGAGATAGGGGGGCGGTAATCAAAGTGTGTGTGTGTGTGTGTGTGTGTGTGTGTGTGTGTGTGTGTGTGTGTGTGTGTGTGTGTGTACAGTCCGATGCCATCTCTCCACTCTGCCACTTCTCCTCTCACTGCTGCAGGATGCCATTGCCTTTTCCCAGCTCTGAGTGTGGGCGATGGTGGGGGGAGATCAGTGGCCAATCAGACATCACATCAAAGGGAGGGCACTACTGAAATCTGGGTGTAAATCAGCACCCCCTGGATCCTGCCATGTCTGTGCCTCTCCATCTAGCAGTTGGTCCTGTGGTCGATTAAGGTGGTAAACTCACTTGGTGCCTTATCTGAATTAAATTAGCCTCAGAACCTGTGTAATTCATATGTGTTCAGGTGGCAACCCTAGGTGTGGGTGTGAGGAAGAGGGGGATGTGTGAGGAGGGGGAGTGTGTGAGGAGTAGAGAGGGGGGTGTGTGAGGAGTAGAGGGGGGGTGTGTGAGGAGTAGAGGGGGGTGTGTGTGAGGAGTAGAGAGGGGTGTGTGTGAGGAGTAGAGGGGGAGTGTGTGAGGAGTAGAGAGGGGGGTGTGTGAGGAGTAGAGGGGGAGTGTGTGAGGAGTAGAGGGGGATTGTGTGATGTGTGAGGGGTAGAGAGGGGAGTGTGTGAGGGGTAGAGAGGGGGGGGGTGAGAAGTAGAGGGGGGTGTGTGAGGAGTAGAGAGGGGGGTGTGTGAGGAGTAGAGGGGGGTGTGTGAGGAGTAGAGAGGGGGGTGTGTGAGGAGTAGAAGGGGGTGTGTGAGGAGTAGAGAGGGGAGTGTGTGAGGAGTAGAGGGGGGAGTGTGTGAGGAGTAGAGAGGGGAGTGTGTGAGGAGTAGAGAGGGGAGTGTGTGAGGAGTAGAGAGGGGGGTGTGTGAGGAGTAGAGAGGGGAGTGTGTGAGGAGTAGAGGGGGAGTGTGTGAGGAGTAGAGAAGGGGGTGTGTGAGGAGTAGAGGGGGAGTGTGAGGAGTAGAGGTGGTGTGTGAGGAGTAGAGAGGGGGGTGTGTGAGGAGTAGAGGGGGGTGTGTGAGTAGAGAGGGGGTGTGTGAGGAGTAGAGGGGGAGTGTGTGAGGAGTAGAGAGGGGGTGTGTGAGGAGTAGAGAGGGGGGTGTGTGAGAAGTAGAGGGGGGTGTGTGAGGAGTAGAGAGGGGAGTGTGTGAGGAGTAGAGAGGGGGTGTGTGAGGGGTAGAGAGGGGAGTGTGTGAGGAGTAGAGGGGGAGTGTGTGAGGAGTAGAGGGGGGTGTGTGAGGAGTAGAGAGGGCTTGGAATTTTAACACAGTTTTCATATGCGGACACAACTAATGTATGCGTTCGCTTCAGCTTGCGAGCTCGGCGGGGCACTTAAAAAAATAATTTTCGGATTTATTTTACTTGTACTCTGTCCTTTTAAAAAAAAAAAATGTGATAGAAAAAAAGCATGACAGGACCTTCTAAATATGAGTTCTCGGGGTCAATCAGACCTCAGATATCACATTTACACTTAAATGTCTTTTTTTATTTACAAAAAAAAAATCCCCTTTTAAGACCATTAGGTGGAAGTGACCTTTGAAGTCGCTTCCGCCATCCAATGGTATGGAGCAGAGTGGGGGCATCTTTCCCTCACGTGGCATCCAGCCTCAAAGGGAAGAGGACGCGATCGTCTCTGCCACTACAGACGGCTCTGTTAAGCGGCGGAGATGACCGCAGCACAGCGGGGGGCCCTTCTCCCTCCGACGATAAAAGTGATCTTGCGACAAATCCACCGCAGAGACCACTTTTATCTGAAAGCAGATCGCCCGCTGTTGAAGAGGATACCAGGGTTATGGCATTCCCAACGGTATGCCCACAGGGTGAGCCTGGGCACATCCTAATCACCACGTGCGGCACATATTCCCCTGTTTTACTGACACTGGCCACTGCCCTATTGACACCATCCATGATTTCATGTTTTAATATGTTTGTTTATATTTATTTCTAAACGTCTGTGTATACACACACTATATTATCAAAAGTATTGGGACACCTGCCTTTACATGAAATTTAATGGCATTATTCCGTAGGGTTCAATATTGAGTTGGCCCACCCTTTGCAGCTCTAACAGCTTCAACTCTTCTGGGGAGGTTGTCCACAAGGTTTTGGAGTGTGTCTATGGGAATGTTTGACCATTCTTGCAGAAGAACATTGGTGAGGTCAGGCACTGATATGGACGAGAAGGCCTGGCTCGCAGTCTCTGCTCTAAATCATCCCAAAGGTGTTCTATAGGGTTGGGGTCAGGACTTTTATATATTTAAAAAAACAAAGTTGTCATGAGATACCACCAAAATAAGTTGTATTGAACCTGCCAGGTGTCAGGGGATCAAGGGCACCACATCCCAAAGAGATATATACAAATGTAGCACTAACCCCCGAAGGAGCTGCTGGTTAGATTGGGCTTACCGTTACCTTCTTTCTCCTCACTTCACGTCTAGGGGTGTCCCGTGGTAGATGGCCCAGTAACTTGAGAGACTGACCACAGATCCACTTAAATGGATTTTATTTGCAAAAACCGTAGACAATGAACAGTCTCTTAACATGGGATCAGAGGGTTGGAAAGGAAGTTCAGGTACTCTTATGCCCCGTACACACGAGCGGACTTTTCAACATCCAAAGTCCGACGGACTGATTCCGTCAGACTATTCGATCATGTGTGGGCTGCAACGGACTTTTGATTCACCAAAGTCTGACGGACTTTAGAATATGGAACATGCTTCAAATTTTTCCGACAGAACTCCGCCGGACCCGGTCCCTTCGAAAAATTCGCTCGTGTGTATGCTATTCCGACGGACTAAAACCGACGCTAGGGCAGCTATTGGCTACTGGCTATGAACTTCCTTATTCGAATCCAGTCGTACGTCATCACGTTCGAATCCGTCGGAGTTTAGTGTGATTGTGTGTGGCCAAGTCCGCTCAGCCGAAAAGTCCGTCAGAACTCTGTCGGAACTCCGGCAGAACTCCGGCAGAACTCCTTCGGAAGTCTGTCGGACATACACTACCGTTCAAAAGTTTGGGGTCACATTGAAATGTCCTTATTTTTGAAGGAAAAGCACTGTACTTTTCAATGAAGCTAACTTTAAACTAGTCCTAACTTTAAACAAATATACTCTATACATTGCTAATGTGGTAAATGACTATTCTAACTGCAAATGTCTAGTTTTTGGTGCAATATCTACATAGGTGTATAGAGGCCCATTTCCAGCAACTATCACTCCAGTGTTCTAATGGTACAATGTGTTTGCTCATTGGCTCAGAAGGCTAATTGATGATTAGCAAACCCTTGTGCAATCATGTTCACACATCTAAAAACAGTCTAGCTCCTTCCAGAAGCTACAAAACTGACCTTCCCGTGAGCAGATTGAGTTTCTGGAGCATCACATTTGTGGGGTCAATTAAACGCTCAAAATGGCCAGAAAAAGAGAACTTTCATCTGAAACTTGACAGTCTATTCTTGTTCTTAGAAATGAAGGCTATTCCATGCGAGAAATTGCAAAGAAATTGAAGATTTCCTACAATGGTGTGTACTACTCCCTTCAGAGGACAGCACAAACAGGCTCTAACCAGAGTAGAAAAAGAAGTGGGAGGCCGCGTTGCACAACTAAGCAAGAAGATAAGCACATTAGAGTCTCTAGTTTGAGAAACAGACGCCTCACAGGTCCCCAACTGGCATCTTCATTAAATAGTACCCGCAAAACACCAGTGTCAACATCTACAGTGAAGAGGCGGCTGCGGGATTTTGGGCTTCAGGGCAGAGTGGCAAAGAAAAAGCCATATCTGAGACTGGCCAATAAAAGAAAAAGATTAAGATGGGCAAAAGAACACAGACATTGGACAGAGGAAGACTGGAAAAAAGTGTTGTGGACGGATGAATCCAAGTTTGAGGTGTTTGGATCACAAAGAAGAACGTTTGTGAGACGCAGAACAAATGAAAAGATGCTGGAAAAATGCCTGACGCCATCTGTTAAGCATGGTGGAGGTAATGTGATGGTCTGGGGTTGCTTTGGTGCTGGTAAGGTGGGAGCTTTGTACAGGGTAAAAGGGATTCTGAATAAGGAAGGCTATCACTCCATTTTGCAACGCCATGCCATACCCAGTGGACAGCGCTTGATTGGAGCCAATTTCATCCTACAACAGGACAATGACCCTAAACACACCTCCAAATTGTGCAAGAACTATTTACAACAGAAGCAGGCAGCTGGTATTCTATCGGTAATGGAGTGGCCAGCACAGTCACCAGATCTGAACCCCATTGAGCTGTTGTGGGAGCAGCTTGACCGTATGGTACACCAGAAGTGCCCATCCAACCAATCCAACTTGTGGGAGCTGCTTCTAGAAGCGTGGGGTGCAATTTCTCCAGCTTACCTCAATAAATTAACAGCTAGAATGCCAAAGGTGTGCAATGCTGTAATTGCTGCAAAAGGAGGATTCTTTGACGAAAGCAAAGTTTGATGTAAAAACAATGTTATTTCAAATACAAATCATTATTTCTAACCTTGTCAATGTCTTGACTCTATTTTCTATTCATTTCACAATGTATGGTGGTGAATAAGTGTGACTTTTCATGGAAAACACAAAATTGTTTGGGTGACCCCAAACTTTTGAACGGTAGTGTAAGTCCTCTCGTGTGTACGGGGCTTTAGTGTCAAAGTCAAATGTTGAAGAACTTGCTTACTTTGACTGCATCCAGAGAATAGCCATTCACAACTGGATGTTCACTCAAGTTGGACAGTCCCTCTCTCACAAGGCCTAGCAACCAACAAGGTGCTTACTCAGGAACAAGTCTCTGCCACAGACGTTGTTGTAGAACATACAAGGATAAGTCTCTGCCACAGACGTTGTTGTAGAACACGTAGGAAACTAAACTTGTAGAACACTCGTGTGATACCTGGATCTTTCAGCCAGCTTGGCGATATCCACAAGACCGGATTCTCTTGAGTACTTGAGCTCCTCCAGGCTCTTGCTAAGAAACCAACCCATATGTGGCCTTCATCTGAAGACTCCTCCCCTGGATAGCATGAAGTCACCCAAACACCTCAGAATCCTCCTTTAGTTTCCTTGCCTTGGGCTAGCCAGCCCGAGACAACAAGATTGGGTGGATCCACACCCCAGGCCATAGCCTTCCTGGGGGCTGGTCAGGAGGACCAGGACCATGAAGTCAGTACATCCTACTGGACCGGTAACCCCGAACCATGTGACATCTGCATCTTAAATACCCTCTCCCAGAAAGCACAGCAAGAGAGCCACTCCCACTGGACGGGCTCTGAGAGAGAGTAACTTAAGCACCCGACCAGACTATAGTTCCATGCCTGCCAGAAGAGACAGTGCCCCCTATGGTCAGGCTGAATATCTCATAGTCCAGTCAGACTGATGCTGAAGTCCAAATTCAGACAATTGTACCCAAACCAAACTGCAGTTCAGGTGTAACCCTAAATTTGAAAAACACATAGTGCGTGCTCTTCAGGAGTCGGCGCTACACAAAATAGAGAAATAATGGGGATTTTAAAAGGTGCCAAAGTCAATAGCAATTTGATATACTGTATATATAATACACACACACATTTGTGTTTTACCTTTCGGGTGCACACCCTAATGCAATAGGCTGCACACATGTATGGGTATGACACTTCAAACAGCCAACGTACGACGTTGGGCGGTCTGCAAGTAGTTAAAGGAGAAGTACAGCGAAGCTCGTTTTGCACTCCTGTGACCCATTTATTAGCAGAGAGTGGGCTGAAGTCCGCTCTTTGCTGATGTCACAGAAGTGTGTCCAGGGTCCACGTCATCGCGACAATGGAAGTTGGGATCCACCAGATCCCTAGACCAACACCCAGCTCAACCTCTCAGTGAGCTACTGAGAGCCTGAGTTGGCTGATCCGCCCCCTCCACAGCCCAGAGCTCCAATGAGTGAGGAGGGGGCAGAGCAGAGAGCTGTGACTGACAGTCTGCATCTCTCTGCTCATGGAGTTGTGAGAACCGAACAATCAACAGTATTTGATTGCTTGGTTCTCAGTGTAGTGGCGCCGGGGGACGGATATGGCATCCACCTAGGTAAGTACAATACTGGAAAAAACATCTATCAGTGGTACCTATCAATGCCACCCATCCCTGCCACCCATCAGGGCCCATCAGTGCCCCTTTATCTGTGCCCATCAGTACCAACTTATCTGTCCCCATCAGTGCCACCTTATTAGTGCTGCCTTAACTGTGCCTATCGGTGCCCACCAATGACCCCTCATCAGTGCATATCAATGAAGGAGAAAAATTACCTGTTTGCAAAATTTTATAACAAGCTTTTAAACATGTAAAACGAAAAATCAACCAGCGCTAAACGCAATAAAATAAGTGAAAAAGTGAAAAAATGCAGCTAGAATACTATAGGTCAAAATACCAAATCCCACATTACAAAGTAAAAAAGTATGGTATAAATAATTAAATAATTGAATAACATTCAACAAAAGTGCATAAAACACAAAAGTCCATAAGTGAGAGAAAAAAAGGTGCAGTAATCAGGAAGAGTCCGCTTGTGCAGTGTGTCTTCAATCAATATAACAAGTGATGATGTGATCCCTTCACCATTGAGCAAGTTGGACTCTCACCTCAGATAATGGACCCCTGATATATCAGACAGGTCAGAAAACGCATGTTCCCATCAAGGGTAAATCATAGAATTTCAGCAGACAAAACAGGAGTACTCCAAGATAAAAATCCTTCTCCATGTCATCAGATCAGTATGATTCCATGCATAAACATAAAGAACAAACAAAATCTAGTGCTCTCCGTTGGTACGAGTTTATTAAAAAACAAATAGTAAAAAAGTTACACTCACATTTGGAAGCACTGATCTCCAGTGCCGAGTGCTGAGCATGAAAACAAATACAGCCCAAAATCCATGCGCGGATCAGTGTGTTAGCTTGCGGATGACGTCACGGCTTAGGTCACGTGGTCCGTACGCGTTGCGTCCCAAAAGTAGGCGGGACTTCATCAGCGGCGATGGCGTGACGTCGGACAGCCGCTTTTAAGCCAATACACTGATATTGAACCAATAAGGAACAAGGTTATGCGCAAGACAAGTACCCGGGGGCACACACATCAAGCGTGACCCCGGAAGACAGATCTACGCACAATAATGTTATAAGAGAGAGAGGAAATATGTTTAAAAACACAATATGAGGGAGAAACCAAGGGGTGTGCGCAAATTATGCCTTCTAAATGGCAATGTACACTGCTCCTCTAGTTGCCCCCACACGGAGCATATGAAAAACCTAAAAAAACTATATTAAATTGCCAAAGAAAGTAATGCAATATTTTGGCACTGAAGTGGGGACGCATATGTGTCTCTCACCTCATCAGTGCAACGCTGCTGGCAATAAAGAACATAAAATATAAAACCACATAGCCGCTGATACCATCAGCAAGCTACACTGATCCGTGCATGGAAAAATAAAATAAAAATAAAAATAATAATAATCATAGACATAAAAATATAAAAAATATGAAAAATAAATATAAAAATACTAGTCAAATTACTATACTAACTATACTAATAGAAAGAATTATTATCTGTCCGAAATGAAGCAGTTTAAATCAAAATCAACGTTCAAGCCTCTCGGGGCGAGAACCCTTGTTTCATGGATCCAATAAGACTCACGTCTACTTAATTGGTGTATGAAGTTACCTCCATGCCAATGTTTCGTTACCTTCTCAATCCCCCAAAAACTCAAACTCTTGGGATTCTGGGAATGTACCAATTTGAAGTGGCGAGACACATTGTGAGTCTTAAGACCCTTCTTAATATTGTTCACATGTTCACCTAACCTCACATGCAGGGGCCTGGACGTCCTACCGATGTATTGGAGGCCACATCCACATTGTAACATATATACCACCCCTACAGTGGAGCAGGTGATGAGTTGATCAATCTTATACTCCCTATTGTTACTGGTGGCGATGAAAGATTTTCTCTTTTTATGTTGCATCTGGAATGTTTACATGCTGTACACCTACCACACGCATAAAAACCAGATAGAAAAGAGAAAAGCCTACTTTCAGTTTGCACAGGAGGATCAATAACACTAGGTGCTATCTGATCACGTAACGAAGGAGCCTTTTTATATATAAAGGAGGGCCGTGCGGGTAAGAGAGGTCCTAACACCCGATCTTGTTTCAATATGAACCAGTTTTTAGCAACCACTTTTTCGAATTTCTTGTGCTGTACATTATAATCCAAAACCATTCTGAAGTTAACCCCTTCAACTGTTGGTTCTTTTTCTTTATCTCCAACTAAAAGAGATCTATCCAACTGTTGGACTAGAGCCACTTCATGATCAAGGGCAGATCTATCATTTCCTTTTTCCTGAAATTTATAGTAATATAGTTAATGGTATTGACTCCATCTCATCGAGGGTGGGTCAGTACATTGACACTTTCTTACAGCCCCTGGTGTTCAAAACTAAGGCATTCCTTAAAGACACCAAACACATTATTCAAATTCTTGAATCATTAGAGTGTTCGGCATCTTGCTTCCTTGTAACTGCTGACGTTGGCTCCCTTTATACTATCATAGGGCACAATGATGCGCAGGCTTCAGTCCAATGGGCCATGTCCACATTTTCCTATCTTTCTGAGTGCCATAAAAAGTTTCTTCGTAAATGTTTAGACTTTTGTTTGACCAGAAATTATTTTTGGTTCAACCACCAGTTTTATTTACAAACAAGGGGGGTTGCCATGGGGGCTAGGTTCGCTCCCAGTGTGGCCAATTTATTTATGGCCCACTGGGAGGAGGATGTTGTTTTTCGTAACCGCCCCCACAAACTAATCTGCTACAAAAGATTTATTGATGACTTGATCATGATATGGGAAGGTGATCGGGCTGGTTTGGATAAATTTATTTGGACTATGAACGCCAATGATAAGAACATCCAGTTGTCCTGGAACATCAGTCAGGAACGGATGGTGTTCTTGGACCTGGAGATTACTAAAGCTAATGATGGGTTGTTATTAAAAAATCATTTCAAACCAACTGATCGGAATTCGTACATTCCTCTGGGGAGTTGCCACCATAAGTCTTGGTTATGCAACATCCCCAGAGGACAGTATGTAAGACTGAGGCGGAATTGTTCCCATGTGGATGATTTTACGCTTCAAGCCCAAACCTTATCCTCTAAATTTCAGGAAAAAGGATATGATAGATCTGCCCTTGATCATGAAGTGGCTCTAGTCCAACAGTTGGATAGATCTCCTTTAGTTGGAGATAAAGAAAGAGAACCAACAGTTGAAGGGGTTAACTTCAGAATGGTTTTGGATTATAATGTACAGCACAAGAAATTCGAAAAAGTGGTTGCTAAAAACTGGTTCATATTGAAACAAGATCGGGTGTTAGGACCTCTCTTACCCGTACGGCCCTCCTTTATATATAAAAAGGCTCCTTCGTTACGTGATCAGATAGCACCTAGTGTTATTGATCCTCCCGTGCAAACTGAAAGTAGGCTTTTCTCTTTTCTATCTGGTTTTTATGCGTGTGGTAGGTGTACAGCATGCAAACATTCCAGATGCAACATAAAAAAGAGAAAATCTTTCATCGCCACCAGTAACAATAGGGAGTATAAGATTGATCAACTCATCACCTGCTCCACTGTAGGGGTGGTATATATGTTACAATGTGGATGTGGCCTCCAATACATCGGTAGGACGTCCAGGCCCCTGCATGTGAGGTTAGGTGAACATGTGAACAATATTAAGAAGGGTCTTAAGACTCACAATGTGTCTCGCCACTTCAAATTGGTACATTCCCAGAATCCCAAGAGTTTGAGTTTCTGGGGGATTGAGAAGGTAACGAAACATTGGCATGGAGGTAACTTCATACGCCAATTAAGTAGACGTGAGTCTTATTGGAACCATGAAACAAGGGTTCTCGCCCCAAGAGGATTGAACGTTGATTTTGATTTAAACTGCTTCATTTCGGACAGATAATAATTCTTTCTATTAGTATAGTTAGTATAGTAATTTGACTAGTATTTTTATATTTATTTTTCATATTTTTTATATTTTTATGTCTATGATTATTATTATTTTTATTTTTATTTTATTTTTCCATGCACGGATCAGTGTAGCTTGCTGATGGTATCAGCGGCTATGTGGTTTTATATTTTATGTTCTTTATTGCCAGCAGCGTTGCACTGATGAGGTGAGAGACACATATGCGTCCCCACTTCAGTGCCAAAATATTGCATTACTTTCTTTGGCAATTTAATATAGTTTTTTTAGGTTTTTCATATGCTCCGTGTGGGGGCAACTAGAGGAGTAGTGTACATTGCCATTTAGAAGGCATAATTTGCGCACACCCCTTGGTTTCTCCCTCATATTGTGTTTTTAAACATATTTCCTCTCTCTCTTATAACATTATTGTGCATAGATCTGTCTTCCGGGGTCACGCTTGATGTGTGTGCCCCCGGGTACTTGTCTTGCGCATAACCTTGTTCCTTATTGGTTCAATATCAGTGTATTGGCTTAAAAGCGGCTGTCCGACGTCACGCCATCGCCGCTGATGAAGTCCCGCCTACTTTTGGGACGCAACGCGTACGGACCACGTGACCTAAGCCGTGACGTCATCCGCAAGCTAACACACTGATCCGCGCATGGATTTTGGGCTGTATTTGTTTTCATGCTTAGCACTCGGCACTGGAGATCAGTGCTTCCAAATGTGAGTGTAACTTTTTTACTATTTGTTTTTTAATAAACTCGTACCAACGGAGAGCACTAGATTTTGTTTGTTCTTTATGTTTATGCATGGAATCATACTGATCTGATGACATGGAGAAGGATTTTATCTTGGAGTACTCCTGTTTTGTCTGCTGAAATTCTATGATTTACCCTTGATGGGAACATGCGTTTTCTGACCTGTCTGATATATCAGGGGTCCATTATCTGAGGTGAGAGTCCAACTTGCTCAATGGTGAAGGGATCACATCATCACTTGTTATATTGATTGAAGACACACTGCACAAGCGGACTCTTCCTGATTACTGCACCTTTTTTTTCTCTCACTTATGGACTTTTGTGTTTTATGCACTTTTGTTGAATGTTATTCAATTATTTAATTATTTATACCATATATTTGCGCTGTACTGTTACTTTTTTACTTTTTAAACTTTTAAACATGATTTTTTTTTTTTCAAAATTTTCCATCTTTTTTTGTTTATCAAAAATTAAATACCACCAAAAGAAAGTTCTATTTGTGGGAAAAAAATGATAAAAATGTCATTTTGGTGCAGTGTTGTATGACTGCGCAATTGTCATTCAAAGTGCGTGAGCGCCGAAAGCTGAAAATTGGTCTGGGCAGGAGGGGGGTTTAAGTGCCCAGTAAGCAAGCGGTTAATGACCAGGCCATTTTTTGCGATACGGCACTGCGTTACTTTAACTGACAATCGCGCGGTCGAGCGATGCTGTACTCAAATAAAATTGCTGTCCTTTTTTTTCCCCACACATAAAGCTTTTTTTCCTTAGTATTTGATCACCTCTGCAGTTTTTTATTTTTTGTGCTAAAAACAAAACAAAAAAAAAAACAATTTGAAAAATAAATAAATATTTTTTTACATTCTGCTATAATACATGTCCAATAAAAAAAAAAATGTCTTCATCAATTTAGGCCAATATCTATTCAGCTACATAGTTTTGGTAAAAAAAATCCCAATAAGCGTACAGTGGTGTGAAAAAGTGTTTGCCCCCTTCCTCATTTCCTGTTCCTTTGCATGTTTGTCACACTTAAGTGTTTTGGAACATCAAACCAATTTAAACAATAGTCAAGGACAACACAAGTAAACACAAAATGCAATTTGTAAATGAAGGTGTTTATTATTAAAGGTGAAAAAAATCCAAACCATCATGGCCCTGTGTGAAAAAGTGATTGCCCCCCTTGTTAAAACATACTATAACTGTGGTTGTCCACACCTGAGTTCAATTTCTATAGCCACACCCAGGCCTGATTATTGCCACACCTGTTCACAATCAAGGCATCACTTAAATAGGAGCTGCTTGACACAGTAAGGTCCACCAGAAGATCCTTAAAAGCTACACATCATGCCGAGACCCAAAGAAATTCAGGAACAATTGAGAAAGAAAGTAATTGAGATCTATCAGTCTGGAAAGGGTTATAAAGCCATTTCGAAAGCTTTGGGAATCCAGCAAACCACAGTGAGAGCCATTAGCCACAAATGGCAAAGACATGGAACAGTGGTGAACCTTCCCAGGAGTGGCCGGCCGCCCAAAATTACCCCAAGAGCGCAGCGACGACTCATCCAAGAGGTCACAAAAGACCCCACAACAACGTCCAAGGAACTGCAGGCCTCACTTGCCTCAGTTCAGGTCAGCGTTCATGCCTCCACCATCAGGAAAAGACTGGGCAAAAATGGCCTGCATGGCAGAGTTCCAAGGAGAAAACCACTGCTGAGCAAAAAGAACATCAAAGCTCGTCTCAATTTCTCCACAACACATCTTGATGATCCCCAAGACTTTTGGGACAACATTCTGTGGACCGATGAGACAAAAGTGGAACTCTTTGGAAGGTGTGTGTCCAAGTATATCTGGCGTAGAAGGAACACTGCATTTCATAAAAAGAACATTATACCAACAGTAAAATATGGTGGTGGTAGTGTGATGGTCTGGGGCTGTTTTGCTGCTTCAGGACCTGGAAGACTTGCCGTGATAAAAGGAACTATGAATTCTGCTGTCTACCAAGAGATCCTGAAGGAGAATGTCCGACTATCTGTTCGTGTACTCAAGCTGAAACGAACTTGGGTTCTGCAGCAGGACAATGATCCTAAACACACCAGCAAGTCCACCACCGAATGGCTGAAGAAAAACAAAATGAAGACTTTGGAGTGGCCTAGCCAAAGTCCTGACCTGAATTCTATTGAGATGTTGTGGTATGACCTTAAAAAGGCCGTTCATGCTCGAAAACCCTCTAATGTAACTGAATTAGGACAATTCTGCAAAGATGAGTGGGCCAAAATTCCTCCAGGACGCTGTAAAAGCCTCATTGCACGTTATCGCAAACGCTTGATTGCAGTTGTTGCTGCTAAGGGTGGCCCAACCAGTTATTAGGTTTAGGGGGCAATCACTTTTTCACACAGGGCCATGATGGTTTGGATTTTTTTTCACCTTTAATAATAAACACCTTCATTTACAAATTTCATTTTGTGTTTACTTGTGTTGTCCTTGACTATTGTTTAACCACTTTCAGACCGGACCATTTGGCTGGTAAATGACCAGAGGTCTTTTTACAATTTGGCACTGCGCTGCTTTAACTGGTAATTGCGCGGTCATGCAATGTTGTACCCAAACGAAATTTGCGTCCTTTTCTTCCCACAAATAGAGCTTTCTTTTAAAGGTTATTTACTGACTCTGCGATTTTTATTTTTTGCGATATAAACATAAAAAGACCGCAAATTTTGAAAAAAAATTATATTTTCTACTTTTTGTTATTAGAAAAATCCAATAAACTCAATTTTAGTCATACATTTAGGCCAAAATGTATTCAGCCACATGTCTTTGGTAAAAAAAAAGTCAATAACTGTATATTTATTGGTTTGCGCAAAAGTTGTCACATCTACAAACTAAGGTACATTTTCTGGAATTTACGCAGCTTTTAGTTTATGACTGCCTATCTCATTTCTTGAGGTGCTAAAATGGCAGGGCAGTACAAAACCTCCGCAAATGACCCCATTTTGGAAAGTAGACACCCTAAGGAAATTGATAAGAGGCATGTTGAGCCCATTGAATATTTTTTTTTTTTTTTTTACACAAAGTTGTCACTAAATGATATATTGCTCACACATGCCATGGTTATATGTGGAATTGTACCCCAAAATACATTCTGCTGCTTCTCCTGAGTACGGGGATACCACATGTGGTCGACTTTTTGGAAGCCTAGCCGCATACGGGGCCCCGAAAGCCAAGCACCGCCTTCAGGATTTCTAAGGGCATACATATGTCATTTTACTCCTCACTACCTATCACAGTTTTGAAGGCCATAAAATGCCAAGATGGCACAAAACCCCCACAAATGACCCCATTTTAGAAAGTAGACACCCCAAGCTATTTGCTGAGAGGCATGTTGAGTCCATGGAATATTTTATATTTTGCCACAAGTTGCGGGAAAATGACAAACTTTATTAATTTTTCACAAAGTTGTCACTAAATGATATATTGCTCACACATGCTATGGGCATATGTGAAATTACACCCCAAAATAAATTCTGCTGCTTCTCCTGAGTACGGGGATACCACATGTGTGGGATTTTTTGGGAGCCTAGCCGCGTACGGGGCCCCGAAAACCAAGCACCGCCTTCAGGCTTTCTAAGGGCGTAAATTTTTCATTTCACTCCTCACTACCTATTACAGTTTTGAAGGCCGTAAAATGCCAAGATGGCACAAAACCCCCCCAAATGACCCCATTTTAGAAAGTAGACACCCCAAGCTATTTGCTGAGAGGCATGTTGAGTCCGTGGAATATTTTATATTTTGCCACAAGTTGCGGGAAAATTACAAACTTTTTTTTTTTTTTCACAAAGTTGTCACTAAATGATATATTGCTCACGCATGCCATGGGCATATGTGAAATGACACCCCAAAATAAATTCTGCTGCTTCTCCTGAGTACAGGGATACCACATGTGTGGGATTTTTTGGGAGCCTAGCTGCGTACGGGGCCCCAAAAGCCAAGCACCGCCTTCAGGATTTCTAAGGGCATACATATGTCATTTTACTCCTCACTACCTATCACAGTTTTGAAGGCCATAAAATGCCAAGATGGCACAAAACCCCCACAAATGACCCCATTTTAGAAAGTAGACACCCCAAGCTATTTGCTGAGAGGCATGTTGAGTCCATGGAATATTTTATATTTTGCCACAAGTTGCGGGAAAATGACAAACTTTATTAATTTTTCACAAAGTTGTCACTAAATGATATATTGCTCACACATGCTATGGGCATATGTGAAATTACACCCCAAAATAAATTCTGCTGCTTCTCCTGAGTACGGGGATACCACATGTGTGGGATTTTTTGGGAGCCTAGCCGCGTACGGGGCCCCGAAAACCAAGCACCGCCTTCAGGCTTTCTAAGGGCGTAAATTTTTCATTTCACTCCTCACTACCTATTACAGTTTTGAAGGCCGTAAAATGCCAAGATGGCACAAAACCCCCCCAAATGACCCCATTTTAGAAAGTAGACACCCCAAGCTATTTGCTGAGAGGCATGTTGAGTCCGTGGAATATTTTATATTTTGCCACAAGTTGCGGGAAAATTACAAACTTTTTTTTTTTTTTTCACAAAGTTGTCACTAAATGATATATTGCTCACGCATGCCATGGGCATATGTGAAATGACACCCCAAAATAAATTCTGCTGCTTCTCCTGAGTACAGGGATACCACATGTGTGGGATTTTTTGGGAGCCTAGCTGCGTACGGGGCCCCAAAAGCCAAGCACCGCCTTCAGGATTTCTAAGGGCATACATATGTCATTTTACTCCTCACTACCTATCACAGTTTTGAAGGCCATAAAATGCCAAGATGGCACAAAACCCCCACAAATGACCCCATTTTAGAAAGTAGACACCCCAAGCTATTTGCTGAGAGGCATGTTGAGTCCATGGAATATTTTATATTTTGCCACAAGTTGCGGGAAAAGGACAAACTTTATTAATTTTTCACAAAGTTGTCACTAAATGATATATTGCTCACACATGCTATGGGCATATGTGAAATTACACCCCAAAATAAATTCTGCTGCTTCTCCTGAGTACGGGGATACCACATGTGTGGGATTTTTTGGGAGCCTAGCCGCGTACGGGGCCCCGAAAACCAAGCACCGCCTTCAGGCTTTCTAAGGGCGTAAATTTTTCATTTCACTCCTCACTACCTATTACAGTTTTGAAGGCCGTAAAATGCCAAGATGGCACAAAACCCCCCCAAATGACCCCATTTTAGAAAGTAGACACCCCAAGCTATTTGCTGAGAGGCATGTTGAGTCCGTGGAATATTTTATATTTTGCCACAAGTTGCGGGAAAATTACAAACTTTTTTTTTTTTTTCACAAAGTTGTCACTAAATGATATATTGCTCACGCATGCCATGGGCATATGTGAAATGACACCCCAAAATAAATTCTGCTGCTTCTCCTGAGTACAGGGATACCACATGTGTGGGATTTTTTGGGAGCCTAGCTGCGTACGGGGCCCCGAAAGCCAAGAACCGCCTTCAGGCTTTCTAAGGGCGTAAATTTTTGATTTCACGCCTCACTATCTATTACAGTTTTGAAGGCCATAAAATGCCAAGATGGCACAAAACCCCCACAAATGACCCCATTTTAGAAAGTAGACACCCCAAGCTATTTGCTGAGAGGCATGTTGAGTCCATGGAATATTTTATATTTTGCCACAAGTTGCGGGAAAATTACAAACTTTTTTTTTTTTTTCTTCACAAAGTTGTCACTAAATGATATATTGCTCACGCATGCCATGGGCATATGTGAAATGACACCCCAAAATAAATTTTGCTGCTTCTCCTGAGTATGGGGATACCACATGTGTGGGATTTTTTTGGAGCCTAGCTGCGTACGGGGCCCCCGAAATCCAAGAACCGCCTTCAGGCTTTCTAAGGGCGTAAATTTTTGATTTCACGCCTCACTACCTATTACAGTTTTGAAGCCATAAAATGCCAAGATGGCACAAAACCCCCACAAATGACCCCATTTTAGAAAGTAGACACCCCAAGCTATTTGCTGAGAGGCATGTTGAGTCCATAGAATATTTTATATTTTGCCACAAGTTGCGGGAAAATTACAAACTTTTATTTTTTTTTATTTTTTTTTCACAAAGTTGTCACTAAATGATATATTGCTCACACATGCCAGGGGCATATGTGAAATCACACCCCAAAATAAATTCTGCTGCTTCTCCTGAGTACGGGGATACCACATGTGTGGGACTTTTTGGGAGCCTAGTCGCGTACGGGGCCCCGAAAACCAAGAACTGCCTTCAGGATTTCTAAGGGTGTACATTTTTGATTTCACACCTCACTACCTATCACAGTTTTGAAGGCCATAAAATGCCAAAATAGCACAAAACCCCCCAAAATGACCCCATTTTGGAAAGTAGACACCCCAAGCTATTTGCCGAGAGGCATGGTGAGTATTTTGCAGCTCTCATTTCTTTTTGAAAATGAAGAAAAAAAAAATAATGTATATTTTTTTTCTTTTTTTCAATTTTCAAAACTTTGTGACAAAAATGAAGGTCTGCAAAATACTCACCATACCTCTCGAAAAATAGCTTGGGGTGTCTCCTTTCCAAAATGGGGTCACTTGGGGGGATTTTGTGCTATCTGGGCATTCCATGGCCTCCGAAACTGTGATAGGCAGTGAGGAATGAAATCAAAAATTTACACCCTTAGAAATCCTGAAGGTGGTGCTTGGATTTTGGGGTACCGTACGCGGTTAGGCTCCCAAAAGGTCTCACACTTGTGGTATCCCCGTACTCAGGAGAAGCAACAGAATGTATTTTGGGGTGTAATTTTACATATAACCATGGCATGTTTGAGCAATATATCATTTAATGACAACTTTGTGCAAAAAAAAAATAATAATAATGTCTTTTTTCCACAACTTTTGTCAAAATATAAAATATTCCATGGACTCGACATGCCTCTCAGCAAATAACTTGGGGTGTCTACTTTCTAAAATGGGGTCATTTGGGGAGGTTTTGAACTGTCCTGGCATTTTATACACAACATTTAGAAGCTTATGTCACACATCACCCACTCTTCTAACCACTTGAAGAAAAAGCCCTTTCTGACACTTTTTGTTTACATGAAAAAATATTTTTTTTTGCAAGAAAATTACTTTGAACCCCCAAACATGAAGTGTTTTTTTAAAGCAAAAGCCCTACCGATTAAAATGGTGGGTGTTTCATTTTTTTTTTTCACACGGTATTAGCGCAGCGATTTTTCAAACGCATTTTTTGGGGAAAAAACACACTTTTTTTTATTTTAATGCACTAAAAATCACTATATTGCCCAAATGTTTGATGAAATAAAAAATATGATCTTAGGCCGAGTACATGGATACCAAACACGACATGCTTTAAAATTGCGCAGAAACGTGCAGTGGCGACAAACTACGTACATTTTTAAAAGCCTTTAAATGCCTTTACAGGTGACCACTTTAGATTTACAGAGGAGGTCTACTGCTAAAATTAGTACCCTCGATCTGACCTTCGTGGTGATACCTCACATGCATGGTGCAATTGCTGTTTACATATGACACCAGACCAACGCTTGCGTTCGACGTTGCGCCTTAGCAGGGGGGGACAGGGGTGTTTTTTTTTTTTTATTATTTATTTTGCTTTTTTATTTTATTTTTAAACTGTTCCTTTCATTTATATATATTTTTTTATGATTTTTATTGTTATCTCAGGGAATGTAAATATCCCCTAGGATTGCAATAGGTAGTGACAGGTACTCTTTTTTGAAAAAATTAGGGTCTATCAGACCCTAGATCTCTCCTCTGTCCTCAAAGCATCTGACCACACCAAGATCGGTGTGATAAAATGCTTTCCCAATTTCCCAATGGCGCTGTTTACATCCCCCAAAATCTAAGTCATGAAATGCTCGTAGCTTCCAGTGTTTTAGGCCATAGAGATGATTGGAGCCATTCTGGTCTCTGATCAGCTCTATGGTCAGCTGGCGGAACCACCGGCTGCATTCTCAGGTTCCCTGTTGGGACAGGAGAGCCTGAGAAAACCATGGAAGATGGTGCGGGGGGGGGACATTCCCTCCCACTGCTTGTAAAAGTAGTCTAGAGGCTAATTAGCCACTAGGATTGCTTTTACATAAAAGCCGACCGCTGGCTGAAAAGAATGATACCAAGATGATACCTAAACCTGCAGGCATCATTCTGGTATAAGCACTCAAAGTCCAGCAACATACCAGTATGTTGCTGGAACTGGTTGGGCATATATTGTCATTTTTTTTTCATGCAGCCTGTGGGCTGAACGAAAAAAAAATATTGATCGGTGGGTATGCCCACCATTAGATACCTCCCTTCATCCACCCACTTCTAATGGTGGGCATACATGCACCATTTATATATGCCGAAGCATGGGGGCATCCTCCCGCAAAAGGTAGGAGCAGATCGCTCCTCCACCCCTTATGCCCCCATGCTTCGGCATATATGCTCTTTTTTAACTGTGGTGGTGAAATCACCCCCGACAGTGCTGGAGTCGCGGCTTTATGTATCGTGGGAGCAAACGCTGTTGCTGTCAAGATAAATAAATCCACGCTGCAACTGAATGGCGTACCTGCTAAGCAAATGATGGTTAACAATAAAACAAAGTAACATTACAGTATAACAGTAATACCTGCAAAGCAAATACAAAAAAAAATTCCAAAAAATAACACATTTAACACAATCTGTGCCTAAAATATATATATGCCGAAGCATGGGGGCATCCTCCCGCAAAAGGTAGGAGCAGATCGCTCCTCCACCCCATATGCCCCCATGCTTCGGCATATATGCTCTTTTTTAACTGTGGTGGTGAAATCACCTCCGACAGTGCTGGAGTCGCAGCTTTACGTATCGTGGGAGCAAACGCTGTTGCTGTCAAGATAAATAAATCCACGCTACAGCTGAATGGCGTACCTGAAAACAAAAAATGGTTAACAATAAAACATTGCAGAATAGAATACAGTACAAAGGAGCAGAACAATAGAGAGAGAATAGAGAGAGAGAGAACAATAAAACGACAACTATTTTTGGTTTTTTTATTTTATATATTTTTTTTTTTTACTTTTTTTTTTTAAAACACTTTTTTATGTAACTTTAACACTTCTGTTGTAACGGTTCCAGCGGTTTGGGTCTCTCAAAATGCGATGGCATCTTGGGAGACCCTGTGAACGTGTGCCTAGCCTGTGCAATGCTGTACCCTACTCTAAAACTCAACTAGTTCATGATAGCGTTCAAAACATTCACCAATGCAAAGACCAGGATTGTCAGGACAGAGGGGACAACAATAACGGGTGTCGCGCCTATATCCGCGTTTTCTGCAGACACGACATTTTCTTTGGGGGGCTTGTTGGGTGGGGGTACTCGGGAGGACATAAGGATAATGCCTCTCATGCAGCCGGCATACTGCATCTGGTTGGGGAACGTGAGGTGGAGCACCGCCTGGATACAGAAGGGCTCTGACAATATCCTCCTGGAATTTAAGGAAGGATCCAGTCCGTCCTGAAGCTTTGTGTAGTACATAAGCATTCAGTATAGCCAATTGGAATAAATAAACAGACACTTTTTTGTACCAGCGTCTGGCCTTACGGGCAACTAGATACGGCGCCAACAACTGGTCATTGAGGTCCACCCCTCCCATGTTAAGGTTATATTTGTAGACACAGAGGGGTTTCTCCACAATACCAGTCGCCGTAGGAATTTGGACCGTCGTGTCTGCATGAAGGGAGGTAAGAATGAAAACATTCTTATTATCCCTCCTATTCATAGCGAGCAAATTATTACTGCGCAAGCAGGCTCTCTCCCCCAGCCTAAGATGGGACTCTGCAAGCCGCTGGGGAAAGCCCCGGCGATTAGGTCGCACGGTGCCACATGCTCCAATCTGCTGATCAAACAAGTGACTAAACAGTGGCACGCTTGTGTAATAATTGTCCACGTACAAGTGGTACCCCTTTCCGAATAAGGGTGACACCATGTCCCACACTATCTTGCCAGCGCTTCCTATGTAGTCAGGGCAGTTCTCCGGCTCTACGTGACTATCTTTACCCTCATAAACCATGAAACTACGTGTATAGCCTGTGGCCCTGTCACAGAGCTTATACATCTTGACCCCGTATCTGGAACGCTTGTTGGGGACGTATTGTTTGAATGACAAGCGACCAGAAAACTTAATCAGGGACTCATCAACGCAGACAACTTGATGGGGAGTAAACAAGTCTGCAAAACGTTGGTTGAAGTGGTTTATGAGGGGCCGAATTTTGTAGAGCCGATCGTATTCAGGGTCTCCACGAGGACGACAGAGTTCATTGTCGCTGAAGTGCATGAACCGCAAAATCTGCTCGTATCGTGCCCTGGACATGGAAGCAGAGAACACGCGCATATGGTGAATTGGGTCAGTGGACCAATATGACCGCAACTCACTCTTTTTGGTTATGCCCATGTTGAGGGAGAGGCCCAGAAAGATTTTAAATTCGGAAACCATAACTGGTTTCCATTGTCTGGCAAGGGCGGACTGGGGAATAGTGGCGATGTGTTGACCAGCGTACAAATTGGTTTGGTCCACAATAGATCTATAGAGATCTTCGGTGAAAAACAGTGAGTAAAAGTCAAGTGTCGTAAAATCAACTGTTTCCACGTTAATGCCAGGTTGGCCAGTGAATGGGGGAAGTACGGGTTCTGCAGAAGTGGTGGGCACCCAATTAGGATTGGCGAATTCTGCAGGAAGGGCACTATGGGTACGACGGGCCTGTCTTTGTCTTTGTCTTGGTGGCAGTGGGACACTACTTGTGCTTGCCACCTCGCCAGCTTGAACTGCACTTATGGGACTCGCCACGTCACCACGTGTTACTGCAGTGCTGGATGTACGTCCAGGGTGTACTAGGCCGCTGGTGCTTGCCAGTTCACCAGAAGGATGAGCGGCTCTAGTACGTCTCTGCTCCATACGAGTGACCTGCGGTTCCTGCACCTGAACAACAGAATACATTCGGGATCGGGCACACCTGCCCTTAACAGGGACCTCATCTCCGTCGTCAGAGCTATCTGTCATGGAGCCGCTGTCCTCTACAGGATCGTATTCTGAGCCTGAATCTGACAGATGAGTGACGTCCTCTTCACTATCTGTCATGCTCAGAAACGTGTAGGCCTCTTCACTAGTGTACCTTCGCTTTGCCATTTTGGGCTCTAAATTTAGGGGTACACTAGTGAGACTCACAGGTAAAAAAGCACCTAGCCTGTCAGCGACTGTTTCAAAACGCTACAAAAAAAACTGTTAGCGATCGCAGGGATCAAGCCTGACTCTGCGAACGCTGCAGTTATGTGTGTTGTGTTTTGTAAGTGACAGTGATCGATCGATACTGCACTTGGGTGGGCTGGGCTGGGCTTGGCGGAGGGGCTAAACGCAGGTGCTAGCAGGTATCTGGGCTGATCCCGCTAACAATGTGTTTTGGGAAACCTAAAATGCTGGCAACGCTAATATAGATCTGATCAGATACTATATTACTAAGGGAGGTGTATGCTTTGCGCGTGGGTGTTAGCGGTACTCGCACTAACCTGACGCTGGGGCGACGCAGACCTTATCTGACCCTCAAACTTATATCACCCGCCGGGTGATCAGGGGGTTAAACCTTTATTAGGTAATAAATGGCGGGTGCCCTGAAACAAAAAAAAAATAACTAACCAACCAGCGTCACCTGTAACAGTTATATGGTGATCACTGGTGAAAGGGTTAACTAGGGGGCAATTAGGGGGCTTTATGCGGTAGTATATGGGAGTCCCTGACGCTATAAAAAGCTGCGGCGAACCTAAATACTTACCTGCCTAACTAGCGTCACCTGTGACACTAATACAGCGATCAGAAAAACGATCGCTTATTAGTGACACTGGCGACGGGGGGTGATCACGGGGTTAAACCTTTATTGGGGGGGTTAGGGGGGTACCCTAGAGCTAAAGGGGGCTAACCCTAACTGCCCTAACAGTTATTACAGTCACAAATGACACCAATGCAAAAAAAATAAAAAATGCAATTGGTGTCACTGTGACTGGGGGTGCAGGGGTGATTGGAGGGGTGATCGGGGGGTGAAGGGGGGGTGAAAAGTGTGCCTGGCGTGTTCTACTGCTAGTGTAGTGTTAGGTGCAACTCACAGTTCCTCTCTCCTCGGTGCCGGAACAAAAAAGACCGACACGAGGAGAGATTACATCACTTCCTCTGCCTGTGTTTACATTACAGGAGAGGAAGTGATGTCACGGAGCATTTCTATTCGTCGGGAGCGATCGCGAGGGGGTGGCCATGAATGAATGGCCGCCCCCTCATCCCGGATCGCTCCCGAACGAATACCGACCACCGCAGGCACCGGGGGGGGGACCCCGATCGGGCCCCCCACCCGCGGGAAGGCAGGGACGTATATATACGCCCATATGCCTGCCCGTGCCATTCTGTCGACGTATATCGTCGTGCGGCGGTCGGCAAGTGGTTAAATTGGTTTGATGTTCCGAAACACTTAAGTGTGACAAACATGCAAAGGAACAGGAAATGAGGAAGGGGGCAAACACTTTTTCACACCACTGTATATTGATTGGTTTGCGCAAAAGTTATAGTGTCTACAAACTATGGGCTATTTTTATGGCATTTTTATTTATTTTTAGTAGTAACGGCAGCGATCAGCGATTTTCAGCAGGACTGCGACCTTGAGGAGGACAAATCGAACACCTGACACTTTTTTTGGGACCAGTGACGCTAATACAGGGATCGGTGCTAAAAGTATGCACTGTCACTGTACTAAGGACACTGGCAGAGAAGGAGTTATCAGGCTCGATCAAAGGGTTAAATGTGTCCCTAGGGGGTGCTTGCTAACTGTATGGGGGTTGCTCTGACTTGGTGAAGACAGAGATCTGTGTTCCTGCTACAAGATATCTATCTTCTCCCCTGTCAGAAGGTGATCTGCCTTGTTTACATAGGCAAATCGTCGTTCTGCCTCTCCTGGGAATTATCACGGGTGGTCAGCGGACATCGGGTCTGCCGGACCCGCTGATTGGCATCCCTGTGTCCAATCAGCATGCAATCGTGCCTCTGGCGGAGCGTGTGTGTCTATATGGTATTGCGCTCCATTCAATGGTCACACAGCCTTAATCATAAAGCCATAACTATAAATCACCATACATTTTGTTCCAAAATTTTATAACAAAATCAGTCCATTAATGGAAAGAAAGTCAGTGTATAAGAATTCTAAAATATTGGCAGTTCACATCGGCATGCCCAGCCAGCTGTGATTTGTGGAGAGCAGATACCTATGTTTTGGATGTGAGGAGTCGTGTTCAGTGGTCTTTGTTTTCCAGCAGAGCAGATTCTGCAATCACTGTGAGTGAAAAGACACTGAACCCCACTGTTATCCCCCACTCTGTCCTCTGTCCATGAGATACTGTTATAGTGCCATCAATTTACACAGCGCTTTACATATACAGTAAAACCTTGGTTTGAGAGCGTTTTGCAATACAAGCAACATTTTTTAATAAACTGTTTCCACACCTATATCCATTGAGGTTCTTCGATCCTTGGTGTGTAATCACCGACAAGCCTGAATGATTCATGGGGTGTATGTCCTATTCAATCCTTACACTCCGCTAAGCCTTAGTGTTATTGGTGGTGGTGCTCCAAATTTTTGGGGGGTGCAAATAAACTGAAAGATTCTGAAAAAAAACACCCATCAAACGCAGCCACTCTGCCCATCAAACACTGCCACTGTGCCGTCCATCTCCCCAGCACTTGCCTTGTCTCGGGTGGGCAGCGGGTGACGGTGATGTCCGGTGTCCCCCATTTCTTCCCTGACCTTGATGTCTTCTACAGCCCGCTCCTCCTCTGCTATGATTGGACACCTATCACATGTCCAATCACAGAGCCTGTCATTTGAACCAATCAGGTGACAGGTAACACAGACCCTGCGCACCTGATTGGCTGAAAGGGGGTTCAATGTTAGCAAAATGAATCCCTTTGTTTTGCTAACATACAGATGAGTGAGAAGGAATGCAAAGCATTGCGCCTGCTTCTCACATTTTTGGGCGCCTATTAGAGCCGATGGTGCGCCCTTTATGGTCTCACCGCCACTGGTGCCATGCAATTTCGCTCTCCATCTGCTAGGAGAGCAGCTAGACTCAAAATCAGTTTACTACAGCAGATCAGGCAGCAATTGAGATTGGTTGCCCGAGAATACAGCACATCATTACCACTCAATAACTGGTTGCTAGAGGAAACAGCACACATTATGGCAGCTTTGTTGCTAAAAGTTACTGCACATTACGGCTCACTAATTGGTTGCTATAGGTTAGGGGTCCTCAAACTACGGCCCCCCAGCTGTTGGAGCTACGCATCCCATGAGGCATTGTAAAACTCTGACATTCACAGACATGACTAGGCATGATGGGAATTGTAGTTTCTGAACAACTGGAGGGCCATAGTTTGAAGACCCCTGCTATTGGTTACTGTGCATCATTACCACTTAATGGTTGCTAGAGATAACAGCACATCATTAAATCTCACTGCTTGGTTGCCTATGACATCTCCAGTAGGCACTGCAGCAAGGTTTATATCCTGGCAGTGGCTCAGCAACATGTCTTCTCACTCTTCCAGTCTCCCCCACATAGTACTCGCTTGGTGGTTGGGGGGGGGGGGCTATAACTGTACCACTTTACTGCTCACCAACTCTCCCCATAACACTGTGCCATCCTGGTGAATTTTTGCCTGAGCAAATCTTGCTCCCTCTACAAAAAGGGTTGAATTTGGTGAATAGGACTTTGGTGAATAGGCTATTCCTTGAGACTACATGTCCCATTCATGCCCCTCAAGTCTCTTCTGATTGGCAGCTCATTCTGCTTAGCTGGAGGGAGGGGGAAGAACGAGCAAGCAGCGATTAGACAGAGCTGGCTGCTGACAGGAGGGGGGGGGGCAGCAGGTTGCGAGCACACAGACAACCTGCAGCTGCGCCTTTTCCTTGTGATAGCACAGCAGACCCGATACCTGTAGTGCCTGTGCAGTGGTGTGAGGGGAGAGCGCTCAGCTACACTGATATGATAGGGAGGCAGCATGGGCCCCTGTAGCTATGAGCAACCCCTGGGCTCAAGGGGCAGCTGCTTTGGTCCCCACAAAAATAACTGGGCCCGGGGCAGCTTCCCCTTTTGCCCCACCTTAAAGATGTGCCTGACCTTACCCCATACTCTGACTGGATCTCTTCGCACACACCTTAGCCTGCTCAGGCCACATGCCTCTGGTACACTTTTCCCTGCTCATACCACACCCTGGCTTGGAGTTAGCGGAACACACTTTTACCCTGAATCTGATGGAGCCAATGCACCTCGTTAATATGTGGCCTGCAGCGGTGTCAGTGGGGCAGAGTGCGGTGTCAATGAGCAGAGTGCGGTGTCAGTGGGGCAGAGTGCGGTGTCAGTGGGGCAGAGTGCGGTGTCAATGGACGGTGTCAGTGGGGCAGAGTGCGGTGTCAGTGGATGGCAGGCCCGGACTGGCCATAGGGCAGACCGGGCATTTGCCCGGTGGGCCGGGGCCGCCCCTGGCCTGTTGATGATCAGGCCGCACAGCGGGAGGTAAGCGGCGGCCACGGCCTGATCGTGGGTAACACGGGCCACGGCCGCCGCTCGCCTACCGCCATACGGCCGTGCCTGTGTCCTGCGGAACTGGCGGCTGCATGGGCTGTGCTGTGTGTCTCTCTCACACACAGCTCAGCCTCAGCACCGCGCTGACAGTTCCGCTCTCCTCCTCCAGCTGTGGGTGTCCGCGCGATGGGGAGAGCTTCAGGCTGCTGTCACTATTCCCCCCCTCGCTCCCCCTCCCCTTCTCACGTCGGCAGCAGGGGAAGAGAAGGCGTTCCTTTTTGGTAGTTTTCCCTCCTCATTGGCCAACACAGAGGGCCAATCAGAAGAAACTAGAGGGGCATCATGGGAAATGTAGTCCCAGAGATACATGGCACCATTGGTCTCAGCAGGGAGCAGACTACAGTCCCCAGCATGCACTCTGCTGGGGTGAAAGAGAAAACCCAGAAACAAGCTGAGGAGTGCTTGTAGCAGCTACTACAGGAGACATGGCAAATGAAACAGAGGACTGTGCTGGGGGAACTAATAGCCCCAGCACAACCAGCCATGCTGTACCGCACCACCAGAGAGAGCGACGCTGCACCGCACCACCAGAGAGAGAGAGTGACGCTGCACCGCACCACCAGAGAGAGCGCGACGCTGCACTGCACCACCAGAGAGAGCGCGACGCTGCACCGCACCACCAGAGAGAGCGCGACGCTGCACCGCACCACCAGAGAGAGCGCGACGCTGCACCGCACCACCAGAGAGAGCGCGACGCTGCACCGCACCACCAGAGAGAGCGACGCTGCACCCCACCACCAGAGAGAGCCACCCTGTACCTGCAGCGCCAGAGGGAGCCACCCTGTACCCGCAGCGCCAGAGAGCAGGTCAGTGTCACTGGGCCATGGACACAATAGGAGAAAGACAGTACTGGCATGGCCACAATAGGACTGGGACACTATAATATAAAGGGGACTGCCCCGTAAAAGGGCACTGTAATCATTGCAGTGCCCCTTTTTAGTGCAGTTCCCTTTATATCACAGTGTCGCTGCACATTACAGTGTGGAGGACCAACACCAGCCACCCCCGCTAATGTCTACCGAACCCACCCCCCCCCCCCCCCCGGTCCCTGGAAAGGTTGGCTGCTCAATCTAAAATGCCCGGGCCTATTTTTTGTCCCAGTCCGGGCCTGGTGGACGGTGTCAGTGGGGCAGAGTGCGGTGTCAATGGACGGTGTCAGTGGGGCAGAGTGCGGTGTCAACCATAGGCCTGCAGTATACCCTTTTAATGCTGCAGAGGATGCATGCAAAAGACCATTTAAATAGCCTTGCAAATACCACACACAATGTCTGCTGGACTGAATAAAAAATAAATTTAAAAAAAGACACATTAACAAAACCATAATTGTGTTTTAACGTTTTATTTTTTTAAAACAAATATATTATAATGGAGTCAATATCAGCAAATTGAGATATATACTGTAAATAAATGGAGAACAAATGTCATTTTTCACAGACAAGCAGTGGGAGAAAAAAAAATTAAGAGAGCAAGAAAATAAAGACTAATAAAAGTTGAAAATACTACTGGGGTAATGGGGGGGGGGGGGGGGGGGTGTCTGAACCAAGAGTTGCACTATAAACGTTAGTCCTTTAAAAAACAAATAAAAAAAGATCGGGGGAGGGGGGCAGAAATACGTCTGGGACGTCCATTTGTTTTCATTGAAAAAAAATCAAAAAAAAATCTCCTGATGTAATAAAGAATATACAAAATCTAGAAATAATATGGCTTTAGTGCCTGCCCCAGGTATTTAACCTGAATAGACATTTAAGGCTGGGTAAGTTCAGGTGCAGCTTGGTAACAGATGAGCTGCCAGGAAGTTTCATGAGCTCTATAATCCCCAAGCAATACAGAGTTAAAGTGCTTTGTAATATTAACCCCTCCAGATCCGCATTAGAGCCGAATGACGGCTACAGTGTGGACCTACATTGCCAGGAGGCCATCAGTAGATGCCCCCCCCCCCCCCGCACTGTGATCACCAAGTCAATGAGAGGAGCACGAGGAGAAAAAATAGCCAATCACTGGCTTCTGTGCAAAGGACATCAGTCCCGAAGAGGAGGATACAGCCATCTCATCTGTGCCTGCCAGTGCCGCCTGCCAGTGCCCACAGTGGCACAAATCAGTGCCAGCAATCAGTACCACCTATCAATGCCCACCAGTGGTGCCAATCAGTGTCACCTACCAGTGCCCATCACTGCCACCCATCAGTGCCACCTATTAGTACCCCTTCTCAGTGCCCACCAGTGCCACCTATCAATGCCCTTCAGTGCCACCTCATCAGTGCCCATCAATGCAGCCTCATCAGTGTACATCAATGAAGGAGAAAAATTTCCTGTTTGCAACATTTTATAACAAAATATAAAACAGTTTTGTATTTTTTTATTTTAATTTGTGATCAAATACCACGAAGAGCAAAGCGACAACTCCTCTGTACAGCGCCCCCTGCCTACTCACGTTGCCTGTGCGCTCGTTACTTTGTCTGTTACAGCCAGCACTAAAATCAGTGCTGCAGTCAGACCGGGGACCAGTGAAAGCACTTGGTCATGTGACAGTGCTTGGGAAGAAAAAAAATTACTAGGCACAGTAGGGTCACATGACGAAGTGACATCACAGGTGACGGGCTTCTTTTAACCACTTCAGCCCCAGACCATTTGGCTGCCCAAAGACCAGAGCACTTTTTGCGATTCGGCACTGTGTCGCTTTAACTGAAAATTGTGCGGTCGTGCAACGTGCCTCCCAAACAAAATTTGTCAGGGGCAGCAGTGAGGGGGGTGTGTCAGGGGCAGCAGTGAGGGGTGTGTGTCAGGGGCAGTAGTGGGGGGGGGCGTGTCAGGGGCAGTAGTGGGGGGGCGTGTCAGGGGCAGTAGTGGGGGGGGCTTGTCAGGGGCAGCAGTGAGGGGGGCGTGTCAGGGGCAGCAGTGAGGGGGGCGTGTCAGGGGCAGCAGTGAGGGGGGGCGTGTCAGGGGCAGTAGTGGGGGGGGCCAGGGGAAGTCGCCACCAGACCAGAAAGTTAGCAGCGGCCACAAAGGAGGAAGAGGAAAAAATGCTGAAAAAAATTAAGTGATCACATAAAAAAATGGCAATTTGTTTTAAGGGTACACATTAGTGGTGGGTGGTGGTGAGTGTAAAATGTGGGTGGGACTCGGCTTTATGGAGACTCGTCCTCTCTATTAGTCCTGTTTACCATTATCATTGAAAGTAAAGAAAATCCCACATTTTGGGGTGTCCCCAGCAAAAGTAATTGAGAGGAAATCTTCCAATGGGGACACCAGTTCTGGTCACTTGGGGTTCCCTCAGGGATTCCCTTAAAGCGGTAGTAAAATGCAGTAAAAACTAAACAAAAAAAAAAAAAATTCCCCTCTAAGGCAATGTCATAATGTGCTGGTATGTATCGCATACTAGCACATTAATAGAGACTTACCTTAAAACGAAGCCCTGCAACGGCGCGCTTTTATTGCTGACAGGACTTCGATCTTCACCCGACCTCCGGGTACATGAGTGGCCAGGGGCACTATTACGTCACTCCTGCCCATGTGCATAGGAGCCGCCATTTATGGCATGGGCTCTGACGGTCCGGCACTGTATGCTTCCTCTCACATCCTGTTTGGCTATGATACCGAAAGTGAGGGAAAATCTAGAAAATGGGACACAGATGGTGAAAACAAATAATAATAATAAAAAAAAATCTGGCAGGGGTTATAACCCTCTCTTGCTCTATCCAAAAATAAAACGTTTTACCTATACTTCCATTTTTAAATAGGGTTGCACCAATATCACTTTAAGACGGAGTACAAGCACTGATCATTTTTTTATAAAATACTTGCCGATACTTTTTTTAATGTCATGTGACAATGACACTAATATGCAGTACTGATGGGCACCGATAGGTGGCACTGATGAGGCGTGGACTTTGTAGGGCAGCTACAGCACTGGAAATAGGTTACATATTTCACCCTAAAATCAGGTGGAAAATGTAACATGTTCCCAAAGGTGAACTTTAACCGGTTGTGGACCGCCCACCATAGATGGACCGCGGCAGGGCGGGCGCTCTAGTAGGGTAGAGAGAACACCCGTACATTGCCGATGCCCTTGGCTGTGCTGCAGAACCAACCAATCAGAGGGTGCAGCCGGACATTACCGAAGAGAGCCCGATGTAATCTCTTCTGACAGCAGCAATGTGCGGTTTGTTTCTCCCTGCAAAGCAGGAAGTAGAAAACAGCACAGAGCACACACAGTACCACACTTTGGTCACACATTTAACCCTTTGATTGCCCAAGATGGTAAACCCTTCCCTGCCAGTGTCATTAGTACAGTGACAGTGCATATTTTTAGCACTGATCACTGTATTGGCATCACTGGTTCACAAAAATGTGCTAAAAGTTTGCAAGGTGTCCAGTTTTAAAGCTGCAATCTCGCAGTCCCGCTATAAGTCCCTGATCACCGCCATTACTAGTAAAAAAATAAAAAAAAAATAAAAAAAAAAAGTAAATAAATAAAAAAAGAAATATATCCCATAGTCTGTAAACACAATAACTTTTGTGCAAACCAATCAATATTCGCTTATTGGGATTTTGCACCAAAAATATGTAGCAGAATACATATTGGCCTAAACTGATAATGAAATGTGATTTTTTTTACATTTTTTATTGGATGTGTTTAAGGCTGGGTTCACACCAGTGCGATGCGGAAACCCTGTGAGTTCCCGCATCGCACCCGACTCGCACAGCACTTCACATTGCCATATACGAACCACTCTGAGTTTCAATACAATGTTAATGACACCCCCATTTCACCTCGCATACCACACTGCGAACTGTCAGTTCGGACATGAATCGCATGGCATAGGTGTGAACACCCCTGCGATTCAATTCTGATGCAGACCAAAAACTAGTTTCCTGTGCGATTTTGTTCTGAATGTGACAATCTTATGGCTGAAATCGCATCGCACGGACATTGCATGTGATTTGCACTGCAGTGCAGTGCGAATCACATGCGATCTCACACAGCGAACCAGTGTGAATCGGCCCTTATAGCACAAAGCAAAAAATATTTATTTGTTCCAAAATTTTCTTTTTTTTTGCTATCTATCTTGTTTCTAGAGCAAAAAAAAACAAAAGGAAAAAAAACGGTGATCAAATACCACCAAAAGAAAGCTGTATTTGTGGGGGGGAAAGGGACATACATTTTATTTGGGTACAGAGTCGCACGACCGTGCAATTGTTAGTTAAAATAACGCAGTGCCATATCACAAGAAATGGCTTGGTCATTAAGGGGGGGGGGGGGGGGTAAATCTTCTGGAGCTGAAGTGGTTAATGTCCAAAATATATATAAAAAAATGTAATTCACACCACATACATTCCAGTGCGTTTTCCCCCCAAACGCATTGGAAAGTAGGTTATATGGTTTCCAATGACATAGGTCACACCAGTGCAGTGCCCCCAGTTCCAGAAAAAAAAGCAGCATTTTTGCTACACTGGAAGGCAATAAAACGCATAAAAAGTGCACTGGAATGCATCAAAAATGCACCGGACCCCAGTACAGTGAAAAACTGAAAAAAAATAAAAAAGCGTCTGGAAGCGCGTCAAACACACACCGGAACGCACCAAAAACGCATTAAACATATTCATGCAAAACACATGCGGAAGGCGTTTTTGCGGAGTGAATCAGCCCTAAGTGTTCCTGACATCTCCTTACATATGTCACCGTTATTTCCCACTTCAATCGTCTTTTCCATTAGAATATAACATGAAATGTACCTGAAGAGTAAATAAAGGAACTCGGGATGCACAGAAACGTTTTGGCCCCTCCCACACGATCGGCACGCTCTGATCTGTGTGTTTTTCAGGTGGATTTGAGGGGGCCTCCCATTGACTCCTATGGGGAGATGGATGTCAGCAGAGATGTGTCCCCCGACACCCGCCTGCCTTCCGATCTGCTAAAAACAGCCGTATGGCGACATGTTCAGCCTGCCGCCTGATTGGATGTCATCTATTGCAGCTTAACGATCATTAGATGTGGTGGCTGTATTCGTTTTCTTTTTTAAGGGCTCTTTCACATGGACGTGTCCATGTACGGACTCTGCTTTGCTCAGTAGGGATCGCTCCGTTGATCCCCGCTCAGCAGGCGGATGACAGCTCCATCTCTGTACACTGTGCAGGACGGAGCTATCAGAGCTCCGCTCTCCCCTATGGGGGATAGGATGAAGATAGACTGTAGAGTCCGTCTTCATCTGATCCGCCAGACGGATGGAAAATAGGGTTTCCATCCGTCTGACTTTAGCGGGTCGGATGTCGGTGGACATGTCACCGCTGACATCTGACCCTCCATAGACCTGTATGGAGCCTCCGTTCAGGTCCCCCTAAAAAACTGACAGGAGGACCTGAGCGGTCCGCCCGTGTGAAAGGGGCCGAAGGCTTTTCCCCTTGGTAATCTGGCCAGTAATGCACCTCCTGTACTAGACTGCCCCCACTCTACATGAAGGAGAACATGGGGCACATCTTAGGACAGAAGCATTGTTGGTCTGGGGGGAGGGGGTATTAGATGTATTAGCAGATTTACATACACTACCAAATTGGAGCCAATCTCCGGGTCACACTTTAGACTCACAAGCAGTTAGAACAACAGATTTTTTGGGATAAAAGTTTTACACAAATAAATAAAAGAGCTGATCACTGCAATCACCTATCAGTGGCAAATGGTTTAGCTCAACCCTCTAACTGTTACATCTGCATGATAGCTTGTTCTGCTGATAAAAAAAAACAGACTTCTCCCATCAGGATGACATGGAGGGGATAGAAATGTCCAGCTGAACACACAAAATTTCACACCAACAATTCAAATATCAGCAAAAGTAATACAGGAAGTACTTATTGGGAATTGGTGATCCGATTCAGGTGGTGCTGAACACGGGGGGGGGGGGGGGGGATAGTGAGCACTGAGGTGGGTGATGGGGGGCAGATGAGTGAATACAGGGGTGTTGATTGGGAAAGGGGGGGTGATGAGTGAACAGGTGGAGGGTGAGATAGACGAATGAACATGGGGGGTTAGTGAGCATGGATGGGGAGGGGAGTGATGGGGCAGATGAGTGAATGGGGGAGTTAGCGAGCACTGAGGGAGGTAATTGGGGGGGGTGATACATGAATGAACATGGGGAGCAGATGAGTGAACAAGAAGGGGGGTGATGGGGGGCAGATGAGTAAACATGGAGGGGGGGGGTAGATGAGTGAACACGGAGGGGGGGGCTGATCTGGGGTAGATGAGAGAACACGAAGGGTTGGTGGAGGGGTAGATGAGTGAACACAGAAGGGGGGGTTATGAGGGGTAGATGAGTGAACACAGAAGGGGGGGTTATGAGGGGTAGATGAGTGAACACAGAAGGGGGGTGATGGGGAGTAGTTGAGTGAACACAGAAGGGGGGTGATGGGGAGTAGTTGAGTGAACACAGAAGGGGGGTGATGGGGAGTAGTTGAGTGAACACAGAAGGGGGGTGATGGGGAGTAGTTGAGTGAACACAGAAGGGGGGTGATGGGGGGTAGTTGAGTGAACACAGAAGGGGGGTGATGGGGGGTAGTTGAGTGAACACAGAAGGGGGGGTTATGAGGGGTAGATGAGTGAACACAGAAGGGGGGTGATGGGGGGTAGTTGAGTGAACACAGAAGGGGGGTGATGGGGGGTAGATGTTGTTACACCCACCGGAGTTTTGCATTTTAGACATATTTATAACAGTAAAGTTAGTTTCTATAGTGAAATACAGGACTTAGAACTCCGTCTGACTACTTAGATGTTGAATTTTAAAAGCAGCGAAATTCTGTCAGATTAGCAAACCTATGAGATGAGCAGGGTTGCCGCTGCTTTTAAAATTCAAGATCTAAGTAGTCAGACGGAGTTGTAAGTCCTGTATTTCACTATATAAACTGACTTTACTGTTATAAATACGTGTAAAATGCAAACCGCTGGGTGTAGCAACATGTCCGCTTTCCCCCTTCTTAGTGTATCCTTACTGTGGACGAGTGTGGGATGTAGCAAGATGGCGGTGACCAGGCCCGGATTGGCCATAGGGCAAACCGGGCACTTGCCTGGTGGAACGCGGCCGCCGGGGCCGCCAGGCTGCAAGTCCTTGCGGGGTTCATCCAGCCTCTCCTCAGCCGCCCGGCTGCCAGTTAAACTCAGCCATCAGCGCCTGGGGGAAGAGCTAGATGAGACGCCTTCGGCAGCCTCTGCGTGGTTGCATGGCCACCCGTATGGGTCAGCCATCAGTGCCGGGAGGAGGAGCCAGAGCAGACACCTTCGGAAGTGCCTGAAAAGAAAACCGTGAGTTCAGCCCCCCTGTAAACTGCATAGGAGGAGGATTGAGGGGCGGCTGCATATAGAAGAATAATTCTCTCCATCCTCCTCCTGCAGTAGCGGAATGCCTGCGAGAGGTAGAGGAGAAGTATTCAGAGACTGCAAGAGGAGGATGGAGAGAATTATTCTTCTATATGAAGCCGCCCCCCACCCCTCCTCCTATCCTGCTTCTCTCTGCTGCTCCCCCTGGGCTCTCCACCGCACTCACACTCTCTGCCATCCTGTCATGCTCTCCACCTCCCCCCCATGCTCTCTGCCACCACCCCATGCTCTCTCCCATCCCCCATACTCTCCACCTCCCCCCCATGCTCTCCGCCTCCCCCCCATGCTCTCCGCCTCCCCCCCATGCTCTCCACCATCCCCCCATGCTCTCCACCTCCCCCCATAGTCTCCACCTCCCCCCATGCTCTCTGCCATACTCTCCATCTCCCTCCATGCTCTCTACCATCCCCCATGCTCTCCACCTCCTCCCCCATGCTCTCTGCCACCCCCCCATGCTCTCTGCCATCCCCCATGCTCTCTGCTATCCCCCCATGCTCTCTGCCATCCCCCCATGCTCTCTGCCATCCCCTACGCTCTCCGCCATCCCCCATGCTCTCCACCTCCCCCCCATAGTCTCCACCTCCCCCCATGGTCTCCACCTCCCCCTATGCTCTCTGCCATACTCTCCACCTCCCCCCATGCTCCCCACCTCCCCCACCCCCATGCTCTCTACCATCCCCCCATGCTCTCCACCTCCCCCTCCCCCCATGCTCTCCACCTCCTCCCCCATGTTCTCTGCCACCCCCATGCTCTCCACCTCCCCCCCATGTTCTCTGCCATCCCCCCATGCTCTCTGCCACCCCCCATGCTCTCTGCCATCCCCCCATGCTCTCTGCCATCCCCCCATGCTCTCTGCCATCCCCCCATAGGCTCTGCCATCCCCCCATAGGCTCTGCCATCCCCCATGCTCTCCACCTCCCCCCATAGTCTCCACCTCCCCCCATGCTCTCTGCCATACTCTCCACCTCCCCCCATGCTCTCTACCAACCCCCCATGCTCTCTGCCACCCCCCCATGCTCCCCACCTCCCCCTCCCCCCATGCTCTCCACCTCCCCCCCATGCTCTCTGCCATCCCCCCATAGTCTCCACCTCCCCCCATGTTCTCGGCCATCCCCCCATGCTCTCCACCTCCCCCCCATGCTCTCTGCCATCCGCCCATAGTCTCCACCTCCCCCCATGTTCTCTGCCATCCCCCCATACTCTCCACCTCCCCCGTGCTCTCTGCCATCCCCCCATGCTCTCTGCCATCCTCCCATTCTCTCCACCTCCCCTCAAGCTCTCTGCCATTCCCCCATACTCTCCACTTTCCCGCCATGCTCTCCGCCATCCCCACATGCTCTCCACCTCCCCCCATGCTCTTCACCTCCCCCCATGCTCTCTGCCTTCCCCCTATGCTCTCCACCTCCCTGCCATGCTCTCTGCCATCCCCCCATACTCTCCGCCATCCCCCATGCTCTCCACCTCCCCCCATGCTCTCCACCTCCCCCCATGCTCTCTGCCATCCCCCTATGCTCTCCATCCCCCCATACTCTATGCCACCCCCCCATACTCTCCACCTCCCCCCATGCTCTCTGCCACCCCCCATACTCTCCACCTCCCCCCATGCTCTCTGCCACCCCCCATACTCTCCACCCCCCATACTCTCCACCCCCCATGCTCTCCATCCCCCCATCCCCATGCTCTCTGCCATCCCCCCATCCCCATGCTCTCTGCCATCCCCCCATGTTCTCTGCTATCCCCCATGCTCTCTGCCATCCCCCCATAGGCTCTGCCATCCCCCATGCTCTCCACCTCCCCCCATAGTCTCCACCTCCCCCCATGCTCTCTGCCATACTCTCCACCTCCCCCCATGCTCTCTACCAACCCTCCATGCTCTCTGCCATCCCCCCATGCTCCCCACCTCCCCCTCCCCCCATGCTCTCCACCTCCCCCCATGCTCTCCACCTCCCCCCATGTTCTCTGCCATCCCCCATGCTCTCCACCTCCCCCCCATGCTCTCTGCCATCCCCCCATAGTCTCCACCTCCCCCCATGTTCTCGGCCATCCCCCCATGCTCTCCACCTCCCCCCCATGCTCTCTGCCATCCCCCCATAGTCTCCACCTCCCCCCATGTTCTCGGCCATCCCCCCATGCTCTCCACCTCCCCCCCATGCTCTCTGCCATCCGCCCATAGTCTCCACCTCCCCCCATGTTCTCTGCCATCCCCCCATACTCTCCACCTCCCCCGTGCTCTCTGCCATCCCCCCATGCTCTCTGCCATCCCCCCATTCTCTCCACCTCCCCTCAAGCTCTCTGCCATTCCCCCATACTCTCCACCTCCCCGCCATGCTCTCCGCCATCCCCACATGCTCTCCACCTCCCCCCATGCTCTTCACCTCCCCCCATGCTCTCTACCTTCCCCCCATGCTCTCCACCTCCCCCCCATGCTCTCTGCCATCCCCCCATAGTCTCCACCTCCCCCCATGTTCTCGGCCATCCCCCCATGCTCTCCACCTCCCCCCCATGCTCTCTGCCATCCGCCCATAGTCTCCACCTCCCCCCATGTTCTCTGCCATCCCCCCATACTCTCCACCTCCCCCGTGCTCTCTGCCATCCCCCCATGCTCTCTGCCATCCCCCCATTCTCTCCACCTCCCCTCAAGCTCTCTGCCATTCCCCCATACTCTCCACCTCCCCGCCATGCTCTCCGCCATCCCCACATGCTCTCCACCTCCCCCCATGCTCTTCACCTCCCCCCATGCTCTCTACCTTCCCCCTATGCTCTCCATCCCCCCATGCTCTCTGCCATCCCCACATGCTCTCCACCTCCCCCCATGCTCTTCACCTCCCCCCATGCTCTCTACCTTCCCCCTATGCTCTCCACCTCCCCCCATGCTCTTCACCTCCCCCCATGCTCTCTACCTTCCCCCTATGCTCTCCATCCCCCCATGCTCTCTGCCATCCCCCCATACTCTCCACCTCCCTGCCATGCTCTCTGCCATCCCCCCATACTCTCCTCCATCCCCCATGCTCTCCACCTCCCCGCATGCTCTCCACCTCCCCCCATGCTCTTCACCTCCCCCCATGCTCTCTGCCATCCCCATATGCTCTCCATCCCCCCATACTCTCTGCCACCCCCCCATACTCTCCACCTCCCCCCATGCTCTCTGCCATCCCCCCATACTTTCCACCTCCCCCCATGCTCTCTGCCACCCCCCATACTCTCCACCTCCCCCCATGCTCTCTGCCATCCCCCATACTCTCCACCCCCCATGCTCTCCATCCCCCCATCCCCATGCTCTCTGCCACCCCCATGGTCTCTGCCGCCCCCCATGCTCTCCACCACCCCCATGCTCTCCGCCACCCCGATGCTCTCCGCTAGCCTCCCTGTGCTATCCACCTCCCCACATGCTCTCCAATGCCCCCCTGTGCTCTCCACCTCCCCCTATGCTCTATGCTGCCCCCATGTGCTCTCCTCTTCCTCCCTGTGTTCTCTGCCTCTCCCCTGTGCTCTCACCCCACCCCATGTTCTCAAGGTTCTTCCCTGTGCTCTCCAACCCCCCATGCTCTTACCTGGTCCCACTTTACCCCTCCCCCACACCTCTGGTGGGTTCCCCCTCCCCCTCTCAGGGGATCTGTCAGGGAGGAGAGTGGGGAAGGGGCCGGTTAACATGTCATGGGCTGCTCAATGCAAAATGCCCGGGCCTATTTTTTTGTCCCAGTCCAGGCCAGGCGGCGACAGAACGTTACTTCCGTAGCAAACAGCGATGGTTCGCCTACTATGTCGTTACAACTGCATTCAGCTGTTAGGGATAGGAGACACCTGTGGCGGGGATCGGTATTACAGCCGGAAAAGACAGATTTTGCCATCTTGTGGCCAAATTCAAGAATAACCATTAAAATCACCCAATACTGTTGAATTAGAAATAAAATCAATAAAATGATATATAACACAAACCCATATCAATTTTCTGACATAGTTGCTGTGAGGCGCATCAGGTTGTTTACTTCAGTCTGAGGCGCTGTGATTGGTCACAGGTTCTTGTTTACTCCAGTCTGAGGCGGTATCAGGTCACTTATTAGTGAGTTGACAGAGTGACATTCAGAGAGGATAGCTCCTGTATTTCACTGCGATTTTCAGCGACTGATGACAAATAACCACAATTTTTATTGATATTTATCACTATTACTAACCCTTATTAGAATATTATCATTAATATTATAGTTTTTTGCAGGTATACAGGCTTTCAACAGGATGCCTCGGCCTTCACGTCCCAGATCCCGGCGAAGGCGCTCACGTCAGGACAGCGACGAGTCACCAATCGCCCACAGGACGCGATCCAGAGCCCCACATCGGCAGAGACAGGAGGCTGACCCACCCAGGAACAGGAGCCGTTCGCCGAGAGACCGCGACAGGGTGGCTGAACATCTTCCAGCACCGCCGCCGGCCATGGAGCCGCGTGGCGAGGAGCAGGTGAGATGTACAATTTGTCTTGCAGGGTATGAAGCTGGAGAAGACACGGCCATTCTGACCTGCGCTCACGAGTTCCACATGGGCTGCATCCAACGTTGGATCGAGCAAACCGCAACCTGTCCACTGTGCCGAGCTCCTATTCCCATCCCCCAGCAGGACCACGGAATCCACATTGACATCGACGAGTGGCTCAACGACAGGTTTGAGGTTCAGCTTGATGAAAATCATAATGTGTGGTACTTTAACATTGAAGAGGTGAGGCTTGACTTTCAACTTTTTGAAGAGGACGATGAGTATGAGGTAATAGATAGGTGGTAATGTGGTAATGATCCCTATAGAGCAGAGCTCAACAAATCCCAGGCGCCAGGTCACCGTTGCGACTATAAATTGTGCCCTGGGGCCTGGGCTTTTGTCAGTGACAGGTGCCCCTGCTACAGGGCGGGCTGTGGGGTCTTGACCGGGAAAGTGGAGGTGCCTTGCGGGCCTCGTAGGTCCTCCATGCACAGAACACTGTCTGGTAAAGGGATTAGCAGCGGTAGAGGGGATGGAGCAGGAAGGGAGCAATGCAACAGCCGCTGACATGGCGAGAGCTTCCTCCTCCCTTCTCCACACTCTGTTGGCAGAGCAGCGCCACGGTGTGTGAAACTGTATGGAGAGAGAGAGGAGCTGTCAAAATTGAGGTTGAATGTCGGGGTGGGCGGGACCCGGGGTGGGCGAGACCCAGCTATCCAACACACGCCCCTTTCTTAAACAGCCCAATCATTGGCTGGATAGCTGCCGGGTCCCGCCCACCCCGTGTCCCGCCCACCCCGTGTCCCGACCACCTCTGACATCACTCTGAATTTGTCAGCTCCTCTCTTTCTCCATACAGTTTCACACACCGCAGCGCTGCAGAGAGCATTCAGTTACACTATCGGCTGTGAAACCCGCCATTGCCATCCAGTGCCATCTGCCAATCCCAACCAGTGCCACATGCCAATTAGTGCCATCTGCCTGTGCCAACCATTGCCACCGGCCAGTGCCAACCAGTGCCCCCTGCCAGTGCCAACCAATTCCACCTCAGTGCTGCCCAGTGCCACCTTTCAGTGCTGCCCATCAGTGCCACCTATCAGTGCTGCCCATCAGTGTCACCTGTCAGTGCCACATGTTAGTGCTGCCTATCAGTGCCCATTAGTGCCACCTGTCAGTGCCCATCAGTGCCACCTCAGTGTTGCCTATAAGTACCACCTATCAGTCCCCATCAGTGGCACCTCAGTGCTGCCTATTGGTGCCCATCAGTGCTTCCTGTCAGTGCCCATCAGTTCCAACCTCAAAGCCACCTCATCAGTGCAGCCTATCAGAGCACATCCATGAAGTAGAAAAAATCTTGAACGCTCCAGACAATTATCACTGAAAAGGAGTCGCTTCATCCTGATGCAGCTTCAAGCTTTCCAGGTGAGCGCTCCAGACAAATATCACCGAAAAGGAGTCGCTTCATCCTGATGCAGCTTCAAGCTTTCCAGGTGAGCGCTCCAGACAAATATCACCGAAAAGGAGTCGCTTCATCCTGATGCAGCTTCAATCTTTCCAGGTGAGCGCTCCAGACAAATATCACCGAAAAGGAGTCGCTTCATCCTGATGCAGCTTCAAGCTTTCCAGGTGAACGCTCCAGACAATTATCACTGAAAAGGAGTCGATTCATCCTGATGCAGCTTCAAGCTTTCCAGGTGAGCGCTCCAGACAATTATCACCGAAAAGGAGTCGTTTCATCCTGATGCAGCTTCAAGCTTTCCAGGTGAATGCTCCAGACAATTATCACCGAAAAGGAGTCGCTTCATCCTGATGTAGCTTCAAGCTTTCCAGGTGAGCGCTCCAGACAATTACCACCGAATCCTTATTTTTCATTAAAAATTCATACACATCCATTAGTTAATGGTCCTCCTACACCCCTTCTTTTTCCCCTCACGTCTGATCTGAACGAGCAGTACATGTTAGTTGTAGTCATGTACACTGCTCTATGAACACTACAAAGCCCAGAGCCCAAAGCTTATAGCCCAAAGCCTAAAGTCTAAAGCCCATAGCATAAAGTCTAAAGCCCATAGCCCTTTTCAGGAAGTTGGATCATAAAAACAATAAAGTCCAGCCACGTCCTCGGCTTTGTTTACATCCGCCGGCCCAGACGTGACATCATAACGTCATAAATCTCTATAGTAAACTTCCGTTGGCGACCGTTTCTTTCTCCGGGTCGCCGATCGTACAGGCGAGCCCAGGAAAAGCATGCCTGTAAGAGCGATCTAGTGGCGGAGCTGCTGCTGGGATTGTTCTTACGGTGCACAGAGTCGCCTGCCGAAAAAATACAATATCTGAATGATGCCTGTAGCTGCAGGCATCATTTAGCTATCCCCCTCAAAGTCTATGACGTCATGATGTACCTTGGGCATGAAGTGGTTAACTATTGGACCTCTCCCTTTCCCCTCACTTCTGCTTTAAAATAAATAAATACATTTAAAAATATAATTTTTTTTTTTTTTTTAGTAAACATAGATAAAATAGTGATATGATAAGATATTATGCATGTTTTTTGTTCTTGTATAGATAAGATGAAAATTCTAGTCTATGTACTTGTAAATTATTTGTCATGAAATTGTTTCTTACTGTGCGCTTCTGATTCCTTATCACATCCTCTGTTAACTACCGAACCTCTCCCTTTCCCCTCACTTCTGTTTGTTTGAAAAAAAAAATACAAATATATATATATATATATATATATATATATATATATATATATATAGTTTGTAAACATAGATAAGATAGTGATATGATAAAATAGTATGTATCTTTTTTGGTCTTGTTTTATAAAAAAATATATAAAGATAGACAAACATTTTAGTTAATGTCCTTGTAAATTGTCATGAAATTGTTTCTGTATGTTTGTGCCTCCCTCTGTCGTTCTCCATTAACTCCCAAACCTCTTCTTTAGCCCAAAGCCCAAAACCCGCAGCCCAAATCCCAAAACCCTCAGCCCAAAGCCCAAAACCCATTTCAAGACGTTAGATCAGAAAAAAATAAATAAATGAAGGTTTGCAGGAGTCTGAGGTCACTAAAAAATGGGAAATTGTATACTCACCTTTGCGTAATTTTTCTTTCCTGACGCATCCCATGGCAGCACACACATTGGGTTGTGACTTTGCCTCCACAACCTGATAGGACTGGTTAGCTCGAAGAGGCATCCACCGTTGCATTCTCAGTAACTATCACCTTAGAGGGGTGGGACTGTGTCCTGCCATGGGATGCGTCAGGAAAGGAAAATTACAGAAATGTGAGTATACAATTTTCCATTTTCCTAACGCATCATGGCAGCACACACATTGGGAAATAACCCGCTACATGGGTGGGTGCTTTCAAACGACTTATTTACTCAAGGACAAGGTATGGATGAATTTGTTTGAATGATTGATCTCCCGCATTCAGCTGTAGTCAATTGAGCCGGGTCTACTCTGTAGTGTGCCATGAATGTTGTTTTTGAGGTCCAAGTTGCTGCCTTGCAAATAGTTTCTGTGGACACTCTATGGTATGCTGCCTAGGAGGTCGCTACTGCTCTTGTCGAGTGGGCTCTCAATCCCTCTGGTATCGGGAGAAGTTGAATTAAGTATGCTTTTCTTATGGTTCTAATCAGCCAAGATGCTATCATTCTCAAGGATGCTGCCTGGCCTTTCTTTGCGCCATGTGGTATGACTAGAAGGTATTCCGTTTTTCTAAGTGCACGAGTAACTTCTAGGTAGGTAGAGATGACAGATTTAATGTCCAAGGGATGAGGATTCCCCTCGCTATTGAGAAAGACTGGAAGATTGATTTCCGAGTTGAAGTGAAAGGTAGACGCTACCTTGGGTACAAACTGATCCGAGGGTCTGAGGACAACTCTGGATACAAAAAACAGATGCAGTTCTTTAATTAGCAGGGCTTGGAGTTCCGAAACCCTTTTGGCCTCGTTATTGCCACCAAAAAAGATAACTTAAGTGTTAAGTCCCATAGGGATACTGAATCTAGAGGAAAGAATGATTCCTTCGACAGAGCTTCTAACATGATTGATAGGTCTCAGGTCGCGAAGATTGGCTTCCTGGGGGGCCTAATTTTCAGACATGCTCTCTGGAATTGGATGATGAGAGGATTTGAGGCCCATTTAACTCCTGTCATTGCGGACAGAGCAGAAAGTTGGACTTTTAAGGTGCTAGAGCGTAGCCTCTTCTCCAGGCCTAGTTGCAGGAACTCTAGAACCTGAGAAACTGACGGAAAGAGTAGTGATGGACGAACGTTTCGCCTGGCGGTCGTTTCGCGGCGAATTTCCGACTTTCGCCGTCCGCGGGTTCGAACGCCTTTTTCCGTCGTTCGCCCCGGCGGACTTACGTGTTTAATGTATACAAGAACTTTAACCTTTCGTGACACGTTTATCATGTGTTACAGGACAACCAATTGAGACATGACAGCTCATGGACACTTGGACATTCCCCCTAACCTATAAATACACCCGATCCGGTGGCCATTTTACATTCTTTCTTCTGTCACTGTAGGGAAAGGATCCTGTGTGGAGTAGGGACAGAGAAAACGCTAGCTATTTGGTACACAAAAGTTCTTTTCAGGACTGGTATAGGTGTTAGGTCAGCAGCCTGAGTTTCTTTTGTCAGTTTAGATAAAGGGACAGAGCGCTGTATGCTGCTATTTTAGGGACAGCTCAGCCAGATTAGTCTTTCTTCATCATCATCATCATCATCATCATTAGCTGTTACTATCAGGTCCACAAAAGAGCTGTTCCAGCTAATCGTTCCAGCCTACTCTTTTTTGCCAATTTGTATAGGGACAGGCAGGAAGCAGTGTGTCAGGCAGTGAGGATAATTTTAAAGACTTGCTGTTACTATTAGTTCCACAAAGGTTCTTTTCAGGACTGGTATCAGTGGTACGGTAATAGGCTTGTACACGTATAATATTCTTTCTTCCAAATATAGAAAGAATATTATACTTGACTGCTGCCCTTCTGCTGCAGTCTGCTAATCATTCACAACTCACTTGTTCCACAAAGCTCTTTATCAGGACTGGTAACTTGGTCTGTCTAGGGTGCTACGGTACATAGGCTTGGGTGCGGTACAGTCTGCTGTTCTGTAAGGACCGCTATCGGTCCACAATACATAGGGTTGCCGTGCACTACTGCTGACCGCTGCCCTATACTGCAGCAGTCCTTCAGCGGTATAGGGACTGACGCACAGTCTGCTAAACACTAATACACAACCTGCTTGGTCCACAAAAGTTCTTATAAGGACTGGTAACTTGGTATAGGGTGCTACGGTACATAGGCCTGAGTGCGTTACAGTCTGCTGTTCTGTAAGGACCGCTATCGGTCCACAATACATAGGGTTGACGTGCACTACTGCTGACCGCTGCCCTATACTGCAGCAGTCCTTCAGCGGTATAGGGACTGACGCACAGTCTGCTAAACACTAACACACAACCTGCTTGGTCCACAAAAGTTCTTATAAGGACTGGTAACTTGGTATAGGGTGCTACGGTACATAGGCCTGAGTGCAGTACAGTCTGCTGTTCTGTAAGGACTGCTATCGGTCCACAATACATAGGGTTGCCGTGCACTACTGCTGACCGCTGCCCTATACTGCAGCAGTCCTTCAGCGGTATAGGGACTGACGCACAGTCTGCTAAACACTAATACACAACCTGCTTGGTCCACAAAAGTTCTTATAAGGACTGGTAACTTGGTATAGGGTGCTACGGTACATAGGCCTGAGTGCAGTACAGTCTGCTGTTCTGTAAGGACCGCTATCGGTCCACAATACATAGGGTTGCCGTGCACTACTGCTGACCGCTGCCCTATACTGCAGCAGTCCTTCATTGGTATAGGGACTGACGTACAGTCTGCTAATCACTAACACACAACCTGCTTGGTCCACAAAAGTTCTTATAAGGACTGGTAACTTGGTATAGGGTGCTACGGTACATAGGCCTGAGTGCGTTACAGTCTGCTGTTCTGTAAGGACCGCTATCGGTCCACAATACATAGGGTTGCCGTGCACTACTGCTGACCGCTGCCCTATACTGCAGCAGTCCTTCAGCGGTATAGGGACTGACGCACAGTCTGCTAAACACTAACACACAACCTGCTTGGTCCACAAAAGTTTTTATAAGGACTGGTAACTTGGTATAGGGTGCTACGGTACATAGGCCTGAGTGCAGTACAGTCTGCTGTTCTGTAAGGACCGCTATCGGTCCACAATACATAGGGTTGACGTGCACTACTGCTGACCGCTGCCCTATACTGCAGCAGTCCTTCAGCGGTATAGGGACTAAGAGTTTTGTCACAGGGTGATTTAAAAAATGACAGGCAGAGGAAGAGGCAGGCCCTTCCGCAGGGGTGGTAGGGGTAGGGCAGGAGCAACAGCCTTGAGCCAAAGTGGGAAGTTGCAGAAGGTGCGTTCAATTACTTTAAAGGACGCACCAGACTTGGTTGAGTGGCTCACTCAGCCTTATTCTTCTGCACCCTCCTCATCCTCTCGATCTGCACCCTCTTCTTCACTCTCTGCTATGTGCACCCCCAAAGACACTACCACCAACAACACCACCACCACCACATACCTTCCGCTTGAGTGCAAATGGGGGCCTTCATGCTCCAGTGTTTTAATAGGGACCCCCGTATAAAAAGCATGAGGGTCAAGGACCAGTACTGGGTGGCAACGTACTTAGATCCCCGGTACAAACACAAAATGGCGGAAATGTTACCGCCGTCGCAGAGGGCTGTCAGAATGCAGCACTTCCAGGCCTTGCTTCGAGAAATGCTGCATTCTGCTTTTGCGTGCGCTGGCAGAGGAGCAATTCCCACTCCCAGAGAAGGATTTGCGGGTACCAATCCAACAGCGCCTGCAAGAAGAGGCCGGTTTGAAGATGTGTTGGTGACTTCGGATATGAGGTCATTCTTTCAGCCGACCCATCGACAGGTGTCATCCGGATCCAGCATCAGGGAACGCCTAGACCGTCAGGTGTCCGACTACATTGGGTTAACGGCCGATGTGGACGCTCTGAGGAGTGATGAACCCCTAGACTACTGGGTGGGCAGGCTTGACCTCTGGCCAGAGCTTGCCCAATTTGCAATCGAACTGTTGGCTTGCCCCTCATCCAGTGTCCTGTCCGAAAGGACGTTCAGCGCAGCAGGGGGGATTGTGACCGATAAGCGTACTCGCCTAGCTCACGACAGTGTTAACTACCTCACATTTCTAAAAATGAATGAGGCATGGATCTCGGAGGAATTCAACACATGTGATCAGTAGACCATGTATATGTCTATAAACAATTTTTGGAATCAAGCACACAGACCTTCTTAATTCATTTGGCTCACTTCCCTGACCCAAAAAAGCACACCGTACTATATGCCCCTACCCTCCTCTTTGAAGAGGTTGAGCGGTGTCATATTTCTACTGGGGCTGCTTATTATGAGGGGTTCCCACCATCCCTGTGCTGTGCTGACTTCCTCCTGGGTGTTCTTATTATGAGGGGCTCCCACCATCCCTGTGCTGTGCTGACTTCCTCCTGGGGGTTCTTATTATGAGGGGATCACACCATCCCTGTGCTGTGCTGACTTCCTCCTGGGGCTGCTTACGGTGCTGCTGTCAGCGCTGTATGTCACGGAGCTGCTGTCAGCGCTGTATGTCACGGAGCTGCTGTCAGCGCTGTATGTCACGGAGCTGCTGTCAGCGCTGTATGTCACGGAGCTGCTGTCAGCGCTGTATGTCACGGAGCTGCTGTCAGCGCTGTATGTCACGGAGCTGCTGTCAGCGCTGTATGTCACGGAGCTGCTGTCAGCGCTGTATGTCACGGAGCTGCTGTCAGCGCTGTATGTCACGGTGCTGCTGTCAGCGCTGTATGTCACGGAGCTGCTGTCAGCGCTGTATGTCACGGAGCTGCTGTCAGTGCTGTATGTCACGGAGCTGCTGTCAGCGCTGTATGTCACGGAGCTGCTGTCAGCGCTGTATGTCACGGAGCTGCTGTCAGCGCTGTATGTCACGGTGCTGCTGTCAGCGCTGTATGTCACGGAGCTGCTGTCAGCGCTGTATGTCACGGAGCTGCTGTCAGTGCTGTATGTCACGGAGCTGCTGTCAGCGCTGTATGTCACGGAGCTGCTGTCAGCGCTGTATGTCACGGAGCTGCTGTCAGCGCTGTATGTCACGGAGCTGCTGTCAGCGCTGTATGTCACGGAGCTGCTGTCAGCGCTGTATGTCACGGAGCTGCTGTCAGCGCTGTATGTCACGGAGCTGCTGTCAGCGCTGTATGTCACGGTGCTGATGTCAGTGCTCTGTATTACGGTGCTGCTGTCAGTGCTCTGTATCTCCTGCACCCTCTTGTTTGCCTACCCTGGTCCCTGACCTTCCCTCTCCTCCATTGCCTTCATTAGCTCCATAGTCCTGAATTGTCAGAACAATTTCCCAAATAAAAAAAAAATGCTTGTAGTTATCGATCCCAAATTCACCTCATACATGTATTATGCTATTGTCCAGGTGGTGGGACTACGTGCTACCCCCTAATAATTACCCCGTGGCCGCAAATTCGACCTAAAGGTTTGCGAAATTCGCCTCCCATTGAAGTCAATGGAGCCCGCGGCGAACGGTCGTTTTCGCGAACGTTTGTGGCCGTTCGCGTTTCGCGTTCGCGAAACGTCCCGTCGGAAGTTCGTCCATCACTAGGAAAGAGTGGGTCCCAGGACTGCTGTTGAGCAAAAGTGAAGAATTTTTCCCAGATTTTATTATATATGTTGTTAGTTGGGTTTTTCTGGCTTGCTGTAGTGTGGATACTACTCTGAGCGAACACTCTTGATCTAACAACCTCTCCCTTTCAATCTCCAAGCCGGTAGATGTATTCATTCTGGAGATGGGTGAAGGAACTGTCCTTGTGAGAGCAAGTCCAGGTACAGTGGAAGCAGGAGCTGTTCTTCCGTGTTTAGTTCCAGGATGGTTGCAAACCATGGCTTCCTCGGCCAAAATGGAATACTGCCACGACTGTGGACATCGAGCTCCTCAATCTGGCCAGAAATCTGGCTATTAGGGTACCGGAGGGAATATGTACCCTAGGTAAAATTCCTAAGGGTGGTGAAGACAGTCGATCCCTGCCGCTGTTGGGTAGGCTGTTCTTGCTAGGAAGTGGGCACATTTGTTATTCTCTAGCGTTGCCACTAATTCTATGTCTGGCGTCCCCCACCTGCTCGTGAAAAGGGCAAAGGCCTGGTGACTTAGGGACCACTCGTTGTTTGACACAAATACTCGGCTCAAGTTGTCCGCGTTGGTTTTGTGTAGCTGGGATGTATATCGCCTTCAAGTCCGCCAGGTGGACCTGCGCCCATTCGAGTATGGGCCGGACCTCCTGCATGAGCGTTTTGCTTTGGGTACCCCACCTGTGAACGTAGTTTACTGCTATCGTATTGTCCATTCGCAAGAGGACGCTTTTCCCTGTGAGGAGTGGGCCGAAGGTTAGGAGTGCTTGGCAGGTGGCCCTGAGCTCTAGGATGTTCGAAACTATGCCCTGCGGTCGAAAGGCCCAATGGCCTTGTGCACCCTGTTGTTGATAATGTGCTCCCCAACCATGAAGACTGGCATCCGTCGTTATTATTTCTGGTAGTGGGGGTACAACGGGACAGCAGAGTGTCAGATTGATGATTTGAGTCCAAAATGGTGCAGATTTCTTCACTGCCTGAGTGGTCACTATTCATTGATTCATAGAATATCCGTTCCATTGTTTTAGGAACGAGTTCTGGAAAGTTCTCCAATTCCACTGGGACCACTGGATCATTAGGAAGGTGGAGGGCATTGATCCTAGGATGCTTAGACACCATCTTGCTGACAGATGATCTGCCGACAGGAGCCTTCTTACTTTGTGGATGAGTGAATGTAGCTTCTCCTGGGGAAGACCAACTGTGTTGGAACTGGTATCTAGTTTGGCTCCCAGGAAAATCATCTTCTGTGTTGGGACCAGGCTGCTCTTTTTCCAGTTTATTATCCACCCAAATTGCTGGAGTGTGGAGATTAGCACTGTTTGATGTTGCAAGAGTGTTTCCTGACTGTCGGCTAGGAGGATAATATCGTCTAGATAGTGTAGGCCTCTCAGTCCTTTCTTCCTCAGATGTGCTATAACTGGAAGTAAGACCTTTGTAAAGGTTCTGGGTGCCATTGAAATCCCGAACGGGAGGCTTTGGAACTGGAAATGTCGTTAGCCAATGGCGAAGCACAGGTACTTCTGAAAGGTTTGGTGCACGGGTATGTGCAAATAAGCGTCAGACAAATTGACCTAGAGCATCCAGCCTTTCGCTCCTACTGCTAGTAATATGGATTGAAGACTCTCCATCTTGAAGGATTCGACCAGAATCGTTTGGTTGAGATTCTTTAAATCTAGCACCGGCCTCAAGTCTCCTGTCTTCGTGACTAGAAAAAGAGGGGAGTAAAAACCTACACCTCTCTGCTCCCATGGGACTTCTATAATCGCCTGCTTCTGTAGTAGCTCCATGATATATTTGACTAGAAGTTTGCGTTTTGGGCGTGAGGATGGTAGCCTGGTAAATCTGTAGTGATTTTTGGGAGGTCTGTATTTGAACTTCCATCTGTGGCCTTCTTGAATGGTAGAAGTCATCCAGTGATCTTGTATATGGTCCATCCATACATGAGCAAATAGCCTCAGCCTCGCTCCTACTATTGCAGGCTGGGCAAGTGTGGCATCAAAAAGATTTCAGTTGGTCTCCTGGGGTGGTCCCCTTTTGACTTCTGTACCCTCACGAAAGACGGCTGCGTGTTTCGCCAATTCCGCTTGAACTCCTTCCCTGGTTTATAAGATCTTTCATCCCGATATCTTTCGGGCAGATGGCGCTTGAAAGATGGGTTCTTTTGTTGTTTGGGCCTTCTATCCGACGGGATGAGACCCAATTTTCCTCCTGTGAACTTTGATATTGCAGCATCTAACTTAGGGCCAAATAGGTTGGTACCATCGTAGGGAATCTAACACCAACTGGACTTAGAGGTCGTATCTGCGACCCAGGGCTTGAGCCACATTGCTCTTTGGGAAGTCACAGAGGCCAGCATTGCTCTTGCTGAGGATCTTATTATATCCACCGCAGCTTCTGCCATGAAGTCCCCCACTAGGCTGAGTTCCTGCAGAACGGATATGATTCTTTCTTGATCTGCTGCTTCTAGCAGTAACTTCTCCACATTGGAAGTCCAGCAGGTGATGGCTCTACCGACTGCTGCCAGAGTGACCGCTGGCCTGCAGGCCCCCTGCCGCTGAGTAAGCTTTTTAAGGTCGGGATCTATTTTGCGGTCCATCACATCCCTAAAGGTCACGGCGTCTTTGATTGGCAGGGTTACATGACGCGTCAGCCACATTAGTGAGGAGTCCACCACTGGAGCCAGAATAAGGGGATTCACCGTTGGTTCTTTTAGTGGATAGAGCTTGCTCAGCCTATTGTTTAGCCCGTATTTTTTGTTCGGTTTTTGCCACTCATCCTTTATCAGTTCTTTGAGTTCCTCAATGAATGGAAATGTTTCAGGATGTTTCTTCAAGTTAGGAAAATATTTTCTTAACTTAAGTGGAGCCTCCTTCTCCTCCTCTCACCCGATCGCCTCCTTCACTGATTTTGCAAAGGAGTCTTTTAGTGCAAAATTGAATGCAGTTGGCGGTAGCACTTCGTCGTCTTCTGGAGAATGATCTTGGTCTTGATGAGTGTAGGAGGTAGAGGCTGAATTAAAAGGTCCGATCGGTTTGTAAGCTGCTACCTGTATGATTGATTCTTCTACCGATTCTCTTATTATATTAGACGCCTTCCTTGCGTCGGATTCTTTATCACGGGTCGCCTATTCTAAGCAGATTTGGCACACTAGTTTACTTGGTAGGGCTTGTGCTCCGCAAACCCAACATGTATTAGGTGCAGGACGTGTATGCCTTCCATTTTGATGTTGGTGAGAGGAAGATGAGCTTCTGCGGTGGTGGGAGGATCTTGAACGGCTTCTCTGGGAACAGGAATGCCTTGAAGGGGAATGTTCTTTTCTTTTAGAATGCAATGACCCCAAAGACCTGCCAGAACTGCCAGGAAAAAAGTGGCGTTAGTGGCAATGCTCTCTTTTTTTCTCTTCTTACTTACCAATTCAGACGCCCCCTTACCTTGTGGTTCGCGGATGGACTGCTGAAGCAGCGGCCTCCATAGGGGAAAGTAAAGTGTACCTGTGAGGAGAGGTTTTTATTAGAAAGCAATAGCAGAGTATGAGCAGCAGGTGCTGGGATAGTAAATAGATGGCAGACCGCTTACCAGAGACCAGGGCAGGCAGGGCTCAGCAAGGCAGCAGTTGAGCAAAAAAAACAGGATAAAGAGTGGTGTTTTTAAAAGTCTGCAGCTTTAAACAGGCACAGATCGATTTTTAAATATGCCTCCGTCGCGGAGATGATATCATTGCCGAGCATGCGCCGTAGCATTCCGCGATGCTTGGTGCCATTTTGGAGACTGGCAAACCTAGGAATAGTGCTTGTGTCACTTCCGTGGCGCCTGGAGAGTCCTGATGTGGCCGCCATGATGGAGGGAGCAGCTCGGCCGAGGAACTATAGAGCCCAGTGTGAAAAAGTAAGAGAGAAAAAATAAAAAGTAGGTAAATGAACGAAAGAAGGAAACATCTGTAAATGCGACTCAGAGAAGAGTAGGAAGATGAGAGAAAAAAAAATAGATGGGAATGACAGCTGCACACCTTCTTAAACCTGATTAAGGTTTTTCAGGCATTTTCCAAACTCCTAGCCCCTGAGACCATCGGAGTAGGGCTTCCCTTCTTTTAGCTCATTTAGAGACTGTACAGACAGGGCTTCCAGCTAGGAGAGACTGAACCTAGCTGGGGCGTAACGGTAAGGGGGGGATTCCATGTTTCTAACCGATCTTGACCAAACGATCGTCCACACAGGTGAGGAAAAAAAAGGAGAATGCAACGGTGGACTCCTCTTCAAATCTTATAGCTAACCAGCCCTATCAGGTTGTGGAGGCGGAGTCACAACCCAATGTGTGTGTTGCCATGATGCGTCAGGAAAGTTCTTTTTTGGCTTAAGAACACATACCTGAATTGCATAAATATTTTTTAAACCAGAGTTTAGTGTCACTTCATTAACATCTTTCAAAGAAGGAGCGTGATTGGTCGGCTATAAGGGGAGGAATAGGCAGGATTTTTATTTTTTCTACAATAAACAGTATCCTTTTTTCAGTAGAAAATCATACATGTCCCCTGTACTTGCACAAAAGAAGCGTGCTTGGGCATCTGTAAGGAGAGAAGGAAGCCCACGGCCTAAAGCTACTTTTTTGGATTAAGAACACATACTTAACTAGTTTCCGACCAGCCGCCGTTGTTAATACAGCCACAGGTTGGCACTTCTGCGCAAATCACAGTACAGCGCTCGCGCCAGAGGGTAGGGGGCACGAGCGCACCCCTGCAATGCTCACAGCGATCGGGTTCGTTCCAGAACCGATCAGTCTCCAGGCCCAGGCCATTGATTTCTGGCATGGACCTGGTGATCAGTTCTGGCGAATGAGAGACTGTCCCCTGCCTGTGTAATGTAAACACAGGCAGAGGAAGTGATGTCACCTCCCCTCGTGGAGCCCTTTTCTGTTCCAGAGTGAGAGGAGAGGACATCTTACTGTGAGTACACCAACACTAAACTGACACCAGTACATGTAGGCACACTTGTCATCCCCTGATCACCCCCAGTTAACCCTTTCACTCCCTGTCATAGTGTCACCCTAAAAAAGATGTTGTGTCTGCAGAAAACGCGTATTTAAGCGTGACACATGGTTTTATTGTCCTTTCTGTCCTGACCAATCTGGTCTCTGCATCGGTGACTGTTTCCTTCGCTACCACACACTAGTGGAGTATTAGCGTAGGGTACAGCACGGTACAGTCCTAGGGTACACTTACACAGGGTCTTGAAAGATGTTAGATGGCCATCACATTTTGAGACACCCTAACCTGGAATGTTCAAAGTTATGCCCCGTACACATGAGCGGATTTTCCATCAGAAAAAACTTGGATGGTTTTACTGATGGAATTCAACTCAAGCTTGGCTTGCATACACACGGACACACAAAAGTTCTCTGAACTTTCAACCGTCAAGAGCGCGGTGACGTGCAACACTATGACGAACCGAGAAAATGAAGTTCAATGCTTCCGAGCATGTGTCGGAATTTTGCTCATCAGAATTTTTTCACAGACGATCGGAATTTCCGATCGGAATATTTTGGTACCGAAAAATGGAGAACCTGCTCTCAATCTTTTTCTGGCTGGAATACTGGCAGAAAAAGTCTGATGGAGCATACATGCAGTCGGAATTTATAACCAAAAGCTCACATCTGACTTGCTGGCAGAATTTCTGATCGTGTGTATGGGGCTTTAGAATAAAAGTGTAAAAGAAAAAAAAGCCAAAAATAGTTGTCGTTTTATTGTTCTTCTCTCTCTCTCTATTGTTTTCTCTCTATTCGCCTCTGTTTTACTGTATTTTAGGATATACTGTAATGTTTTATTGTGTTTGATTTGCGTATATGGTATGTCCTACTGTTATACTGTAATGTTACTGTGTTTTATTGTTAATCATTATTTGCTTTGAAGGTACGCCATTCAGCTGCAGCATGGGTTTATTTATTCTGACAGCAACAGGGTTTGCTCTCACGATGCATAATGCCATGACTACAGCACTGTAGGAGGTGATTTCACCACCACAGTTAAAAAAATAGTGCATGTATGCTCATAATTAGAAGTGGGTGGATGCAGGGTGGTATTCTAATGGTGGGCATACCACCGATTGATTAATATGAATAGAGGAATCTGTTAGATTCTCTTTTTTCATCAATAGGCTGCATAAAAAAAGAACATTACAATATATGCCCAACAAGGACCAGCCACATACTGGTATGTTGCTGGATTTTGAGTGGTTATAGCAGAATGATGCCTGCAGGTTTAGGTATCATCTTGGTATCGTTCTTTTCATCCAGCGGTTCAGCTTTCATGTAAAACCCATCCTATCGGCTTATTATCCGATAGACTGCTTTTACATGCTTTAAGAGTTGAGGAGAGATTTACACTGTAAAACTAAAATAAAAAACAAAATGAATAATTAAAAAAAAAATTATTAAAAAAAATAATTAAAAATGAAAAGCACCCCTGTCCCCCATGCATGCGAGCAAAGGTGAATTCAAGCGTCGGTCTCGTGTCATATGGAAACAGCAATTGCACCATGCATGTGAGGTATCACCACGAACGTCAGATCCAGGGCAATAATTCTAGCAGTAGAGCACCTCTGTAAATCTAAAGTGGTAACCTGTAAAGGCTTTTAAAAAATGTATATAGTTTGTTGCCACTGTGCGGGTGTGCGCAATTTAAAGCATGCCGTGTTTAGTCTAAAATTTTTTAAAAAAGTGTTTTTTTCCCCAAAAAATTGCATTAAAAAAAAAAATCGCTGCGCAAATACTTTGTGAAAAAAACTATCAATTTATTCTGAAGGGCCTCTGTTTTAAAAAAAATATATAATGTATAAAGGTTCAAAAAATATGTTTTTCATGCAAACAAAAAGTGTCAGAAAGGAATTGGTGGATCAAGTGGTTAGAAGAGTGGATTATGTGTGGCATAAGTTTCTAATGTTGGACATAAAATGCCAGTACAGGTCAAACCCCCCCCCCCCCCCCCCCCAAATGACCCCATTTTGGAAAGTAGACACCCTAAGCTATTTTCTGAGAGGCATGTTGAGTCCATGGAATATTTTATATTTTGCCACAAATTTCTGGAAAATTAAAAAAAAAATGTTTAAACAAAGTTGTCACTAAATGATATATTGCTCAAACATGTCATGGGTATATGTGAAATTACACCCCAAAATACAGAATTCTTTTTTTTTTCCATTTTTCAAAACTTGTGTATGAGGACGCAGGGAGTGCACTATGGTGTATAGGAGAGTGTATGGGGGATGCATGGAGTTTGCTATGGTGTATAGCAGATTGTATGGGGGATGCATGGAGTGTGCTATGGTGTATAGGAGATGCATGGAGTGTGCTATGGTGTATAGGAGATGCATGGAGTGTGCAATGGTTTATAGGAAAGTGTATAGGAGATGCATGGCATACGCTATGGTTTATAGGAGATGCATGGAGTGTGCTGTGGTGTATAGGAGAGTGTATGGGGGATGCATGGAGTGTGCTATGGTGTATAGCAGATTGTATGGGGGATGCATGGAGTGTGCTATGGTGTATAGGAGATGCATGGAGTGTGCTGTGGTGTATAGGAGATGCATGGAGTGTGCAATGGTTTATAGGAAAGTGTATAGGAGATGCATGGCATACGCTATGGTTTATAGGAGACGCATGGAGTGTGCTGTGGTGTATAGGAGAGTGTATGGAGGAAGCATGGAGTGCACTCTTTTTCTGTCTCCCATGGAGAGAAGACATCCAAGTGAGTTGCACCAACACAACATTTACAGTAGACACACTTTTCACACCCCAATCACCCTCCGATCACCCCCTGATCACCCCCCTGCACCCCCTGTCACAGTGACACCAATAGCAGTTTTTTTTAATTACTGATTGCTGCATTGGTGCATTGTGACTGTTATAAAATGGTAGGGCAGTTAGGGTTAGCCCCCTTTAGGTCTAGGGTACCCGCCTAACAAAGGTTTAACCCCGTGATCTCCCCTGTCGCCAGTGTCACTGACAGTGACAGAAACTTGACAGTGTCAAGTTTTTCTGATCGCTGTATTAGTGACGCTAGTTAGGCAGGTAAGTATTTAGGATCGCCGTCAGCTTTTTATAGAGTCAGGTTCGCAGAGTCAGGCCTGATCCCTGTGATCACTTACAGTTTTTTTAGTAGCGTTTAATACAGTCGCTAACAGACAGGAGCTTTTTTACCTGTGAGTCTCACTAGTGTACCACTAAATTTAGAGCCCAAACTGGCGAATCGAAGGTACACTAGTGAAGAGGCCTACACGTTTCTCAGAATGACAGATAGTGAAGAGGAAGTCACTCATCTGTCAGATTCAGGCTCAGAATACGATCCTGTAGATGACAGTGGCTCCATGACAGATAGCTCTGACGACGGAGTTGTGGTCCCTGCCAGAGCTGCCGGAGGTGATTTCACCACCACAGTTAAAAAAAAGAGCATATATGCCAAAGCATGGGGGCAGCAGGGGTGGAGGAGCAATTGGCTCCTACCTTTTGTGGGTGGATGACCCCATGCTTCGGCATATATCTATTTTAGGCACAGGTTGCGTTAAAAAATGTTTTATTTTTTACAATTTTTTTTTGGTATTTGCCACGATACATAAAGCTGTGACTCCAACGCTGTAGGAGGTGATTTCACCACCACAGTTAAAAAAAAAAGAGCATATATGCCGAAGCATAGGGGCAGCAGGGGTGGAGGAGCGATTTGCTCCGAATGCCGCGTACATACGGTCAAAATTCTGATGGAGGCTTGCCCGTGGAAAAGTCTGACCGTTTGTGCGCGGCATAACTTTTTTGTGGGAGGATACCCCCATGCTTCGGCATATATATATTTTAGCCACAGGTTGCGTTAAAAAATTTAGATTTTTTGTGATTTTTTTTTTGGTATTTCCTTTGCAGGTATGGTATGGTATGGTAAGGTCTTACTGTTATACTGTAATGTTACTTTGTTTTGATGTTAACCATAATTTGCTTTGCAGGTACGCCATTCAGTTGCAGCGCGGATTTATTTATCCTGACAGCAACAGCATTTGCTCCCACGATACATAAAGCCGTGACTCCAATGCCGTAGGAGGTGATTTCACCACCACAGTTAAAAAAAAGAGCATATATGCCGAAGCATGGGGGCAGCAGGGGTGGAGGAGCGATTTGCTCCTACCTTTTGTGGGTGGATGCCCCCATGCTTCTGCATATATATATTTTAGGCACAGGTTGCATTAAAAAATGTTTTATTTGTTACAATTTTTTTTTTGGTATTTGCTTTGCAGGTATGGTATGGTAAGGTCTTACTGTTGTACTGTAATGTTACTTTGTTTTAATGTTAACCATAATTTGCTTAGCAGGTACACCATTCAGTTGCAGCGCGGATTTATTTATCTTGACAGTAACAGCATTTGCTCCCACGATACATAAGGGGTGGAGGAGCGATTTTCTCTGAATGCCGCGTACATACGGTCGAAATTCCAATGGAGGCTTGCCCGTGGAAAAGTCCGACCGTGTGTACGCGGCATAACTTTTTTGTGGGAGGATGCCCCCATGCTTCGGCATATATCTATTTTAGGCACAGGTTGCTTTAAAAAATGTTTTATTTTTTACAATTTTTTTTTTGGTATTTGCTTTGCAGGTATGGTATGGTAAGGTCTTACTGTTGTACTGTAATGTTACTTTGTTTTAATGTTAACCATAATTTGCTTAGCAGGTACGCCATTCAGTTGCAGAGTGGATTTATTTATCTTGACAGCAACACCATTTGCTCCCACGATACATAAAGCAGAGACTCCAACGCTGTAGGCGGTGATTTCACCACCACAGTTAAAAAAAAGAGCATATATGCCGAAGCATGGGGGCAACAGGGGAGGAGGAGCAATTTACTCCGAATGCCGCGTACATACGGTCGAAATTCCAATGGAGGCTTGCCCGTGGAAAAGTCTGACCGTTTGTACGCGGCATAACTTTTTTGTGGGAGGATGCCCCCATGCTTCGGCATATATATATTTTAGGCACAGGTTGCGTTAAAAAAGTGTTTTATTTTTTACGATTTTTTTTGGGTATTTGCTTTGCAGGTATGGTATGGTAAGGTCTTACTGTTATACCGTAATGTTACTTTGTTTTGATGTTAACCATAATTTGCTTTGCAGGTACGCCATTCAGTTGAAGCGCGGATTTATTTATCTTGACAGCAACAGCATTTGATCCAACGATACATAAACCTGTGACTCCAATGCCGTAGGAGGTGATTCCACCACCACTGTTAAAAAAAGAGCATATATGCCGAAGCATGGGGGCAGCAGGGGTGGAGGAGCGATTTGCTCCTACCTTTTGTGGGTGGATGCCCCCATGCTTCGGCATATATATATATTAGGCACAGGTTGCATTAAAAAATGTTTTATTTTTTAAAATTTTTTGGGGGTATTTGCTTTTCAGGTATGGTATGGTAAGGTCTTTCTGTTGTACTGTAATGTTACTTTGTTTTAATGTTAACCATAATTTGCTTAGCAGGTACACTATTTAGTTGCAGCGCGGATTTATTTATCTTGACAGCAACATCATTTGCTCCCACGATACATAAAGCTGTGACTACAACGCTGTAGGAGGTTATTTCACCACCTCAGTTAAAAAAAAAAGAGCATATATGCTGAAGCATGGGGGCAGCAGGGGTGGAGGAGCCTTTTTTTCCCCCGAATGCCGCGTACATACGGTCGAAATTCTGATGGAGGCTTGCCCGTGGAAAAGTCCAACCGTTTGTACGCGGCATAACTTTTTTGTAGGAGGATGCCCCCATGCTTCGGCATAAATCTATTTTAGGCACAGGTTGCGTTAAAAAAGTGTTTTATTTTTTACGATTTTTTTTTGGTATTTGCTTTGCAGGTATGGTATGGTAAGGTCTTACTGTTATACCGTAATGTTACTTTGTTTTGATGTTAACCATAATTTGCTTTGCAGGTACGCCATTCAGTTGAAGCGCGGATTTATTTATCTTGACAGCAACAGCATTTGATCCAACGATACATAAACCTGTGACTCCAATGCCGTAGGATGTGATTCCACCACCACAGTTAAAAAAAGAGCATATATGCCGAAGCATGGGGGCAGCAGGGGTGGAGGAGCGATTTGCTCCTACCTTTTGTGGGTGGATGCCCCCATGCTTCGGCATATATATATTTTAGGCACAGGTTGCATTAAAAAATGTTTTATTTTTTACAATTTTTTTGGGGTATTTGCTTTGCAGGTATGGTATGGTAAGGTCTTTCTGTTGTACTGTAATGTTACTTTGTTTTAATGTTAACCATAATTTGCTTAGCAGGTACACTATTTAGTTGCAGCGCGGATTTATTTATCTTGACAGCAACAGCATTTGCTCCCACGATACATAAAGCTGTGACTACAACGCTGTAGGAGGTTATTTCACCACCACAGTTAAAAAAAAAAGAGCATATATGCTGAAGCATGGGGGCAGCAGGGGTGGAGGAGCCTTTTTTTTCCCCCGAATGCCGCGTACATACGGTCGAAATTCTGATGGAGGCTTGCCCGTGGAAAAGTCAGACCGTTTGTACGCGGCATAACTTTTTTGTGGGAGGATGCCCCCATGCTTCGGCATAAATCTATTTTAGGCACAGGTTGTGTTAAAAAATGTTTTATTTTTTAAGATTTTTTTTTGCTATTTGCTTTGCAGGTATGGTATGGTAAGGTCTCACTGTTATACCGTAATGTTACTTTGTTTTGATGTTAACCATAATTTGCTTTGCAGGTACGCCATTCAGTTGCAGCACGGATTTATTTATCTTGACAGCAACAGCATTTGCTCTCACGATACATAAAGCCATGACTCCAATACCGTAGGAGGTGATTCCACCACCACAGTTAAAAAAAGAGCATATATGCCGAAGCATGGGGGCAGCAGGGGTGGAGGAGCGATTTGCTCCTACCTTTTGTGGGTGGATGCCCCCATGCTTCAGCATATATGTATTTTAGGCACAGGTTGCATTAAAAAAAAAATTATTTTTTACTATGTTTTTTTTGGTATTTGCTTTGCAGGTATGGTATGGTAAGGTCTTACGGATGTACTGTAATGTTACTTTGTTTTAATGTTAACCATAATTTGCATAGCAGGTACACCATTCAGTTGCAGCGCGGATTTATTTATCTTGACAGCAACAGCATTTGCTCCCACGATACATAAAGCTGTGACTCCAATGCTGTAGGAGGTGATTTCACCACCACAGTTAAAAAAAAAAGAGCATAAATGCCGAAGCATGGGGGCAGCAGGGGTGGAGGAGCGATTTGCTCCGAATGCTGTGTACATAGGGTCGAAATTCCAATGGAGGTTTGCCCATGGAAAAGTTCGACCGTGTGTACACGGCATAACTTTTTTGTGGGAGGATGCCCCCATGCTTCGGCATATATCTATTTTAGGCACAGGTTGCTTTAAAAAATGTTTTATTTTTTACAATTTTTTTTTGGTATTTGCTTTGCAGGTATGGTATGGTAAGGTCTTACTGTTGTACTGTAATGTTACTTTGTTTTAATGTTAACCATAATTTGCTTAGCAGGTACGCCATTCAGTTGCAGAGTGGATTTATTTATCTTGACAGCAACAGCATTTGCTCCCACGATACATAAAGCAGAGACTCCAACGCTGTAGGCGGTGATTTCACCACTGCAGTTAAAAAAAAAGAGTATATATGCCGAAGCATGGGGGCAACAGGGGAGGAGGAGCAATTTACTCCGAATGCCGCGTACATACGGTCGAAATTCCAATGGAGGCTTGCCCGTGGAAAAGTCCAACCGTGTGTACGCGGCATAACTTTTTTGTGGGAGGATGCCCCCATGCTTCGGCATATATCTATTATAGGCATAGGTTGCGTTAAAAAATGTTTTATTTTTTACGATTTCTTTTTGGTATTTGCTTTGCAGGTATGGTATGGTAAGGTCTTTCTGTTGTACTGTAATGTTACTTTGTTTTAATGTTAACCATAATTTGCTTAGCAGGTACACCATTCAGTTGCAGCGCGGATTTATTTATCTTGACAGCAACAGCATTTGCTCCCACGATACATAAAGCTGTGACTCCAACGCTGTAGGAGGTTATTTCACCACCACAGTTAAAAAAAAAAGAGCATATATGCCGAAGCATGGGGGCAGCAGGGGTGGAGGAGCGATTTGCTCCGAATGCCGCGTACATACGGTCGAAATTCTGATGGAGGCTTGCCCGTGGAAAAGTCCGACCGTTTGTACGCGGCATAACTTTTTTGTGGGAGGATGCCCCCATGCTTCGGCATATATCTATTTTAGGCACAGGTTGCGTTAAAAAATTTTTTTATTTTTTAAGATTTTTTTTTGCTATTTGCTTTGCAGGTATGGTATGGTAAGGTCTCACTGTTATACCGTAATGTTACTTTGTTTTGATGTTAACCATAATTTGCTTTGCAGGTACGCCATTCAGTTGCAGCACGGATTTATTTATCTTGACAGCAACAGCATTTGCTCTCACGATACATAAAGCCATGACTCCAATGCCGTAGGAGGTGATTCCACCACCACAGTTAAAAAAAGAGCATATATGCCGAAGCATGGGGGCAGCAGGGGTGGAGGAGCGATTCTCTCCTACTTTTTGTGGGTGGATGCCCCCATGCTTCGGCATATATATATTTTAGGCACAGGTTGCATTAAAAAATGTTTTATTTTTTACTATGTTTTTTTTGGTATTTGCTTTGCAGGTATGGTATGGTAAGGTCTTACTGTTGTACTGTAATGTTACTTTGTTTTAATGTTAACCCTAATTTGCTTAGCACTGGGCTTGACAAATTTGCTTGGAATCTAGGAGCCAGCTTAAAAAGTTAGGAGCCAGGTCGGTAACGGTGATCCGGACCTGTCCCTGGCCTGACATGGAGACGAGTGAGGGGAAGATAGCGCCTCCGCTCCCCCCGTCTCCAAGTCATTGCCCATAGCTCTTAGAGGGACATTTTATTTATTTATTTTTTTCAAATGACAAATTTATTTTTTTAATTGCATTTTAGTGTAAATATGAGATCTGAGGTCTCTCTGACCCCCGATCTCATATTTAAGAGGACCTGTCATGCTTTTTCTATTACAAGGGATTTTTACATTCCTTGTAATAAGAATAAAAGTGACACAATTTTTTTTTTAAAAGAACAGTGAAAAAGATTAAAATAAAAAAGTTAAAATAAGGAAAAAAAAATATATATATTTTTAAACGCGCCCTGTCCCGCCGCCATATGAAAGCAGTGTTCAAACCACACATAGGAGGTATCGCCGTGATCGGTAGAGCGAGAGCAATAATTCTAGCCCTAGACCTCCTCTGTAACTCAAAACGTGCAACCTGTAGAATTTTTTTAAACGTCGCCTATGGTGATTTTAAAGGGTAAAAGTTTGTCGCCATTCCATGAGCGGGTGCAATTTTGAAGCGTGACATGTTGGATATTAATTTACTCGGCATAACATTATCTTTCACAATATAAAAAAAAAATTGGGCTAACTTTATTGTCTTACTTTTTTATTAACTAAATTATTTTTCCCAAAAAAAGTGCGCTTGTAAGTCCGCTGCGCAAATACTGTGTGACAGACAGTATTGCAACAACCACCATTTTATTCTCTAGGGTGTTATAATGAAAAATATATATAATGTTTAGGGGGTTCTAAATAAAGGGAAGTAGATAGGCAGGTAATAAAAAAACAGGCAGAGCAAGCTCCATTAGCATTGCTGGTTGTCATACCAACGGCCACCACAAGAGGGCGCCAGATTCCAGAAGGAATCATAGGACCCGCAGAAGGCCTCAAAGCCGCGGCCTCAATTACCGGCCGCCGGCGGAACGGCCCGACGCGATCACGCTGGGGGGGTCCACAGAGACAGGATACCCCCAGCTGTGCTGCCCCAGGCACCAGGTCGCTATTTTTAGTCGCAAATGCGACCTGGCGCCCGGGTTTTGTCGAGCCCTGGCTTAGCAGGTACACCATTCAGTTGCAGCACGGATTTATTTATCTTGACAGCAACAGCATTTGCTCCCACGATACATAAAGCTGTGACTCCAACGCTGTAGGAGCTGATTTCACCACCAAAGTTAAAAAAAAAAGAGCATATATGCCGAAGCATGGGGGCAGCAGGGGTGGAGGAGCGATTTGCTCTGAATTCCGCGTACATACGATCGAAATTCCAATGGAGGCTTGCCCGTGGAAAAGTCTGACTGTGTGTACCCGGCATTACTTTTTTGTGGGAGGATGCCCCCATGCTTCGGCATATATATATTTTAGGCACAGGTTGCTTTAAAAAATGTTTTATTTTTTACAATTTTTGGGGGTATTTGCTTTGCAGGTATGGTATGGTAAGGTCTTACTGTTATACCGTAATGTTACTTTGTTTTGATGTTAACCATAATTTGCTTAGCAGGTACGCCATTCAATTGCAGCGCGGATTTATTTATCTTGACAGCAACAGCATTTGCTCCCACGATACATAAAGCTGTGACTCCAATGCTGTAGGAGGTGATTCCACCACCACAGTTAAAAAAAAAAGAGCATATATGCCGAAGCATGGGGGCAGCAGGGGTGGAGGAGCGATTTGCTCCTACCTTTTGTGGGTGGATGCCCCCATTCTTCTGCATATATATATTTTAGGCACAGGTTGCATTAAAAAATATTTAATTTTTTACTATTTTTTTTTTGGTATTTGCTTTGCAGGTATGGTATGGTAAGGTCTTACTGTTGTACTTTAATGTTACTTTGTTTTAATGTTAACCATAATTTGCTTAGCAGTTACACCATTCAGTTGCAGCGTGGATTTATTTATCTTGACAGCAACAGCATTTGCTCCCACGATACATAAAGCTGTGACTCCAACGCTGTAGAAGGTGATTTCACCACCACAGTTAAAAAAAAAAGAGCATATATGCCGAAGCATGGGGGCAGCAGGGGTGGAGGAGCGATTTGCTCCGATTGCCGCGTACATACGGTCGAAATTCCAATGGAGGCTTGCCTGTGGAAAAGTCCGACCGTTTGTACGCGGCATAACTTTTTTGTGGGAGGATGCCCCCATGCTTCGGCATATATATATTTTAGGCACAGGTTGCTTTAAAAAATGTTTTATTTTTTACGATTTCTTTTTTGCTATTTGCTTTGCAGGTATGGTATGGTAACTTCTAAGCCCCCGTATACACGGTCGGAAAATGCGTCGGAATGTGTCCTATCGGACCGTGTTGTCGGATAATCCGACTGTGTGTGGTATGCATTGGACTGTTTCCATCGGAATATCCGTCAGACCAAATTTTCCAACTTGGAAATATTTTCAGACAAACTGGTCCGATAGGACATACTCCGCTCATGTGTAGAGAATTCCGATCAGACAAAGTGGCACGCATGCTCAGATCAAATTCCTACATCAAAGCTATTGGCTACTAGCCTGAACGTAGTCCCATCGTAACGAAATTACATCATCACGTTCTGAAAGATCGGATTTTTCGACAACTTTGTCCGACCGTGTGTATGCAACAGTTTCGGACACAATCCGACGGACAAAATCCGACGGATTTGGTTGGCAGAATGTCTGACCGTGTGTACGGGGGCTTAGTGTTATACTGTAATGTTACTTTGTTTTAATGTCAACCATAATTTGCTTAGCAGGTACGCCATTCAGTTGCAGCGCGGATTTATTTATCTTGACAGCAATAGCATTTGTTCCCACGATACATAAAGCCGTGACTCCAACGCTGTAGGAGGTGATTTCACCACCACAGTTAAAAAAAGAGCATATATGCCGAAGCATGGGGGCAGCAGGGGTGGAGGAGCGATTTGCTCTGAATGCCGCGTACATATGGTCGAAATTCCGACGGAGGCTTGCCCGTGGAAAAGTCAGACCGTGTGTACGCACCATAACTTTTGCGGGAGGATGCCCCCATGCTTTGGCATATATAAATGGTGCATGTATGCCCATCATTAGAAGTGAGTGGATGAAGGGAGGTATTCTAATGGTGGCATACCCACCGATCAATCTCTTTTTTCGTTCAGCCAACAGGCTGCATGAAAAAAAAAAAGATTACAATATATGTCTAACAAGGACCAGCAACGTACTGGTATGTTGCTGGACTTTGGTTTTACCAGAACGATGCCTGCAGGTTTAGGTATCATCTTGGTATCATTCTTTTCAGCCAGTGATCGGCTTTCATGTAAAAGCAGTGGCTAATTAGCCTCTAGACTGCTTTTACCAGCAGTGGGAGGGAATGTCCCCCCTCCCGGATATAAACATTGCCATTGAGAAATTGGGAAAGGATTTTCACACCAAACTTTGTGTGGTCAGATGCTTTGAGGGCAATTTTTTCAAAAAAGAGTACCTGTCGCTACCTATTGCTATCATAGGGGATATTTACATTCCCTAAGATAACAATAAAAATGATTAAAAAAAACTGAAAGGAACAGTTTAAAAATAAAATAAAAAAGCAAAATAAAAGCACCCCTGTCCCCCCTGCTCTTGCGCAAAGGCGAACACAAGCGTCGGTCTGGCGTCATATGTAAACAGCAATTGCACCATGCATGTGAGGTATCACCACGAAGGTCAGATCGAGGGCAGTATTTTTAGCAGTAGACTTCCTCTGTAAATCTAATGTGGTAACCTGTAAAGGCTTTTAAAAATGTATTTAGTTTGTCGCCACTGTGCGTTTGTACACAATTTTAAAGCATGTCGTGTTTGGTATCCCTGTACTCGGCCTAAGATCAACTTTTTTATTTCATCAAAAATTTGGGCAATATAGTGTGTTTTAGTGTATTAAAATTAAAAATAACGGGTATTTTTTCCCCAAAAAAGCGTTTGAAAAATCGTTGCGCAAATAATGTGTGGAAAAATGTATAATGTTTGGAGGTTCAACGTAATTTTCTTGCAAAAATTTTTTTTCATGTAAACAAAAAGTTTCAGAAAGGGCTTTGTCTTCAAGTTGTTAGAAGAGTGGGTGATGTGTGATATAAGCTTCTAAATGTTGTGCATAAAATGCCAGGGCGGTTCAACCCCATTTTGGAAAGTAGACACCCCAAGCTATTTGCCGAGAGGCATGTCGAGTCCATGGAATATTTTATATTTTGACAAAAGTTGCGGGAAAAATATGTATATATATTTTTTTGCACAAAGTTGTCACTAAATGATATATTGCTCAAACATGCCATGGGCATATGCGGAATTACACCCGAAAATACATTCTGTTGCTTCTTCTGAGTATGGGGATATCACATCCAAACCATCATGGCCCTGTGTGAAAAAGTGATTGCCCCCCTTGTTAAAACATACTATAACTGTGGTTGTCCACACCTGAGTTCAATTTCTCTAGCCACACCCAAGCCTGATTATTGCCACACCTGTTCACAATCAAGGCATCACTTAAATAGGAGCTGCTTGACACAGTAAGGTCCACCAGAAGATCCTTAAAAGCTACACATCATGCCGAGACCCAAAGAAATTCAGGAACAATTGAGAAAGAAAGTAATTGAGATCTATCAGTCTGGAAAGGGTTATAAAGCCATTTCCAAAGCTTTGGTAATCCAGCGAACCACAGTGAGAGCCATTATCCACAAATGGCGAAGACATGGAACAGTGGTGAACCTTCCCAGGAGTGGCCGGCCGCCCAAAATTACCCCAAGAGCGCAGCGACGACTCATCCAAGAGGTCACAAAAGACCCCACAACAACGTCCAAGGAACTGCAGGCCTCACTTGCCTCAGTTAAGGTCAGCGTTCATGCCTCCACCATCAGGAAAAGACTGGGCAAAAATGGCCTGCATGGCAGAGTTCCAAGGAGAAAACCACTGCTGAGCAAAAAGAACATCAAAGCTCGTCTCAATTTCTCCACAACACATCTTGATGATCCCCAAGACTTTTGGGACAACATTCTGTGGACCGATGAGACAAAAGTGGAACTCTTTGGAAGGTGTGTGTCCAAGTATATCTGGCATGGAAGGAACACTGCATTTCATAAAAAGAACATTATACCAACAGTAAAATATGGTGGTGGTAGTGTGATGGTCTGGGGCTGTTTTGCTGCTTCAGGACCTGGAAGACTTGCCGTGATAAAAGGAACTATGAATTCTGCTGTCTACCAAGAGATCCTGAAGGAGAATGTCCGACCATCTGTTCGTGTACTCAAGCTGAAACAAACTTGGGTTCTGCAGCAGGACAATAATCCTAAACACACCAGCAAGTCCACCACCGAATGGCTGAAGAAAAACAAAATGAAGACTTTGGAGTGGCCTAGCCAAAGTCCTGACCTGAATCCTATTGAGATGTTGTGGTATGACCTTAAAAAGGCCGTTCATGCTCGAAAACCCTCTAATGTAACTGAATTAGGACAATTCTGCAAAGATGAGTGGGCCAAAATTCCTCCAGGACGCTGTAAAAGCCTCATTGCAGGTTATCGCAAACGCTTGGTTGCAGTTGTTGCTGCTAAGGGTGGCCCAACCAGTTATTAGGTTTAGGGGGCAATCACTTTTTCACACAGGGCCATGATGGTTTGGATTTTTTTTCACCTTTAATAATAAACACCTTCATTTACAAATTGCATTTTGTGTTTACTTGTGTTGTCCTTGACTATTGTTTAAATTGGTTTGATGTTCCGAAACACTTAAGTGTGACAAACATGCAAAGGAACAGGAAATGAGGAAGGGGGCAAACACTTTTTCACACCACTGTAGCTTGGGGTGTCTACTTTCCAAAATGGGGTACTTTGGGGGGTTTTGTGCTATTTTGGCATTTTATGGCCTTCGAAACTGTGATAGGTAGTGAGGAGTGAAATTAAAAATTTGCACCCTTAGAAATCCTGAAGACGGTGATTGGTTTTCCGGGTGCCGTACGCGGCTAGGCTCCCAAAAAGTCCCACACATGTGGTATCCCCGTACTCAGGAGAAGCAGCAAAATGTATTTTGGGGTGCAATTCCACATATAACCATAGCATGTGAGAGCAATATATCATTGATGAGTTTTTTTTTGTCATTATTCAATCACTTGGGCCAAAAAAAAATATTCAATGCGTTCAACATGCCTCTCGGCAATTTCCTTGGGGTGTCTACTTTCCAAAATGGGGTCATTTGGGGGGGGGGTTTGTACTGCCCTGCCATTTTAGCACCTCAAGAAATGAGATAGGCAGTCATAAATTAAAAGCTGTGTAAATTCCAGAAAATGTACTCTAGTTTGTAGACACTATAACTTTTGCGCAAACCAATAAATATACGCTTATTGACATTTTCTTTTTACTAAAGACATGTGGCTGAATACATTTTGGCCTAAATGTATGACTACAATTGAGTTTATTAGATTTTTCTTATAACAAAAGGTAGAAAATATCTTTTTTTTTTTTCAACATTTTTTCGTTTTTTTCCCGTTTATATGGCAAAAAATAAAATCGCAGATGTGATCAAATACCATCAAAAGAAAGCTCTATTTGTGGGAAGAAAAGGACACAAATTTCGTTTGGGTACAACATTGCATGACCGCGCAATTACCAGTTAAAGCAGTGCAGTGCGAAATTGTAAAAAGACCTCTGGTCCTTAGGCTGACAATTGGTCCGGGGCTTAAGTGGTTAAACAAAATGCTTATTTTTAAAAGTATTTAATTCGGTCATTTGGAATGCTCTATACACTTTACAAAGCCCAAAGTTCACAGTCCACAGCCAATCTCAGGAGAAACCGCACTCTATGCTCTTGATTACATTGGGACATAGAGAACAAATGTAGCCACCCTCCAACAACAAATCTCATCATAACTTTAACTACTTAAAGAGGGAGTCCACTGGAAAAATATTATTAAAAGCCAGCAGCTATAAATACTACAGCTGCTGACTTTTAATAAATGGACACTCACCTGTCCCATGGTCCAACGATGTCGGCAGCTGAGGCCGATCAATCGCTTGGCTCTCGGCTGCTGCCGCCGCCATTCTCGGTGGGGGCATCAGGAAGTGAAGCATTGCAACTTAATTTCCCGGTTCCCTACTGCGCATGCGCGAGTCACGCAGCATAATAGGAATGGTCCGCGCTGTCTCTGGGACCCGTGTGTGTCCCAGCAGACAGCGTCCGGGACAGGAAGAAGCATAAACTCCTGTGGGAGTCTATGCCCGGAAGTGGGTGCAAATACCTGCCTTAGACACTTTAGGGTGGAACCCCACTTTAAGGACCAGGCCTCTTTTTCAGACTCTGTGTTTACACATTTAAAATGTTTTTTTTTTCTAGAAAATTACTTAGAACCCCCAAACATTATATATTGTTTTTTTTCTAACACCCCAGAGAATAAAATGAAAAAAAAAAAAAAATTCACTTTTTTAAATAAAAAAATAAGACAACAGTAAAATTAGCCCATTTTTTTTAATATTGTGAAAGATAATGTTATGCCGAGTAAATTGATACCCAACAAGTCATGCTTCAAAATTGCGCCTACTCGTGGAATGGCATCAAACTTTTACCCTCAAAAATCTCCATAAGGCTGGGTTCACACTGCTGCGGGGGGGAGATCCGGATGTGATTCGCACCGCAAATCACATCCGATCTCCGTAGCGATGCGAGTTCAGCCATACAGATAGTATGGCTGAATTCGCAGCGCTCCCGCAGCAAACTCGCACGGGACCCTTTTTTTGGTCCGCAACAGAATCGGATCGCATGGGGGTTCACACCATGCGATCCGATTCCTGTGCGAGTCGGCAGATCGCACTGCGATATGCGGACGGATCTGGGGGTGTCATTAACATAACATTGACACTCCCAGCCGTCCGCATAGGGCAGTGTGAACTGCCGGCGGGAGGTGTGCGATGCGGGAAAACGCCGCGGATTCGCGGCGTTCCCGCATCGCAGCGGTGTGAACCCGGCCTTAGTGACATTTAAAAAATTCTACAGGTTGCATGTTTTGCGTTTCAAAGGAGGTCTATGGCTAGAATGATTGTTCTCACGCTACTGATCGCGGCGATACCTCACATGTGTAGTTTGACTACTGTTTTCATATGCGGGCACTACTCACGTATGCATTCGCTTCTGCGCGCGAGCTTGTCGGGGCGGGATGTTTTTAAAAAAAAAAAAAATTTCTATCTTTCTTTCTTATTTTACTTGATTTTATTTATTTTTACAGTGCTTTTAAAAAAAAAGATCACTTTTATTCCTATTACAAGGAATGTAAACATCCCTTGTAATAGAAAAAAGAATGACAGGTCCTCTTAAATATGAGATCTGGGGTCAAAAAGTCCTCAGATCTCATATATGGACTTAAAAAAAAAAAAAATATATGTCATTTGAAAAAATGATATTGAAAAAAATGTACCTTTAAGAGGTATGGGCGGAAGTGACGTTTTTACGTCGCTTCCGCCCTCCTATGGTATAGAGACGAGTGGGGGCCATCTTAGCCTCACTCGTCTCCATACCCAGCAGCAAGAAGGATCCGATAACCTCCGCCCCTACCGGGACCACTGTTATCACACACAGGACCGCCTCCTGTAAAGAGGGATATCTCGGTTGTGGCAGCAGCTGCTGCTGTTACCGAGATATCCCTCTTCAAAGTACCGACGTATATGTACATGAGTAGGGTTGCCACCTGTCCAGGATTCACCCGGACAGTTCGGGTTTGGAATCTTGTGTCCGGGTTTCAGTCTGCCTGAAACACAGACACATTATTTAGACTGGGCTGTGGCTCGCCAAGTAACTGAAAGAGTCGCACAAAAATCTGTACCCGTTCGGGAGCTGCAGGCCGCTGCCTGGGGGCAGGTTTGGGATCACTGGGGGGGGGGGCATGATGTCGGCAAGAGCAGTTTGGCCACACCCACTATTTGCCGCAGCGCACTGCATTACCACTCTCTTTGGGGCACCGAAAGGTGTCCCAGGTCTTATAATCTTATAGTGTATACAACGAAAACAAATGTGCCCTGTGCCGCTAAAGTGTTCGGGTTTGGCTTGAAGAAAAGGTGGCAACTCTATACATGAGGCGGTCCTTAAAGCGGGAGTCCGCCGGGACTCCGCGTTTTTTTTTTTTTTAAAGCCAGCAGCTACAAATACTGCAGCTGCTGACTTTTAAAATAGTGACACTTACCTGTCCAGCGCGCCCGCGATGTCGGCCCCCGAAGCCGATCTCTAGATCGTCTCTCTCGGGTGCTGCCGCCGCCATCTTGGGTATGGGAATCAGGAAATGGAGCCTTTCGGCTTCATTTCCCGGTTCCATACTGCGCATGCGCGAGTCGCGCTGCGCAATAAGGACGGTCCCCGCTGCCTCTTGGATCTGTGTGTTTCCCAGCAGGCAGCGGGGCACTTGCGGAAAGGGGCGGGCACTTGCGGAAAGGGGCGTAATCTGCGCCCCTTTCCGCAGAGAGCTATCCCGGAAGTGGGTGCAGATACCTGTACTGTACAGGTATCTGCACCCCCCTCCCCCCTGAAAGGTGCCAATTGTGGCGCCGGAGGGGGGGGGGGGGGTTCCGATGAGCGGAAGGTCCACTTTAGGGTGGACCTCCGCTTTAAGTGGTTAAAAAAAGAGATTTAAAAAAATCATTTTTTTAAACAATATCCTTATTTTTAAAAGTATTTAATTTGGTCATTCGGACTGCTCTATACACTTTAATCTCAGGAGTGAGAAGCCACGCTCTATGCTCTTGCTTACAGTGGGACATGGAGAACTAATGTAGCCACCCTGCAACTACAAATCAGATAATATTTTTTTTTTTTAAATGGAGATTTGGAGTCGGAGCAGTAAAAGGTACTTTTTGGGTTAAGAATACATACTTGAATACATATATTTTTTTCAAACCAGAATTTAGTGTCATTTTAGGCTGGGTTCACACTGCCGCATGGAGCGGTTCACAGCAGGGTCTGGTGGGTCCCTGTTCCCTATTTCAAGTCCGATTTCAGTCTGAATTTTTGTCTAAATTCAGACCTGAAACAGACCAGGACTTCTGTGCAATTCGCTCCAGAGATGTGTGAACCGGCTCCATAGAGAGTCGATCACTATCTTCTGACATGCAAATTGGATGCGGAGAAAAACCCACATCCAATTTTCACTAGTGTGAACCCAGCCATAACATCTTACAAAAAAGGAGCGCGATTGGCCGGCTATAAGGGGGAGGAGGAGGCCAGATATAATTTTTATTACACTAAACAAATTCCATGCATGCAGGCTCCCTCTGTTATTGCACCTGTATTTGCTCTGGGTCATCTGCAGGCAGCCTATAGAGGTGGATGAGGACACAGCATCTGCACGGATACCACCACATGTCAAAAATAACATGCAGGCAAGAGTGGGTGCACAGATCTGAACACACACCGAGGTTGATTTACTAAAACCAGAGAGTGCAACATCTGGTGCAGCTGTGCATGGTAGCCAATCAGTTTGTTCAAACCAAGCTTTGACAAAAATTCATGGAAGCTGATTGGTTTCAATGCACAGCTGCACCAAAGTTTGCACCCTCCAGCTTTAGTAAATCAACCCCACTGTGTAAAGCTGAATTCCAGGTGCAAAGTAGCTCTATAGGTAGAAAGTTTTTTTATTTTAATGCATTCTATGCATTAGGATAAAAAAAAACTTCTGTGTGCGGCAGCCCCCCCCCCCCCCCCCCGACCCAATACTTATCTTAGCCCTATCTCAATGCAGCGATGTTGTACAAGAGCCTTAGCTGTCCGGGACTCTCACTCCTTGTTGGCTGAGATAGCAGCGGGTGCCATTGGCTCCTACTGCTGTCAAAGTCAGTGAGCCAATGAGGAGAGAGTGGGCGGGGCGTTCCCTGTCTGAATGGATGCACAGAGCAGCAGCTCGGCTGTCCCCACAGAAAGCTGCTTGCTGTGGGGGCACTTGGCCGGAGGGAGGGGCCAGAAGCCGTGGCGAGGGAACCTGAGAAGAGGAGGATCTGAGCTACTCTGTATAAAACCACTGCACAGAGCAGGTGAGTATGACATGTTTGTTATTTTTAAATACTTTAACCACATCCCATCCTGCCTATAGCAGAATGATGGCCAGGCGGTGGTTGCGTTATCCTGACTGGACGTCATATGATGTCAGGCAGGATAAGCCACGGGGGCGTGCTGTGTGACGATCGGTGGTGTGGTGTGTCACTCCGACACAGTGCAACTCCAATCAGGGTGAAGAGCCTCTCACTTAGGCTCTTTACCACGTGATCAGCTGTGACCAATCACAGCTGATCATAGTGTGTAACCAGGAAAGTGCCTATAAACGACTTTCCTCGGTTCACGCTGGCAGGAGAGCCGATCAGCAGCTCTCCTGTCAGAGGGGGGTCTGAGCTGATACTCAGCACATTGATTATCAGCACAGCCCCATCAGAGCTGCCGCCACAGCTGCCAGTCAGTGCCTACCAAAGTGCCAGTCAGTGCCCACTAGTAATGCCAGTCAGTGCCCATGTCAGATGCCAATCAGTGCCTCATCATCAGTGCTGCCTATCAATGCCAACAAACAGTGCCCATCAGTGCCAAACAGTGCCCATCAATTATACATATTAGTGCCTATCAGTGAGTGTCAGTGCAGCCTCATCAGTGTGTCAGTGAAGAAGAAAACAAAATTTTATAACAAACAAGGAAAAACTTTTTTTCCCCAAAAATGTCAGTCTTTTTTAGTTTGTTTAGCATAAAATAAAAAAACCCAGACTTGATCAAATAACACCAAAAGAAATCTCTATTTGTGGGAAGAAAATGATAAAAAATTTAGTTTGGGTACAGTGTTGCATGACCGCACAATTGTCATTCAAACTGTGCCTTGCAGCACTGGGGTCCGTAGTTTACATCCCGGTCCCCCCCCCCCCAACACTCCACAGACAGGCTTGTTGGTTAATTGTCCACGTTATGATATTTTACAGAGAGAGTACAAGATGGCGGCCTCCCCTCCAACCTGACGGTCGCTCTGAGCCACAAGAAGAGAAGATCTGTAGAGAGATCCATTCACAAAAAGAAGAGTCACATCTCCCAGCAAGTATAACATCACATCACAAGAGAAGAGAAATGGATTTATGGAAAGAAAAAAATAAAAATAAAACCTGTAAAATTCTGGAAGTTTCCAAGCTTTTCTCTGCCATGTGATCAGGTGGTGACAGGGTCTCTTTATGTTCTGTATACAGTGGGGGAAGGGTTAGAAGTTGTATGGGGGAGGTAATGCTGTCTGGGGCCCCATTGAGATTTCCCCTCACTTCTGTCCTTGGAGTTTTCCCTAATGTCAGAACATGAGCGGGGGTCACTAGCACAGGAAGTGAGCTCAAACCTCCCCAATGGGGACAGGATTACCTGTTTTTCACCATATATGCTCCCCTATATCCAGCTCCTATACTGACAACATCTCCAGTGTCTATCCATCTGCATATGTGAATGTCTTTGGACAACACACTGCTGCTCTCTCCACATTGCTGACTCAATTAGTGGCTATTTCTTCAGACTGGTATCTCCGGCTCTAAATCGCAGACACCATCCCTGCATTACTGGATTCAAGGGTTTCTTGAACTTTATGCCACTCGGTATTTGCTGTCACTGGATGACGCCTTTTAGGTTTTGCCCATCTAGCAACCCCTGTGTGTGTGAGGATTTAATTGTGTGTGTGTAAGTGAGCCCAGGCTGTTTTATCTCATTGCGACAACATTGCCATAACGGGGTTGATTTACTAAAGGCAAATCCACCCTGCACTACAAGTTCACTTGGAAGTGCAATTGCTGTAGATCTGAGGGGAAGCTCTGAAATGAGTGGAAGCTCTGCGGATTTTATCATCCAATCATGTGCAAGCTAAAATGCTCTCCCTCGGATCTATAGCAACTGCACTTCCAAGTGCACTTTCAGTGCCTTTAGTAAATAACTCCCAGTGTTTTAGTGTGTTTGGTGAAGGTTTTGATTATTTCCTGGCTAATTAGCCATGCTGGTATTTTTTCATGCCACTTTTTCATATGATAAACTTTTGTACTTATACCGCGAGTGTGTTTTCCCATTGAAGCCCTGTCTAAACCCCTTTGTTTTTTTCCTCCTGTTTTAATCCATGCTCTTCCCGCCTTCAGAATACAATAGCGCTGCTGGAAGGATTCTCCCATCAACACTGACTGTGTTGATCGGGGAATTGAGCAATTTTCATTCCTTCCACTTCTGGTGGAAGGAAAGAAAATTGCATAATGTATGGCCTGCTTTAGAATTTGAGCTCCCTGGTCGTAGCATATTGCCGTGTACACACGGACGGAATTTCCGATGGAAACATTCCGATGGGAGCTTTTCATCAGATTTTCTGACCGCGTGTATGACCATCGGTCTTTTTCTGTCGGCATTTCCAACGAACTTTAGATTGAGAGCCTGTTCCGAAAACCTTTCTATCAGATGTATGCAATTCTGACACGCAAAATTCCAACGCATGCTCGGAAACAATTTGATGCATGCTGGGAAACAATTTGATGCATGCTTGGAAGCATTAAATTTCCCTTTTATAGTGCCGTCGAACGTGTTGTGTCACGGTGTTATTGACCGTTGAAATTTGGTGTGACCGTGTGTAGGCGAGACAGTTTGAGCGAAATTCCATTGGAATTCTGCCGGAAAAACCATCAGAACTTTTTCAGACGAGAATTCTGATCGTGTGTACGCGGCATATCTCTAAACGAAGGGTGCAGACTGGTAGCTACAGATATCAGTAAAGAAGCCCATCAGTTACCTCTTCACCTGCACTGTTGTTACTCAGTTGCCATCTGATGTTTCAGCAGAGTTGCTGAATTTGTCATGGTCTACTTTATCATGAAACAACATTTACATGTGATCCCCATGTAGACCTAATACAGCGGGGTTGATTTACTAAAGGGAAAAAGACTGTGCACTTTGTAAAGTGCAGTTGCCCTCTGCAAGAGCAGTTGCTCCAGAGCTTAGTAAATAAGCAGAAGCTCTGCTGACTTCCATCATCCAATCATGTGCAAGCAATAATGATGTTTTTTTAATTTTCCTTGCACAGGATTTGGGTACTCTTTGCAAAGTCAAGCCTTACCTCATTTACTAAGTTCTGGAGCAATTGCACCTGCAAACTGCACAGTCTATTTGCCTTTAGTAAATCAACCCCAGTGTCTTTGCTAGATAATTTTCCAAGCAATCAGATAAATATGCGGTTTAAATATGTATGTGGGAACTGTGTAAGCCACCAAAGTACTTGTAAGTTTTTTTAAGCCACTTCTGTGATCCAGGCACCCCTGCCAGAAAATGTAACTATGCCAATGACCTCACTTTTCACAGTGCAGTTAAAGAGGAACTTCACTTGTTTTTACAAAAGTAGAAGATACTGTAGCTGCTGATTTCTAAGAAAGATGAATCTACCAGTCTGCAAGGTCCAGCATTATCTTCCTAGTGTTACACCGGCTCCTGAAGAGCACACGCTATGTGTTTTTCAAATTTAATGTTACACCTGAACTGCAGTTTGGTTTGGGTACAATTGTCTAAATTTGGACCTCAGCATCAGTCTGACTGGACTATGAGATGTTCAGCCTGACCATAGGGGGCACTGTCTCTTCTGGAAGGCATGGAACTATGGTCTGGTTGGGTGCTTAACTTACTCTTTCTCGGAGCCCGCCCAGTGGGAGTTGCGCTCTTGCTGTGCTTTCTGGGAGAGGATATTTAAGATGCGGATGTCACGTGGTTTGGGGTTACCGGTCCAGAAGGATGTACTGACTTCATGGTCCTGGTCCTCCTGACCAGCCCCCAGGAAGGCTATGTCCTGGGGTGTGGATCCACCCGATCTTGTTGTCTCGGGGCTGGCTAGCCTGAGGCAAGGTAACTAAAGGAGGATTCTGAGGTGTTTGGGTGCCGTCTCCGGTTTGGGAGAGACCCAGTGACTTCATGCTATCCAGGGGAGGACTCTTCAGAAGAAGGCCACATACAGGTTGGTTTCTTAGCAAGAGCCTAGAGGAGCTGAAGTACCCAAGAGAATCCGGTCTCGTGGATATCGCCAAGCTGGCTGAAAGATCCAGCTATCACACGAGTGTTCTACAAGTTTAGTTTTCCTACGTATTCTACAACAATGTCTGTGGCAGAGACTTATCCTTGTATGTTCTACAACAACGTCTGTGTCAGAGACTTGTTCCTGAGTAAGCACCTTGTTGGCTGCTAGGCCTTGTGAGAGAGGGACTGTCCAACTTGACTGAACATCCAGTTGCGAATGGCTATTCTCTGAATGCAGTCAAAGTAAGCAAGTTCTTCAACATTTGACTTTGACACTAAGAGTACCTGAACTTCCTTTCCCATTTTTAGAGACTGTTCATTGTCTACGTTTTTGCAAATAAAATCCATTTAAGTGGATCTGTCATCAGTCTCTCAAGTTACTGGGCCATCTACCATGGGACACTCCTGGACCCCCCTAGATGTGAAGTGAGGAAAAAGAAGGTAACAGTAAGCCCAATCTAACCAGCAGCTCCTTCGGGGGTTAGTGCTACACTAGCACCCTAAAGCCCCATACACACTGTCGGATTTTCTGCTGATTTTTGTCTTCAGATTTACCAAAACCATGAGATGCAAGGGCCTGCCTGATTGCATACAAATTGAAACGCCTAAGGTTTGACCTCGTATTATATGGTTTTGGTAAATATGAAGGAAAAAAATCAGCAGAAAATCTGATAGTGTGTATGGGGCTTTAGTGTTCACAAGTTGCTAGGTTCCCGTGCTGCCATTTTGGATTTGGGGTTCCAGCTGTTATTTCCTGATAAACCAGCTTCAAAATGCTCATGTGCAAGATCAGCCAGATGCAGTTGATTGGTCCTGTAGTCTCCTGCGATGTGTAATGTGATCAGTGGGTGTTGAAGAACCTAGGCTAAATATAAGGAAGTGGGAGCAAGTACCTGCTAAAGTGGGTACTTGCAAAAAAAAAAAAAAAAACTACCTATTTTATGTATAAAAGGAGGTTGGGGTTAGAAGGAGGCTATAAAGAAATTGTGAGTGAAGGACTGCTTTAAGCATTTCAGTTGGGGAACTAACAGCACTGTGCAATGCCAAAATGCCTGATTGGCTCACAGCTGTGCCCCTTCCTTTGCCAGTCCCATTATACATGGGATCAGATAAGTTGTAAACGATAGTGTTCCTTTAGGCTGCATTCACACCTGAGCATTTCAAAGTCACGTGTTTTTACCGCGATTTTGTGCAGATCACCGATTAAAAAAGCAGAAAAATGCCTGTAATCTGCCCCAAAGAAGCTCTTGTTCTTTTTTGAGCTTAAGGCCTCTTTCACACGGGATGGATCCATGATGTACCGCCCCGTGGACCTCCACTTGCTCAGCAGGGATCGCTCCGTCGATCCCCGCTGAGCAAGAAGATGACAGGTCCATCTCTGCACACTGTGCAGGAACGGACCTGTCAGAGCATCGCTCTCCCCTACCCAATCCGATCCGCAGATGGATGGAAAAGTAGGTTTTTCCTCTGTCACACTTTTTCGGATCAGAACGGGTCGGATGTCAGCATCCAGGTCTATGGAGCATCCATTCAGGTCTGTCTAAAAAACTGACAGGTGGACCTGAACGGATCGTTCATGTGAAAGAGGCCTAAGGTGTTTTGCTTCAGGTGACAAAGCGCTAAGATGTGAATAGGTGCCATTGAAATGACTGGGATTTTGCTTGTAAAGCCGCGTACACACGGGCGGACTGTATGGCCAACTTAGTCCGTCGAAACACATTTCAGCGGACAGTCCGCTCGTGTGTGGGCTTCAGTGGACTTTTTCAGCGCGCAGTCTGACGGACTAAGTATTTCGGAATTTCCGTAATACTGTCCGTCATACTTTGGTTTCAGCGGACAATCCGCTCGTCAGTAGGCTAGTTCGACGGACTAAGAATGGCGCATGCTCAGAAAGGATTTACACGGCGAAAGGTTGCATTGCTGTGTATTGGACTTCCTATTTCTAGTCCCGTCGTACGTGCTGTACACGTCATCGCGCAAGCTTTCGACGGACTGTTTGTGCATCCGTGTGTGGTCAAGTCCGTTCATTCGAAAGTATGACGGACTAAGTAGGCCATACAATTTGCCCGTGTGTACGCGGCTTTAGGCATTTCTCAGGTTTTTTTTCACATGTTTTACGAGCTGAAAACACTCCGGTGTGAATGCAGCCTTAAAAAAGCAAGTATGATTTTGACAAAATGACCTGTGTTGCATTCAGTGTCTAGCTCTGATCCCAGCACATTTCCTAACTGACGAATGGCTGCAGCACATCAAGCCACTAGCATTCGCCTTTAGGGCATCAATAACAAACCCTCTCCACCTATCACTGATAATCAGGGGTTCCTAAAGAAGCAGCACACAAAGCCCAGTGCTGAGATTCAGAGAGCCCTATCAGGCAGCACAGTCAGCACGGTGACCAGACTCCTTCCCATCCTAGTCTTTGACTGGACAGTAAGGCTGCTTTCACACTGGGGCGGTATTCAGGCGTTACAGCGCTAAAAATAGCGCCTGTGTAGCGCCTGAAAAAAAACGGCCCCTTTCCCTCCAGTGTGAAAGCCGGAGGGCTTTCACACTGGAGCGATGCGCTGGCAGGACGGTGAAAAAAGTCCTGCTAGCCGCATCTTTGGAGCGGTGAAGGAGCGGTGTATTCACCGCTCCTATACCGCTCCTACCCATTGAAATCAATGGGACACCGCAGCAATACCGCCGGCAAAGCGCCGCTGCAGCGGCGCTTTGCGGGCGGGTTTAACCCTTTTTCGGCCGCTAGCGGGGGTTAAAACCACCCGCTAGCGCCCGCAGACCGCCGCTAAAACGACGATAAAGCGCATCTAAAAATAGCGGCGCTTTACCGCCGACGCCGCTCCCGCCCCAGTGTGAAAGCAGCCTAAGACTTCATTTAGACGTTCAGTTGGGGGGAAGCAAAAATGTACAGATTTTGTTCTGGGAATGGGATGGGAAAATCGAAATCCATAACTACCCAATTTTTCAAAAAATGCAATTGTAAACTTTATTGCAAAGTCAAATAAAAATGCTAAACATACCAGCAACACCTATGCTGCTGGTATGTGCTACAAAGAGTTTCTAAAAGCCTATACAAGGCTTTATTTTACAAGGAGCAATTTAAACATTTTACTATTTGCTTTTTTTCCCACATACAGTACTTTCATTTTCCTAAGCAAATTAGATCACTCTTTAAAGAGGAAGTAAACCCTGATGAGTTTACTTCCTCTTTCATTCCCTGCAAAGGCAAAGCATAATGGACTACTATGCATCGCATAGTAGTCCATTATGTGTCACTTACCTGACACAGGAGCCAGCGATGTCACCGCTGTCCCCTGTAGTCCGGCGCATCCATCTTCTCGGTGGGGTCTCGCTGCTCCGCCGCTGTCAATCGGTGAAGCCATCACTACCGCGCATGCGCACGGGAGCCAACACGTGCGGCATCTTCGTCGTTGACGATGCCGCGCCAGCGCGCCATAGACAGCAGTGCCTGTCTTTCGGCAAATATCTCCTAAATCGTGTAGGTTTAGGAGATATTTCTTGGACCTACAGGTAAGCCTTAAGCTAGGCTTACCTGTAGGTCAAAGTGTGTTGTAAGGGTTTACAACCACTTTAATCCCATTCATGATTGGGTGACATTGAGGCCTAGATACCCAGACCACAAATTTAGTAGCATCAGTGTGCATTGGTTAACATGACAATGACTCTAAATAATACCAACCTAAATAATGTTTGCATTTTTCAAAGACACAAAAGGGTTTTATTTAATATATTGTTTTAAAGCAGAAATAATACTAGCCATAAACTGATAGATTTCTCTTGTTTAGCCTGTGGTCATTCAGCCACGGTGAGTGAAATATTTGTGGTCCTGCACGTTCCAGGAATTGATAATATAATAATTATAAATGTATAAAATCTTGGAACACTACTTCCAATGGAAATGAGCTCATGAATTCAATGGGACCCACTAAATCAATAAGTGGGTCATAAAACCCTGACAGATGCCAATACCAAGCCGAGGCGTGATGCTGAAGCATTTCAGAAAATCTTTCCTTCAAAGGATAAGTTCACTTTAAAAAAAATATATATATAAATGCACAGGTAAAAAAAAAAAATTTTTTATTTATTTTTTGGAGCATGTAAAGCATTGCACCAGCGATCAGCTGATTGCTCATGCCATGCAGGTCTCCTGCAGACTGGTCAGTGTATCTGAGTGCCCGTACCGTGGTAGTTCATTGAGAACTGCAAACTGACATCTGCAAAGTTTGTTGCCACTTGTAGTTCATTCATTCACAGAACTCGATGAATGAATGGCGTGTCTGGGTGGGCAGAGCCCCGCATGGGCACGCTAAGGCTGCAGCATTGGGAACATGTTACACGTTCCATCCTAAAAGCAGGTTCCCAAAAGGTGAACTTATCCTTTAACATTTACAGAAGTTAAAATAACCTTAACATAGAATTCCAGGCCAAGCCTATGTAGTCTTAAATATGACCCCCAACCCCTCCTAATATCTTTGCTGACTAAACTGTGTAAGAAGTTGGTATATACTAAGGGATCCCTCCTCTCCCCTTCAGCTGCCGCTGACTGACACAAGGGAGCCGGATTATGTCACCGGACCGATGTATATACATCTTTCTTGCAAAGCTTAGTCTGCATAATTGGTAGGAGGAGGTAGGGGGCATTTTTAAGTTAGGTGTAGCCTGGAATTCTACTTTAGTTTCAACTTCTTTTGCATGTGAAAAGACACAGACACTTGAAGGCCGTGTAACGACATATTCTGCGACCCATCGCAGATTGCTAAGGAAGTGACATTCCATCGCCACCATCTTGCTACACCCCACACTCGTCCACAGTAAGGATACACTAAGAAGGGGAAAGTGGACATGTTGTTACACCTACAAGAGTTTTGCATTTTACACCTATTTATAACTAGTGATGGACGAACTTCCGACGGGACGTTTCGCGAACACGAACCGCGAACGCGGCCGATAGTTCGCGAACCATAACGTTCGTGGCAGGCCCCATTGACTTCAATGGGAGGTGAAGTTTACAAACCTACAGGTCCAATTTGCAGCCACAAAATAATTACTAGCTGTGCACACATAGTCCCACCACATGGCCAATGACATAACACATGTATGAGGTGAATCTGGGATCGACAACTACAAGCATTCTTTTTTTTGTGTGAAATTCTGACAATTCAGGACTCATGAGGCAATGGAGGCGAGGGAAGGTCAGGGTAGGCAAAGAAGAGGGTGCAGGAGATGATCACCAGCACCGTGATATAGAGCACTGACACCTGCACCGTGATAGAGTCATCTGACACCAGCACCGTGATAGAGAGAGAGCACTGACATTAGCACCGTGACATAAAACACTGACATCAGCACCGTGATATAGAGCACTGACACCTGCACCGTGATAGAGTGATCTGACACCAGCACCGTGATAGAGAGCACTGACATCAGCAGCGTGACATAAAGCACTGACACCAGCACCGTGATATACAGCACTGACACCTGCACCGTGATAGAGTGATCTGACACCAGCACCGTGATAGAGAGCACTGACATCAGCAGCGTGACATAAAGCACTGACACCAGCACCGTGATTTACAGCACTGACACCTGCACCATAAGCAGCCCCAGGAGGAAGTCAGCATAGCACAGGGATGGTGGGAGCCCCTCATAATAAGCAGCCCCAGGAGGAAGTCAGCATAGCACAGGGATGGTGGGAGCTAATCATAATGAGCATAGCACAAGGATGGTGGGAGCCCCTCATAATGAGCATAGCACAGGGATGGTGGGAGCCCCTCATAATATGCACAGCAGAGGTACAGCCCCAGGAGGAAGTCAGCACAGCATAGGGATGGTGGGAGCCCCTCATAATAAGCAGCCCCAGGAGGAAGTCAGCATAGCACAGGGATGGTGGGAGCCCCTCATAATGAGCATAGCACAGGGATGGTGGGAGCCCCTCATAATATGCACAGCAGAGGTACAGCCCCAGGAGGAAGTCAGCACAGCACAGGGATGGTGGGAACCCCTCATAATAAGCAGCCCCAGGAGGAAGTCAGCATAGCACAGGGATGGTGGGAGCCCCTCATAATAAGCAGCCCCAGGAGGAAGTCAGCACAGCACAGGGATGGTGAACTTTTCAAATTTACAGGTCATATTTGCAGCCACAAAATAATTACTAGCTGTGCACACATAGTCCCACCACATGGCCAATGACATAACACATGTATGAGGCGAATCTGGGATCGACAACTACAAGCATTCTTTTTTTATATGTGAAATTCTGAAAATTCAGGACTCTTGAGACAATGGAGGCGAGGGAAGGTCAGGGTAGGCAAAGAAGAGGGTGCAGGAGATGATCATCACCAGCACTATATTATAGAGCACTGACACCTGCACCGTGATAGAATGATCTGACACCAGCACCGTGATAGAGAGCACCGACATCAGCAGCGTGACATAAAGCACTGGCACCAGCACCATGATATACAGCACTGACACCTGCACCGTAAGCAGCCCCAGGAGGAAGTCAGCACAGCACAGGGATGGTGGGAGCCCTTCATAATAAGCAGCCCTAGGAGGAAGTCAGCATAGCACAGGGATGGTGGGAGCCCCTCATAATAAGCAGCCCCAGGAGGAAGTCAGCACAGCACAGGGATGGTGAACTTTACAAACCTACAGGTCATATTTGCAGCCACAAAATAATTACTAGCTGTGCACACATAGTCCCACCACATGGCCAATGACATAACACATGTATGAGGTGAATCTGGGATCGACAACTACAAGCATTCTTTTTTTATATGTGAAATTCTGACAATTCAGGACTCTTGAGACAGTGGAGGCGAGGGAAGGTCAGGGTAGGCAAAGAAGAGGGTGCAGGAGACGATCACCAGCACCAGCACCGTGATATAGAGCACTGACACCTGCACCGTGATAGAGTGGTCTGACACCAGCACCGTGATAGAGAGCACTGACATCAGCAGCATGACATAAAGCACTGACACCAGCACCGTGATATACAGCACTGACACCTGCACCGTGATAGAGTGATCTGACACCAGCACCGTGATAGAGAGAACTGACATCAGCAGCGTGACATAAAGCACTGACACCAGCACCGTGATATACAGCACTGACACCTGCACCGTAAAAAGCCCCAGGAGGAAGTCAGCATAGCACAGGGATGGTGGGAGCCCCTCATAATAAGCATCCCCAGGGGGAAGTCAGCATAGCACAGGGATGGTGGGAGCCCCTCATAATGAGCATAGCACGGGGATGGTGGGAGCCCCTCATAATGAGCATAGCACAGGGATGGTGGGAGCCCCTCATAATATGCACAGCAGAGGTACAGCCCCAGGAGGAAGTCAGCACAGCACAGGGATGGTGGGAGCCCCTCATAATAAGCAGCCCCAGGAGGAAGTCAGCACAGCACAGGGATGGTGAACTTTACAAACCTAAAGGTCATATTTGCAGCCACAAAATAATTACTAGCTGTGCACACATAGTCCCACCACATGGCTAATGACATAACACATGTATGAGGTGAATCTGGGATCGACAACTACAAGCATTCTTTTTTTATATGTGAAATTCTGAAAATTCAGGACTCGAGACAATGGAGGCGATGGAAGGTCAGGGTAGGCAAAGAAGAGGGTGCAGGAGATGATCATCACCAGCACTGTGATATAGAGCACTGACACCTGCACCGTGATAGAATGATCTGACACCAGCACCGTGATAGAGAGCACTGACATCAGCAGCGTAACATAAAGCACTGACACCAGCACCGTGATATACAGCACTGACACCTGCACCGTAAGCAGCCCCAGGAGGAAGTCAGCACAGCACATGGATCGTGGGAGCCCCTCATAATAAGCAGCCCCAGGAGGAAGTCAGCATAGCACAGAGATGGTGGGAGCCCCTCATAATAAGCAGCCCCAGGAGGAAGTCAGCATAGCACAGGGATGGTGGGAGCCCCTCATAATGAGCATAGCACAGGGATGGTGGAAGCCCCTCATAATAAGCAGCCCCAGGAGGAAGTCAGCATAGCACAGGGATGGTGGGAGACCCTCATAATAAGCAGCCCCAGGAGGAAGTCAGCACAGCACAGGGATGGTGAACTTTACAAACCTACAGGTCATATTTGCAGCCACAAAATAATTACTAGCTGTGCACACATAGTCCCACCACATGGCCAATGACATAACACATGTATGAGGTGAATCTGGGATTGACAACTACAAGCATTCTTTTTTTATATGTGAAATTCTGACAATTCAGGACTCTTGAGACAATGGAGGCGAGGGAAGGTCAGGGTAGGCAAAGAAGAGGGTGCAGGAGATGATCACCAGCACCAGCACCGTGATATAGAGCACTGACAGCTGCACCGTGATAGAGTGATCTGACACCAGCACTGTGACATAACACATGTATGAGGTGAATCTGGGATCGACAACTACAAGCATTCTTTTTTTATATGTGAAATTCTGAAAATTCAGGAATCTTGAGACAATGGAGGCGAGGGAAGGTCAGGGTAGGCAAAGAAGAGGGTGCAGGAGATGATCACCAGCACCGTGATATAGAGCACTGACACCTGCACCGTGATAGAGTGATCTGACACCATCACCGTGACATAACACATGTATGAGGTGAATCTGGGATCGAAAACTACAAGCATTCTTTTTTTATATGGGAAATTGTTGTGACAATTCAGGACTGTGGAGCGCATGAAGGCAATGGAGGAGAGGGAAGGTCAGGTTATGCAAAGAGGGTGCAGGAGATGATCACCAGCAGCGTGACATACAGCAATGACACCTGCACCGTGATAGAGTCATCTGACAACAGCACCGTGATAGAGAGCACTGACATCAGCAGCGTGACATAAAGCACTAACACCAGCACCGTGATGTACAGCACTGACAGCAGCACCGTGATAGAGAGCACTGACATCAGCAGCATGACATAAAGCACTAACACCAGCACCATGATATACAGCACTGACAGCAGCACCGTGATAGAGAGCACTGACATCAGCAGCGTGACATAAAGCACTAACACCAGCACCGTGAAATACAGCACTGACAGCAGCACCGTGATAGAGAGCACTGACATCAGCAGCGTGACATACAGCAATGACACCTGCACCGTGATAGAGTCATCTGACAACAGCACCGTGATAGAGAGCACTGACATCAGCAGCGTGACATAAAGCACTAACACCAGCACCGTGATATACAGCACTGACAGCAGCACCATGATAGAGAGCACTGACATCAGCAGCGTGACATAAAGCACTAACACCAGCACCGTGAAATACAGCACTGACAGCAGCACCGTGACATACAGCAATGACACCTGCACCGTGATAGAGTCATCTGACAACAGCACCGTGATAGAGAGCACTGACATCAGCAGCGTGACATAAAGCACTAACACCAGCACCGTGATATACAGCACTGACAGCAGCACCGTGATAGAGAGTACTGACATCAGCACCGTGATATACAGCACTGACACCTGCACCGTAAGCAGCCCCATTTGGAAGTCAGCATAGCACAGGGATGGTGGGAGCCCCTCATAATGAGCATAGCACAGGGATGGTGGGAGCCCCTCATAATGAGCATAGCACAGGGATGGTGGGAGCCTCTCATAATGAGCATAGCACAGGGATGGTGGGAGCCCCTCATAATAAGCAGCCCCAGGAGGATGTCAGCATAGCACAGGGATGGTGGGAGCCCCTCATAATAAGCAGCCCCAGGAGGATGTCAGCATAGCACAGGGATGGTGGGAGCCCCTCATAATAAGCAGCCCCAGGAGGAAGTCAGCACAGCACAGGGATGGTGGGAGCCCCTCATAATAAGCAGCCCCAGGAGGAAGTCAGCACAGCACAGGGATGGTGGGAGCCCCTCATAATGAGCATAGCACAGGGATGGTGGGAGCACCTCAAAATATGCACAGCAGAGGTGCAGCCCCAGGAGGAAGTCAGCACAGCACAGGGATGGTGGGAGCCCCTCATAATATGCACAGCAGAGGTACAGCCCCAGGAGGAAGTCAGCACAGCACAGGGATGGTGGGAGCCCCTCATAATAAGCAGCCCCAGTAGAAATATGACACCGCTCAACCTCTTCAAAGAGGAGGGTACGGGGCATACAGTGGTGTGAAAAAGTGTTTGCCCCCTTCCTCATTTCCTGTTCCTTTGCATGTTTGTCACACTTAAGTGTCACACTTAACTGTTTCGGAACATCAAACCAATTTAAACAATAGTCAAGGACAACACAAGTAAACACAAAATGCAATTTGTAAATGAAGGTGTTTATTATTAAAGGTGAAAAAAAATCCAAACCATCATGGCCCTGTGTGAAAAAGTGATTGCCCCCCCTTGTTAAAACATACTATAACTGTGGTTGTCCACACCTGAGTTCAATTTCTCTAGCCACACCCAGGCCTGATTATTGCCACACCTGTTCACAATCAAGGCATCACTTAAATAGGAGCTGCTTGACACAGTAAGGTCCACCAGAAGATCCTTAAAAGCTACACATCATGCCGAGACCCAAAGAAATTCAGGAACAATTGAGAAAGAAAGTAATTGAGATCTATCAGTCTGGAAAGGGTTATAAAGCCATTTCCAAAGCTTTGGGAATCCAGCGAACCACAGTGAGAGCCATTATCCACAAATGGCGAAGACATGGAACAGTGATGAACCTTCCCAGGAGTGGCCGGCCGCCCAAAATTACCCCAAGAGCGCAGCGACGACTCATCCAAGAGGTCACAAAAGACCCCACAACAACGTCCAAGGAACTGCAGGCCTCACTTGCCTCAGTTAAGGTCAGCGTTCATGCCTCCACCATCAGGAAAAGACTGGGCAAAAATGGCCTGCATGGCAGAGTTCCAAGGAGAAAACCACTGCTGAGCAAAAAGAACATCAAAGCTCGTCTCAATTTCTCCACAACACATCTTGATGATCCCCAAGACTTTTGGGACAACATTCTGTGGACCGATGAGACAAAAGTGGAACTCTTTGGAAGGTGTGTGTCCAAGTATATCTGGCGTAGAAGGAACACTGCATTTCATAAAAAGAACATTATACCAACAGTAAAATATGGTGGTGGTAGTGTGATGGTCTGGGGCTGTTTTGCTGCTTCAGGACCTGGAAGACTTGCCGTGATAAAAGGAACTATGAATTCTGCTGTCTACCAAGAGATCCTGAAGGAGAATGTCCGACCATCTGTTCGTGTACTCAAGCTGAAACGAACTTGGGTTCTGCAGCAGGACAATGATCCTAAACACACCAGCAAGTCCACCACCGAATGGCTGAAGAAAAACAAAATGAAGACTTTGGAGTGGCCTAGCCAAAGTCCTGACCTGAATCCTATTGAGATGTTGTGGTATGACCTTAAAAAGGCCGTTCATGCTCGAAAACCCTCTAATGTAACTGAATTAGGACAATTCTGCAAAGATGAGTGGGCCAAAATTCCTCCAGGACGCTGTAAAAGCCTCATTGCACGTTATCGCAAACGCTAAGGGTGGCCCAACCAGTTATTAGGTTTAGGGGGCAATCACTTTTTCACACAGGGCCATGATGGTTTGGATTTTTTTTCACCTTTAATAATAAACACCTTCATTTACAAATTGCATTTTGTGTTTACTTGTGTTGTCCTTGACTATTGTTTAAATTGGTTTGATGTTCCGAAACACTTAAGTGTGACAAACATGCAAAGGAACAGGAAATGAGGAAGGGGGCAAACACTTTTTCACACCACTGTATAGTACGGTGTGCTTTTTTTGGACAAGGAAGTGAGCAAAATGAAGAAAGAAGGTCTGTGTGCTCGATTAAAAAAATTGTTTATAGACATATACTGGTCACATGTGTTAAATTCCTCCGAGATCCATGCCTCATTCATTTTTAGAAATGTGAGGTAGTTAACACTGTCGTGAGCTAGGCGAGTACGCTTATCGGTCACGATCCCCCCTGCTGCGCTGAACGTCCTTTCAGACAGGACACTGGATGAGGGGAAACCCAACAGTTCGTTTGCAAATTGGGCAAGCTCTGGCCAGAGGTCAAGCCTGCCCACCCAGTAGTCCAGGGGTTCATCACTCCTCAGAGCGTCCACATCGGCCGTTAACCCGATGTAGTCGGACACCTGACGGTCTAGGCGTTCCCTGATGCTGGATCCGGATGACACCTGTCGATGGGTCGGCTGAAAGAATGACCTCATATCCGAAGTCACCAGCACATCTTCAAACCGGCCTCTTCTTGCAGGTGCTGTTGGATTGGTACCCGCAACTCCTTCTCTGGGAGTGGGAATTGCTCCTCTGCCAGCGCACGCAAAGGCAGAATGCAGCATTTCTCGAAGCAAGGCCTGGAAGTGCTCCATTCTGCCACCCCTCTGTGACGGCGGTAACATTTCCGCCATTTTGTGTTTGTACCGGGGGTCTAAGTACGTTGCCATCCAGTACTGGTCCTTGACCCTTATGCTTTTTATACGGGGGTCCCTTTTAAAACATTGGAGCATGATGAAGGCCCCCATTTGCACTAAAGTGGAAGCGGTGTGGTGGCCTGGCTCCTGCTCATCATCCAGGATAATGTCGTCCTCTTCATTCTCCTCTCCCCATCCACGCACAACAGGGATCCCAGAAAGGTTTAAAGCATGCTCGTCTTGCTCCTCCTCATCCGCCCCGGCACAATCCTCCTCTGACTCCTCTTCAGACTCCTGTTGTTGACTTGTCTCAGATAGAGTAGCCCCTCCTGGGAATTCATCCAGCATTGCGACTTCCTCATCTTCCCGATCCTGCTCCTCCACAGCTTGATCAATGACACAACGCAATGCACGCTCCATAAAGAAGGAATAAGGTACCATGTCACTGATGGCGCCATGGCTGCGACTGACCAGTTTGGTGATCTCCTCAAATGGGCGCAGAAGTCTGCATGCGTCGCACATGAGCAGCCACTGGCGCGGTGAAAAAAAACCCAGCTCCCCAGAACCGGTTCTGCCGCAGAGTTCATACAGGTAGACATTAACTACACGTTTCTGCTGGAGCAGCCTATCAAGCATATAGAAGGTTGAGTTCCATCGCGTCGGGCAATCGCAAATAAGACGTCTGACCGGCAGATTGTGTCGCCGCTGAATGTCAGCAAGGCGAGCCATGGCCGTGTAAGATCTTCTGAAATGGGCCAAGATTTTCCTTGCCTGCCGCAAGATGTCCTGGACCCCAGGGTATTTGACAAGGAATCGCTGCACGACCAAGTTTAAGACGTGTGTCATGCATGGCACGTGCGTGATTTTGCCCTGTTTCATTGCGCTAAGCAGATTGGCACCGTTGTCACACACCACTTTACCAACTGTCAAATTGAGCGGTGTTAGCCACTGATCTGCCTGTGAATGAAAAGCTGAAAGGAGTGCCTGGCCAGTGTGGCTCTTGGCTTCCAGGCACAACAGACGCAGCACGGCATGGCAACGTCTCACCTGGCATGTCAAATAGGTTCTGGGGAGCTTGAGCGGCACAGCGGAAGAGACGCTAGCAGCGGAAAAGGAGGAGTCAGCCGAGGAGGAGAGGGAGGAGGATGGAGTAGGAGGAGGAGGAGAAGAAGAGTCAGGCCTGCATGCAATCCGTGGCGGTAAAACCAAATCTACACGAGTGCCACGGGTTACATGCTTGACAGCCGTCAGAAGGTTCACCCAGTGGGCAGTAAAAGTGATATACCTTCCCTGCCCGTGTTTGCTAGACCACGTGTCTGTGGTCAGATGTATCTTGGCACCGACACTGTGTGCCAGAGATACATTCACTTGCCGCTGAACATGGCCATATAGCTCTGGGATGCCCTTCTGTGAGAAATACTTCCTTCCTGGGACCTTCCATTGTGGTGTTCCAATGGCCACAAATTTGCGAAAGGCCTCCGAGTCCACCAGTTTATATGGCAGTAGTTGGCGGGCTATGAGTTCTGACAAGCCAGCCGTCAACCGTTGGGCAAGAGGGTTATCCGGCGTCATCATTTTTTTACGCTCGAACATTAGGCCCACGGAAGCCTGCCTTTTTGCATAAAAACGTGAGCTTGGCGTGATGGAAGGTGGAGTGGAGGACAATTGTGAGGAGAGAGGAGGAGAAGTAGAAGACGAGGCTGGAGGGTGAGAGCCTGCAGTGTGGCTTTGTGTGTTCCGTTGCTCGGTGATGGCTGCTCATGTGCCTTCTTAAGGCGGTCGTCCCTAGTTGAGTGTTGGGCTTACCCCGACTAATGCGTTGACTGCAAAGATTGCAGATGGCAACGCTATTGTCAGCAGCGGACACGTTAAAAAATGCCCACACTGCGGAGCCATGTGCCGGTTTCCTGGGAGCGCCAGATGTGACCGTACATGGTCGATGACTTGCTCCTGATACATTTGCAGTCTGCTTTGTCCCTCCTGTGCAATGTAAGTTATTCCTGCTTCTCCTCCCTATCTGCTGGTCCATATCTCCCTCTGAACTCCCCTCCTCTTCCTCTCTTGTGGGCACCCACGTGACATCACTAGACACGTCATCATCAACGTCACCTTCCCCACCGCTATAAGTAGAGATCTCGGAGTAGGCAGCAACACCGGGGACCAACCTCCTCCTTGAGCTGATCTGGGTACTGTCGTCAGACTGCTAAGCAGCGGTTGTTGCTGCCTCCTCTTCCTGATCCAATACCAAGAGTGGCTGCGCATCAGAAATGTCTTGATATGGATGGGAAAATAATTCCTGTGACTCAAGCGGAAGGTATGTGGTGTTGGTGGTGGTATTGTTGGTGGTAGTGTCTTTGGGGGTGCACATAGCAGAGAGTGAAGAAGAGGGTGCAGATCGAGAGGATGAGGAGGGTGCAGAAGAGTAAGGCTGAGCGAGCCACTCAACCAAGTCTGGTGCGTCCTTTAAAGTAATTGAACGTACCTTCTGCAACTTCCCACTTTGGCTCAAGCCTGTTGCTCCTGCCCTACCCCTACCACCCCTGCGGAAGGGCCTGCCTCTTCCTCTGCCTGTCATTTTTTAAATGACTCTGTGACAAAACTCTCAGTCCCTATACCGATGAAGGACTGCTGCAGTATAGGGCAGCGGTCAGCAGTAGTGCACCTCAACCCTATGTATTGTGGACCTATACCAGTCCTTATAGAGTAGCAGACTGTACCTCAGTCAACCCTATGTACTGTAGCACCCTATACCTTACCAGTCCTTATAAGGACTTTTGTGGACCAAGTAGGTTGTGTGTGAGTGATTAGCAGACTGTACGTCAGTCCCTATACCGATGAAAGACTGCTGCAGTATAGGGCAGCGGTCAGCAGTAGTGCACCTCAACCCTATGTACTGTGGACCGATACCAGTCCTTATAGAATGGCAGACTGTACCTCACTCAACCCTATGTACTGTAGCACCCTAGACAGACCAAGTTACCAGTCCTTATAAGGAGCTTTGTGGAACAAGTGGGTTGTGAATGATTAGCAGACTGCAGCAGAAGGGCAGCAGTCAAGTATAGTATTCTTTCTATATTTGGAAGAAAGAATATTATACGTGTACAAGCCTATTACCATACCACTGATACCAGTCCTGAAAAGAACCTTTGTGGAACTAATAGTAACAGCTACTGACCCTCACTGCCTCACACACCGCTTCCTGCCTGTCCCTATATAAACTGACAAAACAGAGGCTACTGGAACAATAATTGAAATAGCACTTTTGTGGACCTGATAGTAACAGCTAATGACTAAACTGGCTGTCCCTGCAGCACACACCGTCCTGTCCCTTTCTCTAAACTGACAAAAGACACTCAGGCTGCTGCAACAATCACTAGCACAGCCCTGCGTATCCTGAACTACACCTAACACCTATACCAGTCCTGAAAAGAACTTTTGTGTACCAAATAGCTAGCGATTTGGGTCACTGTAATCTCTCCCTGCTCCACACAGCAACCTCTCCCTATAGTGACAGAAGAAAGAATGTAAAATGGCCGCCGGATTGGGTGTATTTATAAGTTAGGGGGAATGTCCAAGTGTCCATGTGCTGTAATGTCTCAATTGGCTGTCCTGTACCCCATGATGGATGTGTCATCATAGGTCAAAGTTCTTTTACACAGTAAACACGGAAGTCTGCCGGGCGAACGGCGCCAATAGTCCGCTGAACGGGCGGACCGCGAACAGCCGAAATTCGCAGCGAAACGACCGCCGGGCGAACCATTCGGCCATCACTATTCCCCACCACCTCAGATCGCTGTTGGCTATGTGGGGAGGGGGAAGGTCCATTGCTCCACATTTTCTGGTCCTGCCCTAACCTGCAGATATTCTGGAAGGAAGTTCTACGCATCACTCAGAAATTCACGGAATACATGATACCAGATGATGCAGCACTTTTCCTCCTACATTTGTCAAAAATCCTGATTAAAAAATACAAAAAATCATTGATGCGCCACTTACTAAATGCCGCTAAGGCATGTATACCGCTTCACTGGGAAAAACAGTGCCCGCTGACCATCGCAGATTGGCTACGGAAGGTGGAAGAAATTAAAAGGTTGGAGGACTCACCGCGTAGCACAAACGTGAGAAATACTCAGGAAGCTGGCTTAACTGGAACATTTTCATTTACTCAGAAGAGGGAACATCTCTCCTGGGGTCTTAGATTGCCAACAAACATCTACATAACTTTGGAACATAGAGCGTTCCCCTACGCAGACCCTTGCTCTGGCTGCCCCCGTTTTCCTTCCCTCCCCTCGCTCTAATACTGCTATCTCTTTCTATGACTACCCTTCCTGCCTTCCATTAACTGTGCATATTGAGGAAAATGTGAAAAAAGTAGGGAAGAAGTCCTGTTGCCCTTGGATACACGCAAAAAAAACTGTAATGCATTAACCCATATGTTGTACGCTAACTACACCTTTGTCATGCAATGTTCAGATGTATAATGTTTTCTGTACCCTGTCACATTGAACAAAGTGTCTGTAACATATACTGCATTTTTAGATTGTCTGTTATGTTGGGATCTCTCCCTCAGTGCTTAATAAAAAAATTATATTTGAAAACTAAAAAAGTAGAGGTGTACTGTGGATCCCAGCACTACAGGGATGCAGAGAAAACAGCTGAGACTAAGCTAAATTAAAATAAGCAATACATCTCAAAAGGTATTAATTTTGGGGACCTTTCATAAGACACATGGTTTAGATGGCTCGTTTACGTTTGCTTTAACGACTTTTCTTAGGACAATTCACTCTTTACAGATAGTATTATAAAGTATTCCTCATTTGAGTGTGGCTAGTGACTCCTAGTGGAACAGCACAGATATACAGTTGAACAAGCCCACACTACAACAGATAATGTGTAAGTAATGGCCTATTTCTTTTAAAAGTACTTATTGCTTAAAGTGGTTGTAAACCCTTACAAACCACTTTGACCTACAGGTAAGCCCAGATGAAGGTTTACCTGTAGGTCCAATAAATATCTCCTAAACCTATACGGTTTAGGAGATATTTACCAGAAGACAGCCACCGCTGTCTACGACGCATGCGCCGTAGACAGCAGCGCGCAGGCGCACTGGGTAAGCCGCAGATCGCGGCGATATGCCGCGAGTGTCGGCTCCCATGCGCATGCGCGGGAGTGACGTCATCGCTGCTCCGGCGAATCACAGCGCCGGAGCAGCGAGACCCACCAAGAAGATGGACGCTCGGAACTACAGGGGACAGCGGTGAGTTTGATGGCTCCTTTGTCAGGTAAGTGACACATAATGGGCTACTATGCGATGCATAGTAGTCCATTATGCTTTACCTTTGCAGGGAGGCAAAGAAGAAGTAAACCCATCAGGGTTTACTTCCTCTTTAACCTATATTTCCTCTGTCACATGAGGACTTTTGTATCAGAGGTTTGCAGGTTGTCTGAAGAGATGCCAGGTTTTGGTTTAGGACTTTCCCCATAATTTTCTTCCTTTTATAAAGGAAGTATGCATATGTAGATTGTAGATCAGGAGTAGGCAAACCCCCGGCATGCAAAGCCTCTTTTGCCAGCACTCGACTCCCTCCCTATCAGCAGAGCAGTGCAGGGAAGTGCCAGTGAGACACTAATATATTTCAGAATTCCCCACGCCGCACAGAGGGGTAGGCACTGTGCCCCCAAACATTGTAAAAGATGGGAAACATTGATTGGTTCTCTAACTTTGCTGTAGCTGTGATAGGCATTTTTTATGACAGGGAAGAGATTGGGTTCAGTTCTGCTGGGGGGGTCCCTGATTCCAGGAGAAGGAGGACTGTCATTGGCCACTGCTAAAGCCAATCACAGTCCTGCTAGCCCCTCCCATCATCTGAAGGAAGATGACTCCCTTGGTTGCCACTACCAATCACAGAAAGAGGAGATTTCACTGTGATTGAGAAAACCGCAATCAGGTGACAGTTTGTGGAATTACTTTTGAGCTTCTGGGAACTTTGTTGAAATTATTCCTGAACCTTTGCGTCACTTACTACTGAACCCAAGCACTCTGTGTCCCTTTAAGCCACAGCCAGTATTCAGCGCAATGAAAATTACACCCAACTTATGCTGCAGTGCACTTTTTCTCTGCTGTGAGGGCCCAACTTATGATCATGCACGCAGGCCCACTGCTTTCTTAAAATGCCCCTGACCTGATCTCATCATTGTGCATCCATCCCAGATGCTTGTATATGACATCACATACAATCACATGGGCTGGATGCGAGAGACGGATAAGCAGGATGAGTGTGCCTTTCACCACTCTGCATATTACGCATATCATAGATGAGAAGAGGCTACAGCGGTGAAGCAGATGAGAATGGGGTTCAGCAGTGGGACAGAAGAGCAGAGGGGTAGAGCAGTGGAGCAGATGTGAAAGGAGGTGTATTGGTGGGACAGATGAGCAGGGGGTTACAGTGGTGGGGCAGGAGAGCAGGGGGGTACAGAGGTGCGATAGATGTGCAGAAGGTACATTGGTGGGGCAGATGAGAAAACGGGTTACAGTGGTGTGGCAGATGAGCAAATGGGTTTAGTGTTAGGACAGATGAGAAGGTGATTAAGTAGAGAGACAAATGAGCATGGGGGTACGGCGGTGGAGCAGATGTGCAGGGAGATACAATTGTGGGGCAGATGAGAAAAGGGGTACATTAGGGGGCAAGTGAGCAGGGGGGTTACAGTGGTGGGACAGAAGAGGAAAGGGTTACAGTGGTGGAGGGATGTGAAGGGGGTTCAGCGGTGGGGGTACAGCGATGAGGAAGATGAGTAGGGGTTACAGTGGTGGGACAGATGAGCAGGGGGGTTCAGTGTTGTTGCAGATGAGCAGGGGTTACAGTGGTGGGACAGATGAGCGGGAGGGTTCAGTGTTGGGCCAGATGGGAAGGGGGTTACAGTGGTGGCAAAGATGAGCAGGGGGGTTCAGTGTTGGGCCAGATGTGAAAGGAGGTGCATTGTGGGACAGATAAGCAGGGAGTTACAGTGGTTGGGCAAAATAGCAGGGGGTAGAGAGGTGGGGCAGTTGTACAGGGGGGTATAGTGGTGGGGCAGAGGAGAATAGAGGTACATTGGTGGGACAGATGAGCAGGGGGGTACAGAGGTGGGGCAGATGTGCAGAGGGGTGTAGAGAAGAAAGGAGGTGGAACACATGAGCAGAGGATTACAGTGGTGAGGCAGAAGAACAGGGGGTACAGAGGTGGAGCAGATTAGAAAGGGGGTTACAGTGGTGGGGCAGATGATCAGATAGGTTCAGCGTTAGAACAGATGAGAAGATGTTCCAGCGGTGAGACAGAAGAGCATGGGGGTACGGCGGTGGAGCAGATGTGCAGGGAGGTATAGTGGTGGGGCAGATGAGAAAGAGGGAACATCGGTGGGGCAGATGAGCAGGGGGTTACAGTTGTGGGACAGAAGAGCAGGGTGGTGTAGTAGTGGGCAGACGTGCAGGGGGATAATGATCGGAGATGTGAAGGTGCAGGAATTGGGGCGGATCTGAGGCTTAAAAGTGCAGAAGTGAAGTTCTCACTACTCAAGTAGTTTAAAGCATTTACTTTATAAAAAAAATCCTTTTTGTGATTGTGTAAAGTTGACATTTTTTTATTATAAAATCAGCATGCTCAATTTCTTTGAAAGCATTTTTCGCACACTGAGGTCAAAAGGTTGCCTTCCCCTGTTGTAGATCATATTTTTGCAACATACATTGCAGATGTTGTGTGAAGAAGAAACAGCTACAATTAGTAATTGTTTCACAAGTCTCAATACTGCAAAAAGTTGAAGTGGAAGTTCCGCTCATCTGATCCCTCCCCCCTCCGGTGCCACAATCGGCACCTTTCAGGGGAGAGGGGGGTGCAGTTACCTGGATAATCCAGGTATCTGCACCCACTTCCGGGACAGACCGCCGCAGATGCCCCCCCCCATTGTGTTCTGGGAAACACACAGTTCCCAGGACACAGCGGGGACCAGCAGAGACGCGCAGCTCGACTCGCGCATGCGCAGTAGGGAACCGGGCAGTGAAGCCGCAATGCTTCACTTCCCGATTCCCTGACAGAGGATGGCGGCGGGGGCAGCAGAGAGACGAGCGATTGCTCGTCATCTGCTGCCGACATTGCTGGACCCTGGGACAGGTAAGTGTCAATTTATTAAAAGTCAGCAGCTGGAATATTTGTAGCTGCTGGCTTTTAATATTTTTTTTAAAGGTGCAGAACCACTTTAAAGCTTAAAGTGGAAGTCCACCCTAACACTAAAATTGCTACATCTACAGACATCCATGCTCCAACACTGACCTATCTAACCCTGCAAAGAACAAATCAGTATACATACCTTTTTTGAAGCTGATCCGGTCCATTCTCCAGCGGCAGAAGCTCTGCAGAGGACACAGCCAACAAACGGCTGTGAAATGAACGGGGGGGGGGGGGGGGTGAAATCACTCACAGACTTACTACGGGGCTTCTGTTGTCGGCTGCCTCCTCTGTAGCCACTTCCACAGCAAAGACGCCGCTGGCAGCTCAGGGTGGGACCAGACTGGCTTCAGAAAAGATGTGTATACCGATTTCTTCTTTGCAGGGCTAGATAGGTTAGTGTTAGAACGTGGATGCCTGTAGATGCAGGGATTTTAGTGTTAGGCTGGACTTCTACTTTAAAGTGGACCTTTCAGTGATTGTAATGCCGCGTACACCCGACCGGACTTTCCGGCAGACTAGGTCCCACGGAATCAGTCCGTCGGACAATCCGATCATGTGTGGGCTAATCCGATCATTTTTTTATTAAAAAAAAATGAAAAAAAATCAGACAGACCTAGAAATAGAACATGTTTCAAATCTGTCCGACGGACTCAATAACTATCGGGAAAACCGTTAGTCTGTAGGCTGGTCTGACGGACCAAATACGACGCAAGGGAAGCTATTGGCTACTGGCTATTAAACTTCCTTTTTTTGTCCCATCTTACGTCATCACGTTCAAAACGAATGGACTTAGTCCTTCGTGTGTGGCCAAGTCCGTTAATTCGGAAAGTCCGTCGGAACTCCACAGAAAGTCCATTTGGAACTCTGCCGAAAGTCCGTCGGGAAGATTGTCGAACCTAGTCTGCTGGAAAGTCCGGTCGTGTGTACATGGCATAAGGGTCCGTTTTTTTTTTTAAATGACAAACATATCATACTTACCTCCACTGTGCAGCTCGTTTTGTACAGAGTGGCCCGAACCTCGTCTTCTGGGTACCCGCAGTGGCTCTTTTGGCTCCTTCCCACATCAGATAACCCCCTCGGAGAAGTACTCTCCCAAGGGGGTTACCTTGCGGGAGTGCTCCCGTGTCCAGCATTCGACATCCATAGCCCTTGAATGTATGACTCCGCTCCGCCCCCTGATGCCCGCATCATTGGATTTGATTGACAGCAGCGGGAGTCAATGGCTGTGCTGCTATCAATCTATCCAATCAAGAGCCGAGAACCCCAGGCAGAGAGACAGCATGTTCCCACCGGGTCAAGTTCATCTTCTGCCCTTGTTGTTTTAACTTTGGATAGTAAAGCATTTTTTTTCTGCCAGCAAATACATTATACAGCCCACTTCCTGTTTCTTGTCTGGTCATTAGCCTAGGCTTCTGACACCATGCACAGCTCTCTCTCTCACTTTTGTGAGAGTTTGCCAGAAAGGGAGGGGGATAAGTCATAAGAGGGCCAGTGAGAGCTGCAGGGCTGGAGGTGTGCTTCTGTTTGTCTGTGTAAATCCAGGAAGGGAACAGGCAGCAGCTTCAACTGCCCACACTTAAAATGGCTGCAGCCAGACTTAGTGGAGGGAGATTTCTGCAGCATATTTGGCAAGTACAGAATCACAGTATATATAAATGTATATGCAAAGTGCTTGGAAGGAAGCTTCAGAATGGCAGAGATGTTTTTATTACAAATTATGTGAGCAGACTGCAGTTCCTCTTTAAGTTTAGCTATAAAAAGTAAAAATCCCTACAGTTTAAGTCACATACCTGTAATAAAGGATGACCCATGTTGGCTGCGGGCAGGCGTATCCTGGAGAATGCAGGGATGTCTGTCCTCTTCTTGTCTCCGAACTGCCACTGCAATGGTCAACAGCTCTGGGTCTTCAGTGCAGATAGTCCAACAGAGACATGCCCCTCTTCCCTCCTCCTCCTCCAAAGAGAAAAGTTCAGTGGTCACATTGTTTGTAACAGAATCTGTGAATGGAAGACTGTCTAATCAGTCATACTATTCTCTCCTGCTTTTACTGATTATGTTATAAGCAGTGAAATCAGGGAAATAACTTTTCTCAATGGAAGAGGAGCAGGAAGGAGTGGACATATCCCCATTAGACCATCTGTATTGTTGTTATGCCTAAACCTAGCTGATAACTATTGCAGTGCTGGAAGTTCAGAGCCAGGAAGAGGACAGGCATCCCTGCAGTGAATAATTCTCCAGGATCCAGCTTCCTGCAGGACATGGGACATACTTCATTATAGGTAAGTGATGTTAGCCACCATACACCAATGTCAGCTTTACAGTTAGGGTGGATAAAATTCAATGATTTTTTTTTTTATCTGATTTTTTTTAATTTTTATCAAATTTATTTTAATAAAATGCTTTTGGAGCAAACTATCTAAATATAGTTTTCTATTTAAGATACATTAATCATTTAGTTTATTCAGCATGAAATGTAGCATGAGGCTGTATATTCTGCAATATTTACATTTAGGTAAACTCATTTAATGAATCCAAGCTCTACAAGCTGGGATAGCATGTACTGCATTGATCCATTTACACAATTTCACAGTAACCATGAGATAAAACAAAGTTCAGGAATATTCCTTTATCGCATTGTTTTGCCATTCTATGTACACTACAAACTGTATGATTGAATCGGTTCTATTGCCGTTTTACTAACCTGACAGCTTATTATTCTAAATAGGAAACCTTATTTTGTTTGCAAATATTAACCACTTAAAGTGGTGTTCCATACAAAAAAATTATTAAAATTCCTAAAAATATATATAAAAAAACATTTGGATTTTTTTTAAACTCACCTCCAAATGCCTGTTGCTAGGGGGTCGCCTTGTAGTCTGTCTCCTTCAGTGCCTGGGCTGGTGACATCACTTCCCCCTCGGCGCAGGAAGGGCTCAGCTCTGCCCCCTCCCTCCTGTCAGTCATCTGGGACACCTGACAGGTCCCAGACGACTGCTTGGCCAATCACAGTGCGCGGCGCCGCTCACGCATGCGTAGTGGGTGCCCGGCTGTGAAGCCACAGCTGGGTGCCCACAGTTGCAATGCCGGGCGGGACGAGCGGGGCTCCGTTCCCCCCCATCGCTGGACCCTGGGACAGGTAAGTGTCCGATTATTAAAAGTCAGCAGCTGGAGTATTTGTAGCTGCAGACTTTTTTTTTTTTAAGGGGAACTCCTCTTTGGGGACCAGGCCTATTTTTCAAACTTGTTGTTTACAAGTTTGGGTTTTTTGCTAGAAAATTACTTAGAATCCCCAAACATTAGAAATATATATATATATATATATATATATATATATATATATATAACACCCTAGAAAATAAAATGGCGGTACTTTCTGTCACACCGTATTTGTGTTAACGGTCCTACAACTTTTTCTGGAAAAAAAATACAAATTTGTTGAATAAAAAAATAAGACAACAGTAAAGTTAGCCCAATTTTTTCACATTTTCATACTTAATGCTTCAAAACTGCGCCCGCTCGTGGAATGGCGACAAACTTTTATCCTTAAAAATCTTTTCGAAAATTCTACAGGTTGCATGTTTTGAGTTGCAGAGAAAGCCTAGGGGTAGAATTATTGCTCTCGCTCTAACGATCTCGGCAATACCTCATGTGTGGTTTGAACACAATTTTCATATGCGGGCGCAACTCACGTATACGTTCGCTTCTGCATGCGAGCTTGGTGGGGACGGGGGCGTTAAACATTTTTTTCTCTTATTTATTTTACGTTTTATTTTTACACTGTTCTTTTAAAATTAATTGTGTCACTTTTATTCATATTACAAGGAATGTAAACATCCCTTGTAATAGAAAAAAGCATAACAGGACCTCTTAAATACGAGATCTGGGATCAAAAAGACCTCAGATCTCAAATTTACACTAAAATGCAATAAAAATAAATAAAAATGTCATTTGAAAAAAATGTCCCTTTGAGAGCTATGGACGCAAGTGACGTGCACGGTATGTAGTTGGGCGGGGGCCATCTTCCTCTTACTCAGCTCCATGGCAAGCAGGGGACAGGACCCCATCGCCTCCGCCGGTGACTCCGGTAAGTGGCTGAGGGCACTGGAGCGTGGCGAGAGGGGGGCCCCTCTCCCGCCATGATAAAAGTAATCTGGCAGCAAATTCACCGATGAGACCACTTATCTGAAAGCGGACCGCTCGCTGAAGAAGTGGATACCGGGGTTATGACAGCTAGCTGCTGCCATAACGATATTCCACTTCAAACAGCCGCCATATAATGATGGCGGGCAGTCCGTAAGTGGTTCAAGATTCTAACTACCAGCAAGAATGAGTCCTTACATTTAAAGAGCACCTGTCATTTCAGATCCATCATGGCAGCGCCTGTTAGTGGGTAATCACTGACTTGCTGCCGTCACGTCCCTCACCTTGTTGTGTTACTGCCGCATCATTAAAGTGAATGGGACTGTCAGTGAATCAACAGCGGGCCAGAGGAGGAGCCACTGTGGGACAGAGATGACAGCTGCTCTTTAGAAATGATTATTTAAATTGAGTTGATTTAAATCACGCCTTTTTACTAATGATTTAAATCCTGTTTTAAATCAACTTGATTTAAATCAAATCCACCCTGTTTACAGTCTCTTTAACCCTTTTAATATTATTTATATATATATATATATATATATATATATATATATATATATATATATATATATATATATATACACACAGTGGGGAAAATAATTATTTGATCCCCTGCAGATTTTGTAAATTTGCTCACTTACAAAGAAATGAAGGGTCTATAATTTTTATCATAGGTAGATTTTAAGTAATAGAGACAGCATATCAACCAAAAATGCTATAAATTAAGTTGCAGTTTAGTAAATAAAAGAAGTATTTGATCCCCAAGCAAAACAGGAGTTAGTGGAGAAACACTTGTTGACAAGCACAGAGGTAAGGGGTTTCTTGTAGCTGGTGACCAGGTTTGCACACATCTCAGGAAGGATTTTGGTCCACTCTTCTTTACAGAATGTCTCTAAGAGCCCATACACACTATTACATTTTCTGCAGATTTTTGTCTTCAGATTTACCAAAACCATATAGTGCAAGGGCCTGCCTGATTGCATATGAATTGAAATGTATTATTATATGGTTACATCCCTTGTAATAGGTATAAGAGTGATCAAAAAAAAAATTTTTTTTAAAGAAAGTGTAAAAAGTAAAAAAAATAAGTAAAATAAAAAAATACATTTACAATGCCCCCGTCCCTATGTGCTCGCGCACAGATGTGAACGCACATGCAATTCCCGCCCACATATGTAAACGACATTCAAACAACACGTGAGGTATCACTGTGTGCGTTAGAGCAAGAGCTACAATTCTAGCACTAGGCCTGCTCTAACTCTAAACTGGTAACCTGTAAAAAATAATTAATTATCGCATATGGAGATTTTTAAGTACCGACGTTTGGCGCCATGTGATGTGTGCACGCAATTTTAAGGCGCAACATGTTGGATATCCATTTTCTCGGCATCATCAACTTTCACATTATACAAAAAAATTGGGCTAACACTACTGTTTTGTTATTTTTTAATTCATGAAACTTTTTTACCAAAAAAAAAACGTTTGGAAAATTTGGTGTGCAAATACTGTGCAACATAAAAAGTTCCCTAGGGTGTCTGCTTAAAAAAAAACAAAAAAAAAACATATATGTCTGGGGGTTCCGAGTAATTTTCTAGCAAAAAAAGTATGATTTTTACATGTAGGAGAGGAGTGACAGAATAGCTCGGTACGGAAGTGGTAAAGGTCATGGAGTGGCCTAGCCAGTCTTCAAACCTTAAACCTATAGAAAATGTATGGAGGGAGCTGAAACTTTGGGTTGACAAGCGACAGCCAAGAAACTAAGGATTTGTAAATCTGTTGAAAAAAAGAAAAAGTGGACCAAAATCCCAAGATGTGTGCAAACCTGATAACCAACTACAAGAAACATCTTACCTCTGTGCTTACCAATAAGGGTTTCTCCACCAAGTACTAAGTTATGTTTTGCTTGGGGGATTAAACTTATTTTACTCACTGAACTGCAAGTCAATTCATAACATATGTATTAAGTTTTTTAAGGATTTTTGGTTGATATTCTGTTTCTATTTAACCACTTCAGCCCGGAAGGTTTTACCCCCTTAAATGACCAGGCCATTTTTTGCGATACGGCACTGCGTTATTTTAACTGACAATTGCGAAGTCGTGCGGTGTTGTAACCCAAACAGAAAGGATGTCCTTTTTTTCCCCCACAATTAGAGCTTTCGTTTGGTGGCATTTTATCACCTCTGCGTTTTTTTTTTTTTTGCACAATAAACAAAAAAAATTGACAATTTTGAAAAAAAATAATTTTTACGTTTCGCTATAAAGACATACCTAATAAAAATATGTAAAAAATATAATTTCTTCATCATTTAGGCCAGTTTGTATCGTGCTACATATTTTTAGTGAAAAAAATTCCAATTAGCATATATTGATTGGTTTGCGCAAAAGTTATCGAATCTACAAATTACGGGATATTTTTATGGCTTTTTTATTTTTACTAGTAACTAGCTGTGATCGACGATTTTTAGCAGGATTGCTACATTGCGGTGGACAAATCGAACACCAAGTGACTTTTTGGGGACCAGTGCTACAAATGCACTGTCTATGTATAAATGACACTGGCAGGGAAGGGGTTAACATCAAGGGCACTCAAAGGGTTAAGTTTGTGCTCCTGTGGAATGATTTCTAACTGCGTGGGGGTGGACTGACTGCAGGAAGAGAGACACCTGTGTTCCTGATTGCTTTGTTTACATAGGCAGACCACCATCCAATCACAGCGGGAGTGGGTCGCGGGTGACACAAGCACACGCCCCAGACTCAGAAGTCACAAACAACGTACAGGTATGTTGTTTTGCGTGGTGGGCAGTCTGGAAGTAATTAAAATACACCTATGATAAAAATTAAAGACCCTTAATTTCTTTGTAAGTGGGCAAACTTACAAAAACTGCAGGGGATCAGAAAATAATTTTCCCCAATATGTATGTGTATATATACATACACACATATATATATATATATATATATATATATATATATATATATATTTATATATATATATATATTTATATTACACACGCACACAGTATCTCACAGAAGTGAGTGCATACCTCACATTTTTGTAAATATTTTATTATCTTTTCATGTGACAGAACTGAAGAAATTACACTTTGCTACAATGTAAAGTAGTGAGTGTACAGCTTGTATAACAGTGTAAATTTGCTGTCTTTGGGCCCAATTGGGCCCTCAAAATTACTCACACAATAATGTCTAAACCCCTGGCAACAAAAGTGAGTAACACCCCTACGTGGAAATGTCCAAATTGGGCCCAAAGTGTCAATATTTTGTGTGGCCACCATTATTTTCCAGCACTGCCTTAACCCTCCTGGGCATGGAGTTCACCAAAGCTTCACAGGTTGCACTGGAGTCTTCTTCCACTCCTCTATGATGACATCACAGAGCTGGTGGATATTAGAGACCTTACTCTCCTCCACCTTCCATTTGAGGATGCCCCACAGATGCTCAATAGAGTTTAGATCTGGAGACATGCTTGGCCAGTCCATCACCTTTACCCTCAGCTTCTTTAGCAAGGCAGTGGTCATCTTGGAGGTGTGTTTGGGGTCGTTATGTTTTTTTTCTCCAAAGAAAGGGGATCATGCTCTACTTCAGTATGTCACAGAAAATGTTGGCATTCATGGTTCCCTCAATGAACTGTAGCTCCCCAGTGCCAGCAGCACTCATGCAGCCCCAGACCATGACACTCCTACCACCATGTTTGACTGTAGGCAAGACACAGGTGTGCTCCTCACCTGGTTGACCGCCACACTCGCTCGATACCATCTGAACCAAATACGTTTATCTTGGTCTCATCAGACTACAGGACATGGTTTCAGTAATCCATACCCTTAGTTGCTTGTGTTCAGCAAATTGTTTGCGGGCTTTCTTGTGCATCATCTTTAGAAGAGGCTTCCTTCTGGCACAAAAGCCATGCAGAACAATTTGATGCAGTGCGCGGCTTATGGTCTGAGCACTGACAGGCTGACCCCCCCACCCCTTCAACCTCTGCAGCAATGCTGGCAGCACTCCTATGTCTATTTCCCAAAGAAAACCTCTTGATATGACGCTGAGCACGTGCACTCAACTTCTTTGGTCGACCATGGTGAGGCTTGTTCTGAGTAGAACCTGTCCTGTTAAACCACTGTATGGTCTTGGCTACCGTGCTGCAGCTCAGTTTCAGGGTCTTGGCAATCTTCTTATAGCCTAGGCCATCTTTATGTAGAACAATTCTTTTTTTCAGATCCTCAGAGAGTTCTTTGCCACGTGGTGCCATGTTGAACTTCCAGTGACCAGTATGAGAGAGTGAGGGCATTATCACCAAATTGAACACAACTGCTCCCCATTCACATCTGAGACCTTGTAACACTAAAGAGTCACATGACACCAGGGATGGAAAATGGCTACTTGGGCCCAAATTGGACATTTTCACTTAAGGGTGTACTCACTTTTGTTGCCAGCGGTTTAGACAATAAACGGCTTTGTGTTATTTTGAGGGGACAGCAAATTTATATAAAATCTGTACACTCACTACTTTACATTGTAGCAAAGTGTAATTTAGTCAGTGTTGTCACATGTACACACACACATGTTCTTAATACTGTGTATTGCCTCCTTTAACATCAATGACTGCTTGATGTCTTTTGTGGTATTTGTGGATGAGGCTCTTTATCTTCTCAGATGGTAAAGCTGCCCATTTCTCTTGGCACAAAGTCTCTAGTTCCTGGAAATTCTTGGGCTGTCTCCCATGAACTGCATGTTTGAGCTCTCCCCAGAGTGGCTCAATGATATTGAGGTCAAGAGACTGAGATGGCCACTCCAGAACATTCACTTTATTCTGCTGTAGCCAATGACAGGTCGACTTGGCCTTGTGTTTTTGATCATCGCTATGTTGGAATGTCCAAGTACGTCCCATGCACAGCTTCCTGGCTGATGTATGCAAATGTTCCTCCAGTATTTGATAACATACTGCATTCATCTTATCATCAATTTTAACCAAATTTACTGTGCCTCTGTAGCTCACACATCCTCAAAACATCAGCTATCCACCTCTGTTTCACTGTAGGAATGGTGTACCTTTCATCATAGGCCTTGTTGACTCCTCTCCAAATGTAGCATTTATGATTGTGGTCTCATCACGCCAAACGACTTTGTGCCAGAAGGTTTGAGACTTGTCTCTGTGCAGTTTGGCGTATTGTAAGTGGGATACTTTGTGGCATTTGGGTAGTAATGGCTTTCTTCTCGACCATGCAGCTGATCTTTCTTCAAGTGCCTCCTTATTGTGCATCTTGAAACATCCACACCACGTTTTCAGAGTCCTGTATTTCACCTGAAGTTATTTGTGGGTTTTTCTTTGCATACCAAACAATTTTCCCAGCAGTTGTGGCTGAAATTTTAGTTGGTCTACCTGACTGTGATTTGGTTTCAACAGAACCCCTTCTTTTCCACTTCTTAATTAGAGTTTTAACACTGCAGATTGATATTCTCAATTCCTTGGATATCTTTGTATATCACTTTCCTGTTTTATACAGTTCAACTACCTTTTTCTGCAGACCCTTTGACAATTCTTTTGCTTTCCCCTTGACTCAGAATCCGGAAACATCATTGCAGCACTGGATGAAAGACGCAAGGGTGTGTCAGGAGTACAGAAACTTGACCTTTTATATACACACACAAACGAATTACAAGCAGTTTACAGGTGAGGGTGGTTACCTTTAATAGCCATTCAAACCCCCAACTTGTGTGCATATTATCAGGCCAGGGTATGTCAACTTTTGATCAGGGTCATTTGGGTAGTTTCTGTTGCCATTATAATTTAAAAAGAGTAAACAAAGTTGATTGATAATAAATGGCTTCAGCTAAACACTAACCATGCGGGAAAGAAAAGTTTGTTATTCATATTCTCTGAAAAATGGCCAAGAAATAAATTCTGCCAGGGTATGTAGATTATAAGCACAACTGTGTGTTATATATATATATATATATATATATAAATAATTGCTGTGGGGTGGTGCTACACTATTTTGCTTTATAATAGTCAAGGTATTATCTGCGATTGCGCAGGAGCACATTCATATAGAATAATGTTGATGCTTAAACTATGCAGGCACCATGAGAGGTGTTGATTGGAGCAGTATGCAGGGATGGAGGCATGTCAGAGTGCTACAGATCCAGGCCACTGTGTGCTGTGTTGAGTAGCTGGAGCATAAAAATATTATAAAACAATACAGCATAAGATAAATCAATATTAAATGTGCTCCTAAAAAGATATTTAATGTTGTATGCACAGCCTGACTGCATTACTCCAATAAGATTTACTTGGGACTTTAAATCAAACAGAAGCACATGCACACATCTCAGAATACAAGAAGACTCAGTAGTCTGCCAACATTCCATTGTGGGATGTAGCGGGGGCCTGCTGAAAACGACTTTGCCGTGAGTCCCTTAACTGCCAAAAAGTTCACAGCGTTTGCAAATCCTGTTAGGAGCTTTTTGAAGTTAATGATCTGTATTTACTGGTGTGGTGAGGTGCCTGCCATCACAAGATCAAGTTACTTTTATTCATTTTTTTTTTTTGACAAAGGAGAATACCATTCTTTACTTGTAAATACAGGCACCTAGCCATCTATAACACACAACACAGACGAGATTCAGATTTCACTCTGCAATTTATGAGAACAGATTTGTTTCATTATAAAACAGCTTAATTACAGATTGTTTCTTACATATCGTCATTTACATAAAACATACTGTTGCATAAGATACAAGCTGTCATGTGTTACATTTATGAGTCACAAAAAAATCAAAACCCTTTGAAGATGTTTTGTAATTCCCTTACATTTTGCATCTTAGAGATCGTAGAAGAATAATCATTTGTTGGTATAAGGCCATGGCTCATAATTACTGCAAATTTAAAAAAGGAAAATTTACATCAGATCTTAAAATACGTTTTCTTCACAAAGCAAGAATGATCTGTTCCATAACAAGCAAAATACTGGAGTCTGAAAATTCTCAGGAAACCTCTAGTTTGGGGAAAGGAAGCAGACATTTAATGTACATTGCATTAGGTCTTATAATAGTTATGCCTTAATATAAAAAAATAATTTTAGTCGGATTTGTAACAATTATGTATAATAAAAGAAAAGAATTCAACACAAGGGAAATATGTTGACTGATAAAGCTTAGGAGAAAGGTTCTTTTTTACAATACAGTGACAAAATAAAAGAAATTTACATTTACGTATTTGCTCCCTTTCGGTCTGTTAAATATACCATTGAAAGTCTTGTTGAATAAGTGCAACAAAAAAAACTGTTGATCCTGCCTAAAGTCCATTGAGCATGTAACCTCCTGTGTACTACTTCCTCTGCATCATCAACCTTTTCCAGTTCGCCTCCCTCTAAGACAGGGACCTCCAAACTATGGCTCTCCAGCTGTTGTGGAACTACACTTCTCATGAGGCATTGTAAAAGTCTGACATTCACAGACATGACTAGGCATGATGGGAATTGGAGTTCCTGAAAAACTGGAGGGCCATAGATTGGAGTCCCCTGCTCTAAGATATGCAGATAACAGGAAGTGTCCTGTTGTCTATCTAAAGTTACAACACTACTTATCCATAGATGCAATATAGGGAGTAAATGTTCTCAGTTGTCATCCAGAGACTAGAATGTGTTACTGGCAGAATAAGCAGGTCAAATGTGCAGCCAACACATCTACAGACTAAAAAAACTGCAATATATCACTTTAATGGAGTACATGCACACTGCTCCTCCAAAAGGACAGCATGCCAACCATTGAGAAAGCTGTGCCACAATCATGACTTCCATATGCGCAAAAGTGATGTCATTGCCATTCAAACAGCTTGAGCCCGCAAACCCAGGATGGAAGACCGGGTAAAGATGGAAGCTTGATCAGCAATGCATACTAGCACTTTATGACATTAACCTGCAGGGACCAATTTTTTATTTTATTTTTTAATGTCGAGACTTTACTAACACTTTTAAGCAGAGTAGAGACTGGTTACAGTTTTGTTAGGGTATTATTACCGTATGTACAACCATCAGAGAAATTTCTATATTTTCCAAAGCTGGAAATTCTCCACACCAGGGAGTGAAGGGAAATCTTAGCAACAGGGTAACAGATAATAAAAACCTGCTCTTAAACTTTCTGCTTAATACATTTTCGAATCAGTCTAAACGTAAAAGGGGCCTCTGCACTTTTCTCTTTTTTTTTTTAACATGGTCCTGAAGATTGCTTCTGTTCCCTTTCAAAAGGCTTGCCCTGAGCTACAGACAGCACTGAGCCCAAAAGACCAAGATTGGATGGACTACTTGCACATGACTTTCCTTTAGATTTTGCATTGCATTCACAGTTACATATAAATGGTAATAGGGATAAGTACCAATAACCATTGGGCCAATTTTCACTGTTAAAGAATGAAAACCTGACAGGTTTTAACCTCTCTACTACATCTGACGCTACAACAATTCAGCTAAAGTCCTACTTTGAAAGAAAACTGTGTTGAAGGAAAGCCCTATAAGCTGCCACTGCTGATTTCTAATTTTCGGTCTGCCATACTATCACTCCAGCTTCAATACTGACTCAGTGGGGTTGATTTACTAAAGGCAAATACGGCAGGTTGTGCACTTTCCACAGGAATTTGTCCCAGAGCTTATTGAAAGTGGTGAGGTTTCACTTTTCAAATACCCAATCATGTGCAAGGAAAATAGAAGAAGAGAAAACATTTTTTTTGCTTGCAGATTATTGGATGTTTGATGTCAGCAGAGATTCACCTCATTCACCAAGCTTTGGGAAAACTTCCCTTGTAAAGTGAACAGCCTATATGCTTTTAGTGAATTAACCCCAGTATCCTGAAACAGCCGTTATAGCTTCCCTGCCTGCATACCTGTCCCAAGTAAGTGACCGCAAGGAAATTAGAATTTTTAAGAATTTTAGGTATTATCTGAATTATTATCTGAATAATTCTAAAGAATTTTAGGTATAATCTGGCCATCTTCATACTTCTTTTGTAACATAAAATCTATTTGATTGAAATGTGCAATAATGACAGGCAAACAATGCTGTTCAGTATAAAATACTGGAATAAAAGTGCATAGAAGGGTCTGGTTTAACAAAAGTGCTCACATTTGAGTTTGCTTTAGTTCAATTCCACAATTTTAAAACTAAAACACCAGGTAAACAGCTCAGAACACAATAGGGATACATGTGTGAGAAGATCTGTAACCTTGTTCAACCTCAGGCACCTCAGTGGAGAGCATAGCAAGGCTGGTGACCTCACATTGCTCTACTGCAGATAAGATACACATTTTAGTCACCAACCTACCTCCAGGCTAGTTGACTGGACAGTAAAGAAATAGCAGCCATGACTAAGGCCTGAGGGCCGAAACGCGTTTGATTCCTTATAGCCATTTTTCACTGTTAATAGTAAAAGACCATATGTTTTAGCAGACACATACCGGCACCAGCCTTTTATTAAGCTTACTAAAGTTTGGAGGTTTTCAGAGATTTTTGAGGCTGGTGCTATGGTCTAATACACCTGTTCCAGCAGCATGATGATGTCATCACATTACCCACCTTCCTCCAGTAAGTAAGCTACTAGTGTGATGCATTAGAGCCTGGCTAGCTTGTGCCACTGACTATCCCTCTTCCCTGTTGTGCAGGGGGAAACAAATCATGAGCAAGATGCAAGTACTTCAATTGTGTATTTAAAAATACATTTAATGACTTATAAACATCTGTAATATGTGGTAATCTTTTGTTTCTACTTAGATATTAACTATAATTTTAAAAGAAAATGGTTTTGTTTTAATACAGAGGCATAAAATGACAGAAAGCAAATGCAATACTATTTTTGGCAATTTTAAAAATAACTGTTTGTATAGGGAATTTTTTCACCCACGTAGAAGACTTTGCTTTGTCTATGAAAACATCCGTTACAAAGGCCCGTTGTGTGCAGTTATCTGCATTTTTCCTCATTTATAGCTTTCTGTGTCATTTTCACACTAGAAAGCAGTGTTTCTCTGTTGCAGAGCTGTGCGATATTATGCAAAATTGTCTGCATAATATCGCACCGCTTTAGATGGCCCTTTATGTCACTGCACTGCAAGCGCGATAAAGTGTCACACACAAAAAAAAAAAAAAAAAAACAACAACAACAACTCTAAAACGCTTGTGCCTTCAATTTCAAAATGACCTTATTTTTTCCTTAAAATAGTACATTTTCTCAGTTTAAACATATATATGTATTCTATTTTTCTACTGTGAATGAAATAGGGGTTTATAAGATTTGCTAATCATTGCTTTCTTTTATGTAGATTTTGTGTCCCAACTTTTTTGGAATTGGGGATGTAAAAGTACCTTCAGTCATAAGTAAACAGACAAATGGCAACTCACATATGTTAAGAAGAAGCGCGCTTGTCACGCGGACTGAGCCGGGCATGATCTCCCTCTCAGAGATTGCAATGGAGGATCTAGACCAGGAAGTGGAAGATAATGCCATCAGCTGGGTGTGCTTGAGATGTCAGAAGATTCAGATAGCATGGGAGGCAGAGGAGAACAATGACACACACTGGAAGGCATAAAGGCGGCATAACTATGCATTTTAAGGCTTGACAAAGAGGCTGGGTGACATCAACATGCATAGCCACGCTCCCTTAACACCTCACAGCATGTGACATCATTGTTCACTGTCTCCTGTACTGTTTGAAGCTTCCAACATCTCAGGTATACCTAGCCATCGTGGCATCTTCCACCTACTGGTCCTGGAGAGGGAGATCGTGCCTGTCTGAGGCTTTATCACAAGCACTTTTAATCCAAAAATATGTGGGCTGACAATTATCTGTTCACTTACAAACAAATGTGCTTGCAATACTACATTCTGAATGCGCACTCTAGTGATCTTTCTTCGTATACAAAACATTTTTTTTTTAAGCAGTGGGAGAGTACTTGTATGTGTGCCCATTCACTGTTGTTTATGACCAGCTCTAAATGTATTAATGTATTTAACAGTATAATGTAAATAAATGTATACCTTGGTTGGAATTCTTTTATAAAACTGAAAAAAATAAAAAGTTTCATATTTTAAAAGGTGAACTACTAAATTTTTTATATCGAAGGCAAAGAGTTGTAAAATTCACAGGCATACCGAGCTCTGTGGATCCATGTTTGTTTCAAGTGTTACATAGAGATGCATACAAACATTAGGCCGCATACAAATTGAATGTTTAGCCTGATGCATTGGGTTTTGGCATTTAGTTACTGGTGGAGGGCACAGGTATCCCAGGCAGCCTGTCAAACTCCAGAGTCTGACAGCTACAGTGACTAGACAGGGATGTATGGTGCACTTCACTGTGGGAACACTTAGGATAGTATGCCCCAAGGGACGAATGCCAGGAAACCAAGAAGTCTGCACTCTGGGCATTCTTTGCTGAGCGCATAATGCCCTAAACAAACAAGTTTACATGAATATCTATAAGATCCAGAAGTGTGTAGCAGCTGAGAGAAATAGAATAGAACGTATCTATAATGACCAATTAGCAATAAAATACACCCTAAATTGTAATACACAGATATTCTCAAGAATACTTGAAACCAGGAATAGTCATACCTACCTGTAAAACATCTTGGAATAAACTTGACTATGCCTATACTGGTTTGCTTTATACAGTCTACCTACTATTTACATTCATCTCACAAACAGACCACTGTTTACTGCGTTCACAAGAACACTGTATTTAAAGCATTTAATGTAAAAGATTTTGTTCATTGTATTTGCCATATCAATGTACATTACCTTATAGACCATCAGGTACTGGATGATGGGGATGTTCTCTGTAGATTCAATTAGAATCTTAAAAAATTAGGGAAATTAGTAATTGTGTGATCTTCACAAGCTACACTACTCCTAAAGTGGACCTGGCATTTATTGACAATGCTGCTGATCTCCTCCAACCTGCAACAATATTCTCATATCTGTGTTTTTCAATAAACTGCATGACACTTCTTTCAGCAATAGAACTGCTCAGATTAGTTAAACTCTGTATTTGCTTTAAAACATATCAAATACAAAATATTGCAGCTCAGATTTAAAAAGCTGGAAGCTTCTTAAAACATATTGAGGGTACATACTACCTGCAATTTTGGGAAGTCACCTTTCTAAACCCTCATCGTCCATACATCACATGGCCAGCAGTGCAGATCAAAATAGTAAGGCCCTCTTCACAATATGCAATTGCATTGCTGTGTACTATTGCATACAAGAAAGAATAGGCTGACTTTTTTTTTAGTAAGGCAGCGCACTACTGAACTGCGGTGCAAGTCCTTTGGCACCTACTATGCACTGGGGTGCCATTGTAAATAAACAGCACTGAAAAGCACAGGGTACCTTGTTTTAGTATTGTAGTAAATGCACATACTGCAACACATTAGGTCAAAATGAGACCTAAAGGGTAATTATACTTTTAAGATAGATTAATCCTAATGACCCCTTCCCCATGCTACCTTAACCCACCCCCGCACTTACCCTTAGATAGGTGTCGCTCAGGCAGAGAAATCTCTCTGTAGGCTTACAAGTAAACAGCTATTACATTCAGGCCAATAAAGGAACCCAGTAACTCTGGCATGTTGCACACTAACATTGCTTTTCCTCGTCACCCAGCACCCCCACCAATGAACCTTCCTGAACCCCTGACTCTACACTTCCCTGCCTTCCAGCACCCCTGATGCTGTACCCCAACACCCTAGACACTCCATCTGCCAGCTAGCACTCCCTGCCAGGCAGCACACCTACAACTGAACCCCTGAGTCTGGACCTCCCTGCCCCCTCTTGTCACAGGAGGAAAGGTTGGGCCTCTAGTTTCTGGGCTCTATGCTCACTTCCACCTCCTTCTGGTGACATCACTTCCATCTCAGTGGAGCCTGTAGAGGCCAGTTAGTACTCCAGCCTCTGTGCACATTGTGTGCGTTTCTGGGGGAATGGGGAGGAAATGCACACTTTCATACTTGAAGAGCAACTGCATTCCCTCTGATATGTCCACCTCGCTCTTATGCTCTATGATTTTGAATACCTTGCGCATGTGCAGATATGCCAAATGCTTCTGCCAGGTCTTCAGAACTGGACAGAGACCTGCAAACATCTGGGAAGAGGTTTTCTGTACATGCAAACACAGCACTGGTATTTGGGATCAGACACCTGCTGGGTCTGAAAGGCCTGTGACACATCTATGCAAGTGTGAAATCCCATGGTGCGCATGTGTCTGTCAGTAAAACGTAGCACCTCCTGCTGCCTCGTGGTATGTTCACTTTACTCAATCCAGGCAGGGGGGTTGGGGGGAGGGGGTACCAAGTTATTTTACTTTAGGTGGCAAAGAAGAAAGTTTTTTTATTGGGTGATTTAAGGCCAGAGGAAAGCAAAACACTGAATTTGTCCCCTCCGCCTCTATTATTACAGAATCCTTCCAATGTAGCAATTCAATATCCATATTGGTTCTTTACTACTTTTAGTTTCAATGTAAGTTTCATATGAAATACAATATCATTTATCACTCCTCTCTCCTAAACAACTGATCTGTTTATATTGTTTTTGATAATGCAAGCCCTATATTAGGCTGAAACTAAAGGGAAAACTAAAATTCCATTTAATTCCTCATTTATAATGAGTATATGAGAAAGTCCTGTCCTCAGGCTGAAAAATCATCGGGGACAACTATTTTCTGTGTCTACAGGCTTTGGGTTTATACCGATGAGTGGCTTGCTTTGGACATTGGTTTAAGATGCTTCTGAGATCCTTCAGAATTCACTGCCCGGCACACTTGATGTCCTCAAAAATGCTTTTGCATTCCTATTCGTTTGAGACATGAAGCATTTCTTAGGTGGACAAAAGCCCATCAACACAGGCCCTTTAGAATACAGACCTTTTGATTTCTTAGATTTATCGCGATAACTAGAATGTAATACCTATGCACACAGGCAAGGACACATTCAAAATCTTTCAAAAGAGATGTCATTATGTATAAAAGAAAAAGTTAAAACTAAATATTCACTTGAATAGGAAGTGGTAATAAGTAAATTGCCTTTCCAGTTTTCTACCATCTTCTAAACTAATGAAACTGAAATAAAATGACCTTATCTATATAGCTGAAGTCAAATCAGGTAGAGAGTTATTGATTTCCACATACAAGCTTAGAATGATCATATCACCCAAAGCTTGTACACAGAAAATCGTCATCTCCCACTGATGGAGGTCTTAGCTGGAAAAAATGCAATTGCGTGGCTCTCTTTTGCCTTTGCATGCACCACAACTATCAATGCATTATACTAAATGTGTACTTGTTTGCTTCATTCATAGAAACAATATTCAAAAGAAATGTGTTAAGATTTAGGATGGTTAAGCTTCAATAGAAAAAAAGCATCACCTAGCAGTATTACTCCAGAAACTTTCTGTTCATTCAAAACTAAATGGAAGACATGTACCTTTATTTCTCTTTGACAAAGAGAAGAGGACTACAAAAAATGAGTAAACAAAGAAAAATTAATGTTTGTGCTTAAAATATTAATACTGAGGGAATCAAGCAATAGATACTGCTTTAAAAAATTCCAAAAAATAGGACATAAGTTGAGATTGCACAAGTGTATTTTGAAATATTGGTTTCCTGCAAGAACCTGCAGTTAGTCTCAGATCTAGTTTACTTGTGGGGGTCCCTCAGGTATAAGAGAGGTGAAAAAGGTGGTTATAAATGACCAAGCTGATGCCACAATCCCTGGACGGGGGGCTGCAGCAGCCTCATCTGCCACATCATCTGCTCCTTCCTCTTGAACTCCTTCATCCATACGACGTTCCTGAATAGTAGAACAGAAAAGGGATTTAGTATAAAATAATAAAAAATCAAATACTACATACACAAAATTACCATAAAAGTAGATTACAAGTACTCAGTGTCAGGATTTTTTCTTAGCACCAATTACACACTGCATATTATTTTGACACTAAAATTACTAGTTTTTTCTTAAAGCCATACATTTTATTGGCACATGCAGTTTTCAGTACCAGAGTAAATTAAGTGTACTGTTGTTTTGTTAGTTTTAGATAAAATTGGATTGGGTAGAGTATAATCAAAAGGCAAAACTTTTTTTAGTCATGGATAGCATGGAAAGGGATTAGAACACGTGTCAGGTTTTTATTGCTGTCTGTGCCCCTGTTAAGAAGATCCCCTCTCTGTCTGTCCTATTTACCAAAAGTGAAAGGGAAAAACAGGAATTTTGACCTATCCATATATTCCTTACCTTGGAGTACAGGACTTGATTTCTTAGAACATGGGTTATGCAGTTACCTTCAGATGACTGGGCACTAGTACAAAAATTTGTTAAGACCGCCCCAGAGCGCATCATATGATCCCACTGATTATGTGATACTCCATTTTCTTGGCAAGCAATAAGAAGTGATCAAGACAGAGGGGAGTGTCCTATAATGTACTCCAAGATAAGGAATTTACAGGTACGTCAAAAAATAGGATTTTTAAAACAGCTTACTTGTAAAATCCTTTTCTTGGAGTACATCATAGGACACAGAGCCTCAAGTATTTACTTAGTGGGTTATGGGCCTTCCTTCAGGTGTTGACACTGGTATAACAAATACAGGATGTTGACTCCCCTATATAACCCCTCCTCCTTCCAGGAGAACTCAGTTTTTGTAGCCAAGCAATATAAGCAATATACTCTCAACCCATAAAACAGAGGGGCAGGACCCATTGGTCCTATGATGTACTCCAAGAAAAGGATTTTACAGGTAAGCGGTTTTAAAAATCCTGTTTTCTTTATCGTACATAGGACACAGAGCCTCAAGTATTTACTTACTGGGATCTCCCATAGCAATACTACTTGAGGGGAGGGAGACACAAACTGTAGGGTAACCCACAGACCTGAGGACTTTCTACTGCTGCCTGCAGCACACTGCGCCCAAAGGCAATATCCTCATTCCATCTTACATCCACTTGATAAAATTTTGCAAATGTATGTACTGAAGACCAAGTCGCGGCCTTGCAGATCTGAGACATGGAGGCCTGGTGACGCACTGCTTAAGAAGCACCAACCGCTCTGGTAGAGTGCGCCTTAACTTGAAAAGGTGGAATCTTTCCCTTGAAATCATAAGTTTGAATTATAAAACTTGCCGAATCCACTTAGCGACAGTGGATCTCGACGCTGCCTGTCCTTTTTTAGGACCCTCTGGCAGAAGAATAAGACATCAGTCTTACGAATCTGAGCAGTTCTCTTTAAATAGATCTTCACTGCTCTCACTAGATCAAAACAATGTAGTGACTTTTCTTCCCTGGAACATGGTCTTGGGAAAAACCATGGCAGGACAATATCTTCATTCAGATGAAAGCCTGAAATCACCTTTGGCAAAAAGCCTGGACGAGGGCGTAACACCACTCTGTCCTCATGAATAATCAAATATGGCTCTTTACAAGAAAGAGCAGCCAATTCTGAAACCCTCCTTGCTGAGGATATAGCAACCAAAAATATCAGCTTCCTATTCAGAAGAACTAAGGGAACATGCTGCAACGGTTTGAATGGCTGTTTTTTCTAACACCGACAAAACTAAATTTAAGTCCCAAGGGCTTAAGGCTGATTTAACTGGCGGATTAATCCGCAGCACACCTTGCATGAAACCCTGGACTAAAGAATGCATAGCAAGCGGTCTTTGAAATAAAAATTGATAAGGCTGAGACCTGGCCCTTAATAGTACTCAGGGCCAACTTCATCTTTACACTTAATTGTAGAAAGGCAAGAATTCTGCCTATGATATATCTCTGAGTGTACCAACCCTTGGATTCACACCAGGAAACCTAAGCTTTCCAGACTCTATAATATATAGCTCTAGAAGCTGGCTTCCTAGCATTAATCAAAGTACAGATAACTGACCTGGAAAGCCCAAGTTTCTTCAGAATGTGGGTCTCAATAGCCAAGCCGTTAAATTTAGCGTTCATAAAGTAGGATGGAATATCGGCCCCTGAGATAGCAGGTCTGGCCTTAGTGGGAGGGGCCATCGACCCTCCACTGCCATCTTTACGATCTCTGCGTACCAAGACCTTCTGGGCCATGCTGGTGCTACCAGTATTACAGACTTTCTTTCCAGCTTGATCTTGCAAAGAACTCGAGGTAGTAACTGAATCAGGGGAAACGCATAGATCAGTGAGAACTGATCCCACGGGGTCACCAACGCATCTGTTCCGTATGTGAGTGGGTCCCTTGTCCTGGAAACAAAGTTGACTAGCTTCGTGTTGAATCTGGACGCTAGAAGGTCTACATCCGGAGTCCCCCATCTTTGGCAAAACAGCCCAAAACACTTTGGGGTGAAGAGACCATTCCCCCGGGAATAACTGCTGGTGACTTAGATAGTCCACCTGCCAATTCTCTACTCCCGGAATGAAAACTGCCGATAGGCATGGGTCATTCTCTTCTGCCCAAGTTAGAATCTGGTTCACCTCTTTCTAAGCTGAGAGACTCTTGGTGCCCCCTTGGTGATCAACAATGCCACAACTGTGGCATATATCAGATTGGATCCTGACAGGACAATTCTTTAACCTGGAGGTCCAGGTTTCTAGAGCCAGATACACTGCCGGAATCTCTAGGATGTTGATGGGCAAGGCTCCTACTCCCCAACCTGAAAGGCTGGCATCTGTCGTTACTACCTTCCAGATAATTGATCTTAAGGACTTTTCCTTCAGCAGGTTCCAAGATAGTAACCACCAACTGAGGTTTTGGGACACTCTTGGGGACAGCCACATTGGCAAGCCCAAAGCTTGAATTGTTTTGTTCCAAGCAGACAAGATATTGTTTTGAAACAGTCTCGAATGGAATTGGGCATAGGGAACTGCTTAGAATGAAGCTACCATCTTCCCTAACAACCTCATGCAAAGGTGAATTGAAGGATTTCTCTTCGACCTGATCATCCTCACCATCTCTTGTATGGAGCTGATCCTTGCGGGAGGCAAGAACACCCTTTTCTGGGCTGTGTCTATGATCAGGCCCAGATACGCCAGCCTTCTTAATGATTTCTCCTTAAAGCCACTAAGCCACCAGGTAACTGCTTGTAATGGCTACACCTTGCTTCAAGCTAGCTACTGACTGGTCTAATAACAATAGATTGTCTAAGTAAGCCAAGACAGTTATGCCCTGTGCCCTTAACCTGGCTAGAGGTGGGGCTAATACCTTAGGGAATACCTGAGGTGCTGTAGCAAGCCAGAAGGGCAAGGCTATAAACTGAAAATGCTTCTGTTCTACTTCGAACCGCAGAAACCTCTGGTGAGGAGGAAATATAGGGACATGCAGATATGCATCTCTGATGTCGATGGATGCCAGAAGTTCTCCTCCTTGCAGGATGGAAATGACTGACTTGATTGACTCCATGCAAAAGGAGCGGATCTTCAGGAACTGATTTAGATTCCGTAGATCTAGACTTGGTCTGATAGCCCCATTTGGCTTTGACACCGTAAATAGGTTTGAGTAAAACCCCAAACATTGCTCTTGTTTGGGAATCTGTCTGATCACCCCTTGAGCCAATAATAGGTCTAATGCTTGCAACAGGGATTGCCTTTTTCCTGGATCCTTGGGAACATTTGATCTCATAAAACGAGACGGTGGAAACTCTTGAAGCTCTAGCTTGTATACTAGAGACACTGTGGAGAGAGTCCATTTGTCCTGAATATCCCTTTGGCAGACTTCTGAGCACATCAGAAGTCTTCCCCCCCACCTTGGTGTGGGGAGATGCCTCTTCATAACGAGGTCTTGTATTCTGCTTTCCAGACTTGTAGGTGAAGACTACAGCAGCCCCAAGGACGCCACAGCCAACACCCAAACAGGACCCGAACCCCGGACCCTCAGATCGAAAGCCAACTGGGTCATCCGGGCTCTTGAAACTCTAGATGTAACCTAGAGAAGAAAATCGCAAAAATCCCTCTACTCTTAACATTGTTCCTGCCAGACTTTGAGAATCGCAGAACCTTTCCCCTCACCCGAACGAGTGGGGGTGCTCCTTCATGAGAAGGCCTTAGCATTCTGTTTTATGGACTTTCTGACCCCAAGATCCTGGTGCTGCCCCTGGGAACTAAGGCATAGGAGAGGCTGTGCGATTACAGGAGAACTGTTTGAACCGCATTTTACTAGTAAAGAAAGCTTTACCCCTTTTGGATGTATTTATCCATTCTAATAGTCGTACCCCAGGAAGGGATACATACTGGCTAAGGGTTTTCACCTGGTGCTTCAGCTGATTAATATTTCAGCCACGGACCTCTGCAAAAATGCACTAGTCCAAGTATAAGCCATAGCATCTGTGAGACACACTGCGTTAAATACACCAGCCCCTTGCCGGGCATGATCAGGCAGAACTTTCAGGTATCTCACACCTGTTCCTTAACCCCTTGGAGTCCACATTCCAATGCATTGGCGTGTCTCAAAATGTGCTCCACCACAATAGTGGAGCAGACGTCAAAGGGTTAATGGACTGAGCTACTCCAATTGAAACCAGAACTGCAAAAAGACATCTTGTTTTTAAAAGGAAAATACAACCTTAACTTGCTGGATCCTTTAACATCAGTGCATTATCCACTGGACATGTGAGACTCTGCTCACAGAGGTGATTGCAGCATTAATAGCTGGAACCCCCCCATTTCTTTCATGGAAATTTTCCCATTCAGAATACATAGCTATGAATGAATAGGAAAAATCCCCAAGTGGGGGAGGTTCAAATGAACCCTATTAGAGGTAGATACATCAAGAGCCTGTGCTGCAGGCAACAAAAGGGTTAAGTAAGGGAGTAGACAGACGCCTGACGTGTGTGGCTACTCCCTCCATGTTAGGAGCCTCCGAAGAGGAAAGAGAAGTATCTTCCAATATTTGAGGAAGATCTACCTAATCCCCAGCCTCCTGCACCTCAACAAAAGGGCCCAGAGGACTAGATGGGAATCTGCTATGTTTAGTCCTACTATGAAGAGACAGCAATAATTCTTTAAATCGTAGAAGCAAAACCCTGTTTGTATGAAATACACAGGGACAGAAGTGTCCTACCCTTGACGGCTCATCTGACTGGCCATATTTTTCTTCTTGCCTCCCAGGGGAGGAAGACATTCCTTTTTGGAAGGGTTTTTAGTTTGTTGTATACCATTAACCCCTTAGAGGAGTTCCTGGTCCCTTTGTCACTCATAGCTTACAGTACAAAGCAGAGGCAGTACCAGCAAAAGAACGTTTCACTTGCTAGGCTATAGTACAGTACAATAACTGCTATTAACTGCTATTAATTCTAGCTATACAGTACAATGTTGTCAAAAGGGAAATTGCCTGTGTCACCAAACCTGACCAGCGACCACTCTGCTCCACCACCAGGCAGCAGCTTCTGTTGCAGAGCTCTAAACTACTTCCTCCACCTGTGGCCAGCATCTGGCGCCATTTAGCCATGCCCCCACGCAAAAATGCCCCCCTCCTCTTCAACAGGGAAATGTGTGAGCTTAGAGCTCGGGGGGTAAATGCCACGATCCACCGAAAAAAAAGTTTTTTGTTTTTTTCTTAAATAAAAAAAAAAAAAAGAAGACAGCTGGCTGGCATTCAAAAGGATCAAAAACTGCCAATCTGGGGGCCCAGGAAATGATCAGACCCCCCTTAGAGTGGAGCTTCTGCTGAGAGATTAACTCCCCTACCTTTCCTCGCAGCAGGGTTTGTCAGAGATAAAAAAAAACAATAACAATCTTCGCCCATCATGGTAGGCTCCGAGACCTTGAAAGGAAACCTTCAGGAACAGGGGTACACTCAGGTAATCCCGCAATCCCGGACCTGCGAGAAGACCCTGCCAGTAAACTTTTATTGGCCTTACTAGCAAAAAGTACTGGATACCAGGGCTCAGCTTAAAAGCATTCACAAGCAAAACCTCATGTCTTCCGATAACGAGGCCTGGATTCATTTAGTCCATTACGGAGACATCAGAACGGATCCGGTCAGGATGGCTGGCTCTCAAAGGATTACTGCCCGTGGAGCTCAGTACACACATCCTTACATGTGCCCAACACCTTAGACACTGGCGAAAAACTGAGGACTCCCAGTAATGGGAGGGGTTATATGGGGGAAGTTCACGCCTTAAGGGGCATGCCAGTGTCCAGCACCTGATAAGCCGATATAACCCACATAATTATTACTATGGCTCTGTGTCCCCTGATGTTTTTCTTTTTACAAGGGGTAGGTGTGCAAGGCGCAAAAGTGGCAGAACAGATGTGCAGAGGTGAACAGCGGAAGAACAGATGTGCACTGGGTACAGCAGTCGAAAGAAAGTGGAGGCAGGAACAGCAGTTCAGGTTTGCAGGGGGTACAGCAATTAAACAGGTGTGTGTGTGTGTGTGTGTGTGTGTGTGTGGGGGGGGGGGGGGGGGGTATACTGACAGAACAGGTGTGCAGTGGTTTACAGCAGTGGAGCAGGTGTGCAGGAGGGCAGGGAAGTACAGCAGTGAACATTGGCAGAAAAGATGTGGAGTGCAGGGAATACAGTGATGGAACAGATGTGCATGTAGGGTACAGTGATACAGTGTACAGGGTACAGTGATGGAACAACAGTGGGGGGTACAGTGGTGGGAAAGATGTACAGGGGGTGCAGTGAAAGTTACTGAAAGCTATTTCCAGGTGTGAAGGTGCAGGAAGTGGGGTGATCTGAGGTGTGATGGTGCAGGAAGTGGGGTGATCTGAGGTGTGGTGGTGCAGGAAGTGGGGTGATCTGAGGTGTGATGGTGCAGGAAGTGGGGTGATCTGAGGTGTGATGGTGCAGGAAGTGGGGTGATCTGAGGTGTGATGGTGCAGGAAGTGGGGTGATCTGAGATGTGATGGTGCAGGAAGTGGGGTGATCTGAGATGTGATGGTGCAGGAAGTGGGGTGATCTGAGGTGTGATGGTGCAGGAAGTGGGGTGATCTGAGGTGTGATGGTGCAGGAATCTGGGCTAATCTGATGTGCGATGGTGAACAAATTTGAATGATCTGCAGTCTGGAGATTCAGGAATTGGGGCCTAATCTGATGTGTGGAGGTGCAGGAAATGGACCGAAGGAAAAGTAATTGGGGCTAATCTGGGTTGTGAAAGTGCAAGAACTGGGGTGATCTGGAGGTGTAAAATTGCAGGAATTGGGGCAAATTTGTAGTGTGAGGGTGCAGGAATTGGGGTGATTAAGGTGTGAAGGTGCAGTAATTGGGGTGATCTGAGGTCTGGGGCTGACCTGTGCTGTTAAGGGGCAGGACTAAGGACTGAAATTTCAGGATCCACTACTAGAATAGCCCGTTTGCTTTTAAAGTCCTCTCAGCAAAAAAGCTTTGGAGAAGTAAATACCCTTTAAGGATTGGGCCAGTTCTCAAAGTGCACAATCAGTGCATAAAGTGAACATACAAATCTTTTGCCTTTAGAACTGAATAATATGCTCCGAGCTGTAGATTGTGTTAGTAAAAGCCAGGAACCAGTGTAAATACACAAGGAAACCTTGTCTTGCCTTATCCATGACGCTGGACCTATTAGAGTTTCTGGCTTCACCCATCGCAGTGGTCCTACCCCTGAAGGGATCTTTTGGGTCTGGAAACCATAGAAATGGACCACAGCCCTGGACCTGTATAGAACCTTGAGGTTAAATACATGAGTTTCACTACTTGCCAAGGTGAGTGCCTAATACCAGCTCTCAAAGCAGACATTACAGGCTGGCCCCACACACTCCAGGTACGGTCCCCAATGTACAAACCAAGGGTAACCAGTCTGGAAATTGTATCAAGAAATGTATTAACATAGAATGGGCGGGGCTATATTGTGTACTTTGGGAGTGTCTGTAGCATATTTTTTTTATTGTGCCCAGTCACCTGAAGGGTAAGTAGCTGTATATAATCCATGGCCTAAGAATACAAGTCCTGTACTAAATCGTTAAGATAAAACCTTTGGCTTTACATAAACTTTAATATTAGGGTTATAGTTATTTACAATTAGGGTTAATGTAGGGTTTGATGCTATTAAAGTTGTTGTTATTGAATAATTTTAAAGCCTAGGGTTGGTTCGCAAGTGTGAATGGGGCAGACTGCTATTATCCGCTGGGAACTCAGCTGGGTTTAGTCCAGCTGCGATTTAGGGGTGCGCATCTTCACTGGTCTCACGATTTGATTTGATTGCGATTATCTGGTCAACGATTCAATTTGATTCGATTCCGCGATTCATCACGATTACTGACATGCCCCCACTTCCGTTTGGGCCACCTCTCTGCAATCTTCTGGGACACATCACAGGTCCCAGAAGATTTCCCGGCTGTGCAGGACAGCGCAGAGAGACATGCGCACCTGGCTGTGAAGCTGCAAGATGTCCCACCTGGATGCCCACAGTAGTATTGCAAGCGCCGTGGACAGGCAGGGGAGAGAATGGAGAGTTCGTGTGGCCACATCGCTGGATTGTGGGACAGGTGAGTGTCTTTTTATTAAAAGTCAGAAGATAGACTTTTTTTTTGTAGCTGCTGACTTTTAATAAACAAAAAAAAACTACTAGGCGGCCCCTCTCTGCCAGCGATCTTCTGGGACCATTGTCTGGCCAATGGCAGAGCGCAGTGCGCGTCCAGCCGTAAGCTGTCACGGATGCGTGTCACTGCCCACAGTAGATATGATGGCGCTAAGGAGAGGAGGGGGAGAGAAGAGATGCTCCGTGAGGCCACATCGATGGACAGTGGGACAGGTGAATGCGATTATTAAAAGTCAGCAGCTACACTTTGTAGCTGCTGACTTTAAAAAAAAACCAAAAAAACGGGTGGAACTCCGATTTACTGAGTGCACTAATCTGGTGCACTACAGGGTACAGGAATTCACACACACCCGGCTGCTGGGAGGTCAGGAGGGATTAGAATGCAAATCCACAACTGACAAACATCACCCGACATCGATTTCTTGGGTCACGATGCATCGATGCAGCGATTAAATTCCACACCCCTACTGCGATTACCTATGGGTGATCAGCCATGGACACAGACTTCACAAGTGTGAAGTGGGCCTTAAACAATTTATCACTGTAGGGCAGCAGAATTATAAGGAGCTGGAGTTTAATACAACTCAATGGCTTTCAAACAAAATTCCAATACCAATTTTAGGTGGACTGAACTATTAATAAGAATAATAATTAAGAAGAATAAATAATAATTAAGAAGAATAATATAAGAATATAACTTCTTAAGCAGGGAATACACGTTGAGTTTTTTTTTTTCTTCTCAACCAAAAGGTTAAAGAAAAAAAAAAAAGAAAGAAAAAAAAAAAAAAACACAAATCCCTGCATCAACACAAATGATGCACATGCAGGGATCTCTTCTGCTACATTATTGACAGGGATATTGTATCCGAATACAGAGATCAGGGCTGCAGTCATTGGCTGCAAGCGCTGATTGAATGCTGGTTTTCCAGCATGATCATTCGACAGAAGCGAATCATTACACTGGCTTCTTTTGAACAGGCAAACAACATTACAGACATACCAAATGTCATCCGGTTGCTACTGAACTGGCCGACTTTCAGTACATGTATACCCAGTTTTAGGGGTCATTGGGACCAGTAGAAACCTGTGGCACATTATGCATACAATTTTCACAACTACTTACCATTTCCAAGAGCTCATTGTTGTTCACTCTATCTTGATTCACATCTGCTGCATTGTCTCTTGCTTGTGGCTGACCGTCTTCTTGTCTAAAAGGAAACCATCCTGCCTGGTGCCTACACATTGAAATCAACATTCAAAGGTTGAATTAGAAACAAGCCCTACAACACACTGAACTAAAAAGAAAATACATGACTTTAAAGTGGTTCTAAAGTCTAAGCTTTTTTTTTTTTTTTTTTTTTTTCCAATAATACATTCTCTGTCTTTTATTTTAGATTTCATTTTATCTTCCTGTGCAATACAATACCCTTGGACAGGGCAGGTAAGTATGACCTTATTTTACCCCCCAAAAAAATAAATTTTAGTATCACTTTAAGTATTTAAAAAAGGGAGGAAGGGTGAGGGGAAAGCATAATTACTAGAAATAATAATGATGTACATGAAAAAATTGGAGGCTGCTATTGGAGAACTTGACCTGAAAATTGTTAATTGCCTGGCTGTCTCTGGCTTCATTTAACAACATAGAATAAGCATGCAAAAAGCCACAATTCCTAATTTGTATATTTGTTCTAGGTCAGTGTCTCAAAGTGCTGAAGCTACTAACTAGTAAACATTCAAAAATCATTTCCCATGACCAGGGTGGTCAATAAAACATGTATGTTTATGAATAGAACTTTCATCTGAAATTTCTTCTAACCATCAATTCTTCTGAACACCATCTCAGCCCATGCTGAGGGGAAGGAAGGCACTGATGATGAAACAGACCTGTATCAACCTCTCTCTACATCAGCGTAAGATTAATCTTAAATAGGATCAAACAATATGAGTTGCTTATGGCTAAGGCTAGCCATACACATGTGAATTTCTCTCAATCAACCTGCTGGGTGGAAAGGGGCATAAATTCACTAAAACAGCATGGAAGGAGCAATCTCCAGTGCCTACTATTTTATTCAGACAGCTATAGTACCAGTTACTGCCCAAATTCAGTTGGAGATGCTGAAAGGATGCAATCACTGGCTGACAACTTTCCACACACCCAGTTCTGTCAATTTGTTAAATAGACTTTTGTTAAGCCACATGGTATCTACAGGGCCACCCATGGCTTACACTTTGTCCAATACAGTGGTAATTGGCTGAGATTTGAGCTGTGTATGGCTAGTTTGCATTGTTGCAACACAAGCACCAACACATTTTATATTTGGATCCTAATGCCATGGAGTCATTTAATTAATGCAAGCACTAGCACCTGTCATCTGGATCACATTGTTGAGAACCACTAAATCAACTGCACTATATGGATTTAAACGGTTAAGGGCTTTTTTATTATTAGTTTTACACAAAATATTTTGTTTGGAGGAAGTTATACATGCAAAGGCACTTTAATGATATTTTATGCAAGTCATGGTATAAAGTTTTTATGTTGATGGTTTAATACATACAGCACAGAGGGTATAGGCGCAGCAACATTTGCACTTTTTATTTTACTTCACTTTGTGGGAACACAATAAGGTTGGATGCGGCCACCCATTATTAGCCCAGTCATACGTAATTTTTAGGTAGCACAGGATAATACATTTATTTTTATTGTTGTATCAGAACCTTGTTTATTTTTTCATTTAAAATAGGTTATATTGTGTTCCAGCTATAGCAAGTGGCACTGATTAAAATATATCTGACAGGCTAGTTAAACAGAAGTTGATTGGTAGATTCTGTATAACCACTGTCCCTATAAATGGATCGAAATTTGACTGGTCCCTGCTGAACCAGCTGAATTTCCATGTGTGTATGGCCGGCTTAATAGGCAAGGGGGGAAACCCTATCCTTCAGACTATAGGCTTGAATAATGACTAATCTAGCAATTGTGGATTGAATAGCAGGAAGTCCCATCTGAAATGGCAAACAGTTAATTTTCTAAAAGAAAAGTAGCAGAAAGGTAGACTTGTACAGAGTCATATTTAGACAGTGAAGAGAAATCGCTTTGGAATTCTTAGGAGCAGGACAAAAAGGAAGTAAGCAAAATGTCCTGGTTTAGGTTAAGGAGAAAACCACTTTGGGAATAAAGGAGACCCTAGGCTTCACACAAATTACCCCCCCCCCCAACATGGGATGGACCCATTACTCCAAGACACGTCTCTCAGAGGTGAGAACAAAAAAGAAAGACAACCTTGTGAGTGAGGGATGATAGAAAATATCCCTCATAGGCTTGAAGAGCATTTTATGAAGAATGAACAAAACCAAGATTAAAAGGTGTTGTAAAGGTTTGTTTTTTATTTTCTAAATAGGTTCCTTTAAGCTAGTGCATTGTTGGTTCACTTACCTTGTCCTTTGATTTCCCTTCTAAATGTTTTTTTTCTTTGTTTTCTTTGTCTGAATTTCTCACTTCCTGTTCCTCCTCAGCAAGCTGTTCAGTAAGCTGTTCTGGCTGACTAAACACTGCTCGGATGATGGTGTGAAGTTTACGGAGGAGAAACAGGAAGTGAGAAATTCAGACAAAGAAAAAAAAACATTTAGAAGGGAAATCGAAAGGGAAAGGTAAGTGAACCAATAATGCACTAGCTTAAAGGAACCCATTTAGAAAATAAAAAACAAAGCTTTACAACCCCTTTAAGGTTCCGCAGTATCCTTGGGTAAAAGCAGGAACAATGTGAGCAACAGCATGCTCAAAGGCCAGTGGTCTCAGGAAAGGATGATATTTGACCCTTGAGGGTAATTCTGGCTAAATGCTGATCCAGACCAGACTAAAAAGGGATGCATGATTTGTCCAACAGGGAACTTCGCACCACACAAAGTAGGCAATCCAAGTGTGATAAGATTTTGCAAGCATTAGATTTCCTGGCTTTCAGGAGCGTAGGCATGGCCAAAAGGCCCCTGTTCCTCAGCCTAGCTGTTAAAGCAAACAACCAAGAAGCAGGACGATGGACTGTTCCGAGGGATTGAAGATCTGGATTATCAGGAAAGGCTCACAGAATCTGTCAGTATTCCATGTCCACCTTAAGACAGCTCAGTGCAATGAGGATCACTGTCACGCCCTTTCCCTTAATTCTGCGAAACAGACAAGGGAGAAAGTTTTAGCAGGTAAACAAACAGATCAAGTTAAACTGATTCCACAAAGTCACCAGGGCATCCACTCCCAAAGCCAGAGGGTACGGGTGACAAAATTATCCAGTTTGTTGTTGAACCTGGATGCCAAAAGATCGACGTTTGGTGTCCCCACTTGTGACAGAAGTCTTGAAACAACTCTGGATGAAGAGACCATTCCCCGGAATCCCAAGGCACTTGCATGGAAGTTCTACACACTAGCACTTTAAACAAAGGATCCTTTGCATGTGCACAGAAACGAGGCTCATCCTGGATATTTGGCTAAGTGTATCTGCCAACCCATCCAAACAGTAGCACAAGGCAACAGGCAAGTGCTCCAGCTGGAGGAGAATGGACAGATCACTTAGAATGGACCCAAGGTCCCAAGTCATGTTTTTGATCCACAGGCTTGTGATGGCACGCTGCATAGCAGAACCAGCCAAAGAAAACAATGCCCTGAAGAGGGTTTCTAAACTCTTAGCCATAGGTTTCTTGAAAACAGGAACATCCTCAATGGGAACCAAGAAGTTCTTATTAAGGAAGGAAGTTGCTGGGTCCACAACAGGTATTGCCTTTTAAATTAAGAAACCCTCAATTCAGAGGAATAAAACATTTCAAGGGAGGTTAGCCACTGCACAGAACAGATTCTGGGGGTGAGGAACTTAGGCTTATGAACTTTGGTCAGGCCAACAGAGGCTGCTCCAAGACAAGGTATGTGCTTACAGAATAACAAAAGGACAGAAATTGTATCCTTAAGCTTGGGAGAGACATCAGGTGACTGATTCTCCTCCTGTGCAGTGTCCCCTTAGCTAGATGAGGAATCTGCCGCCTCCTCCTCTGCCTTTTCAGATAGCATAGACGCCGTATGGATAAACGCAGACAGAGTCTAGATGAGATACTGATCGAGTCCACCTGCATCCCCTGTGATCAGAGGCCTCTAGCAAGGCTGAGTGCCTACCAATAAATGTATTAATAGTGGCAGAGAACTCCTCTCTTGATAAACAGGAGGAGGGAGAGGGAAACAGAAGGCACTAGCAAGGCCTCCAAGGAGGGTAGCAACTCAGTCTGGGAACAGGATTCCTTTATTGGATGGAACATGGCCCTAGGATCCAGATACAATATCCCAAGGCACAGCCAAGGAGTCCACCGATCATCCATAAAGCTGCAGGTGGAGGCCACAGTGGTTATGAGCAACTAGTAAAGTTTTTTCAAAAATCTTGGCAAAAAATAGCAAAAAAATTAAAAAATGTAGAGTGATTCTAAAGACAGAAGGTTTTTTTATCTTCATGCATTCTATGCATGAAGATAAAAAAAAAAAAAAACCTTCTGTGTGCAGCAGTCACCCTAATACTTTCTGAGTCCCATCTCGATCCAGCAATGTCCATGAGTGCCTCTGCGATCAGGGACTTTCCCTCCTAATTGGCTTCCGCTAATGTCAAAGTTAGCCAATCAGGAGAGAGGGAGCAGGGCCGAACCGGAGGTGTGTGTCTGAATGGACACACAGAGCTGCAGCTTGGCTGGGCAGGAGGGAGGGGCCAAGAGAGCTGGCGAGGGACTTGACAAGAGGAGGATCTGGGCTGTTCTGTGCAAAACCAATGCACAGAGCAGTTAAGTATAACTTATTTTTTTTTATTTTTTTAATAACAGATATTTGTATCACTTTAAGTACACTAGCGAAAAAATTTAGATTGCTGGGAGTGGGAGGGGTTATGCTAGGGTTGCCCTTTCAGTTTTCTTCTGTCAGTATTTAGTTACCTGAAGTTAGCTTCATAATTCATGGACCTAAAATCTTGTGTCCTGTAATGCGTGATTAAGAAAATTGCCCTGTAACTTGGGCAATTAGCTTAAAGCATGTCAGGACAAAATAAAAAACAAACACAAAACATATGCAGTACATCTCTACAATACATGCACATTTCCCCCAGTTGTAGCCATTTTAAGACCCTACAAGAACAGCAAAAATATCTATAGCTCCGTCAGAAATGCATCCAGCTTTTAAGCCCTGTTGTAGGCTAAATCAACCTTTTTTTTATGAACTGAGTGGTGTCAGCCCTGTCCAGTTGTCCTTAGCTAAATTCCTTAAACCCTCCACCTATTTAATTAACAACAAAATACACATTATTTATTCTGTAGTCTAAGATTCCAAAAAATTTTGACACAATGTGCATTTTTTGCACTTATTTAACAGTGAACATAAGTGAATGCTGAAGTTTGGATTTTTTTTTTTTTTTTTACATAACTATATTGATCCAACTTGAACCAAAGTAAGTATGCATCTCTCATACCTGACCAATCCCTGTGTATGCTGCAAATCACTGTAGTAGTCGCCGCTACTGCAGTGTTCCAGGTTCAGTCCAGAGTGGCTGCAATTCTGCAAAGTAACCACAGTGGGTTGCTTGCTTAAAACAGGTGCCATTCAAAGAAAGCCTTGTATCTCATATTTGATACAAGGTGTCCTCTGAATAGACAAGGTGAAGAGGTGGGGCCGTGACATCATAATCTCCACCTCTTCCCATCAGAAAAGACAGTGTTAAAAAAAATATTGGCCGCAGAAGGGTTAACTGCTTGCCGACCGTATACTATTCTATACACACACATATTTTATTATATATTATATATACACACACACACACACACACATATATATATATATATATATATATACATACATATATACACACACATACTAACATACATATACATATACACATATACACACACACACACACACACATAGTGAGAAGGTGGCTCTCCTGTGCAGAATCAAGTACCTGTACCTGCACCTGCACCTGCACTTCCGGGTCTGGGGCGCGCACCACCGGCAACCAGATTTCGATGCGATTGTCACAGCAGGGGCCAACCAGTGAGTCCAGCAGACTGTCTGCCACGAACCCGCCGGTCGTTTGGGACAGAAGCAGAATGGCGGTCACACTGCCTTTCTATCAGTAGGGAAGGTAGTGATCCTGTGTTTCTGCAAACCGGGAACATGGATCTCCGCCTTCTCATAGTACAAGCGTACCCCCCACAGTGAGTAAGAACATTTTAGGCACACATTTAACCCATTGATCCCCCTGTTAACCCCCTCCCTGCCAGGGTCATTAGTACAGTGACTGCATATTTTTGGTACCAATTATTATTAGTGTCACTGGTCCCCCCCCAAAAAAAAGCGTTAAACGTGTCACTTAGTGTCTGATTTGTCTGCTACAATGTTGCAGTCCCGCTATAAGTCGCTGATCACCGTCATTAATAGTAAAAAAATAAATAAAAAACAAAAAAAATTCCATAAATATATCCCATAGTTTGTAGACGCTATAACTTTTGTGCAAACTAATCAATATAAAACTTATTGGAATTTTTTTTTACCAAAAATATGTAGCACGATACATATTGGCCTAAATTTATGAAGAAATTTGATTTCTTAAAAATTTTCATTGGATATGCATTATAGCAGAAAGTAAAAAATATTGTTTTGTTTTTTTCAAAATTGTTGGTGTTTTTGATTATAGCGCAAAAATTAAAAAACTACAGAGGTGACCAAATACCACCAAAAGAAAGCTCTATTTGTGGGGGGAAAAAATTGGTTTGGGTACAGTGTGGCTTGACCGTAAAATTGTCCGTTAAAATAACGCAGTGCTGTATTGCAAAAAAATGATCTGGTCATGAAGGGGGGGTTATATCTTCCGAAGCTGAAGTGGTTAATATCTTAGGAGGACAGGAAGCATCGCCCAACAGCTAAGATGTTACTGAGAACCATCTAAAGCTTTTCCCATTTGGTACAACAGTTAAAGCAGAAATGTGGAGTATGATCACACAGCAAAGACCTTTAAAGTGGAGTTCCTGGAAAAAAAATTCAAAGTCAGCAGCTACAAATACTGTAGCTGCTGACTTTTAATATATGGCCACTTACCTGTCCAGGGAACCCGCAATGTCGTCACCCGAAGCCGATCTTCGGATCGACTCACGGGTGCTGCCGCCGCCGTTCCAGGTGTAAAGACTTTTGGCTTGGGGGGGGGGGGGGGTTTGAGTGGTGCCAGGCATAGCTTAGTTTGCTGCACTTTTGCTGGAAGTGTAAGCAACTACCTGGATTTGACAGGTATCTGCTCTGTCCTCCCCACTGAAAGGTGCCAAATGTGACACCGAAAGGGGGTGGATACGATCAGCTGAAGTTCCATTTCTGGGTGCAACTCCGCTTTAAGCTCTCCAGTAACAAGATATTAACTTTTTTATACTTACATGTAAACAAGTATCATAGCCCCCATGACCATGACAAAGCGACTGAATGATGAATAGAAGTAAACTATGCTAAGAAGAATAGCTGCTCGGGACACAGTGTAAATCCAATCAAGCCAATCGCGGTTAATCTCTTCTTCATTCATTACAGCGCCACCTTGAACATTCATTTGGACATTTTGGTTCACCTCTGGAGCAATGTTTGGAGCTGCTCTTGGAGGGTTTGTTGGAGGTCGATCTGAATGGATAATGGGAGTGGCAGCAGGTCCTTGGTTGGAAGCCACAGCTTGACTATAAAATAAAATATAGGTGGACATTATCGTTAATCTTTAATACAATTCATACATTACCCATAACATTTTGAGAAGAACATATATCTGGGCTCATTTCTAAAGTTCAAAGAGCAATGGTATGCAGTCACTTGCAGGTTTGAGCTGTCTAAATACATGATATTGTTAGAAGGTGAAAACAGGCAGTTATGTGTTGCTGCACACTAAAAAATTGCATAGAATACATTGCTACATGCACTGTTATGACATAAAACAAAATGTGCACTATAAAAAGGTGGAAGTTAAACTAAAAGAAAAAATATATATAAACTCACATTTTTAAGAATATAATTAACACAAACTTTGCTTCTATTCTAAAACACAGATGCAAATTCTGAATGACAAGAAACTCCAATCCTCTTAAAAAAAAAAAAAAAAGAGACCTATGCACATAAAAGACACAATGAGGAGAAGTAATAAAAAGCATCTGAGACAAGTTCTATCTCAATTGGTGCAATTGCCCATACCAACTAGCTTCTATTTTTCCCACACAGCTTAAAGACTGAAAATTGCAACGCAGATTGACTGCACTACAGTATAGACATAGTTGGGGCATGGTCAGGATTTGAGAGACACCAGTCACACACCACAGGAACTCCGATCCTGCATTACTTTTAACTCATCCAATAGCAAATACGTGACACTGGTCATGACAGTATGGCACTGGAGGTATGTTGTGATGGCTATTTACCCCCCCCCAACTGCAATACTCTACCACTCTGGAGAGACACACTACTTACTGCCCAGCCAAATTATTAATCATGGGCAACTTTAACGCAATCCTGTCCCCTGACTTGGATAGGCCCACGCCTTCTTTACATTTTTCTGGAGATCTCTGCCTGGGCCTTGGCAGCACACCTGATGGGCATGGTAATGGAAAAACCCCTCCTCCATAGTCTACTCCTGCTTTTCCACCTGTCAAAAAGCATGCTCTCGCATTGATATGGCCTTTACCAACCCCTCCCACCTGGAGGCAATTCATGAGGCCACTTACCTTCCCAATGCCCCCACGGACCAATGCCCCCTAGTCTTAGAACTTGTGCTTGGCGCTGTGCGTCTCTATGGTGTCTAGGAGCGCAATGGATCTCCCACCTTGATATTGATGGGTATTCCTCTCCATTGTTTGGGATGCCTTTAAGGCATATATGAGACGGCAGTATATTTCATCAGTTGCCGCTGCCAAGTTGGACCAATCATCCACTATGCAACATCTTTGGAGTAGAGTGGAGGATTACACTCGCCTGTATGCCTCCTACCCTACTTATAAGAATTTTGATTTGCTCATGTCCACCAGGAGGAAGCTTCATCTTCATTTGGCTGAGGTCACAAAGTTGGACCTTTCTAAAAACAGACAAACCTTTTTTTGAACACGGTGACAAGAATGGTAGATTTTTAGCCATGCTGGCCCAACACAATACTAATCCCCGGAAAGAGGCATTACCACTTCTCCAGAGAGAATTCTAGAAGAGTTTTGCATTTATTATAGTAAGCTCTATGCTCCATCCCTACCACCTGATTTTGAACAGTAATGACATAGTTGAGGCAAAGCTTGTCTCGGACACGCTTTATTACTTCCTCAATTAGGCCGATTTACTAAAAAGGTTGAGAATTTTCACACAACTCCTTTCATAAATCGGCCCCATTTCATCTACTAAGAAAGTTCTCTCATTGATTCGGGCAGCTGTAAAGCCAGACCAGATAATTAACAAAGGCTTTTTTTCACTTGACTTGCATTTATAATATACAATGCCCATTAAACAAGTTAAAATAGGATGTGATCCAAAATATCACCTTAAAAGACCTTGCACATTAACCCTTTCATGACTACGCCTATTTTTGGCATTTGGTGTTTACAAGTTAAAATCCATATTTTTTTCTAGAAAATTACTTGTAACCCCAAAACAATATAATATAGATAATATATAATATATATATATATATATATATATATATATATATATATATATATATATATATATTTATATTCTTTTTTTTAGCAGAGACTCTAGAGAATAAAACGGTGATTTTTGCAATATTTTATGTCACACGGTATTTGCGCAGAGGTGTTTTAAACGCAACTTTAAAACGCAAAAGGGACACTTTCATGAATTTAAAAAAACAGTAAAATTAGCCCAATTTTTTTGCATAATGTGAAAGATAATGTTACGCACAGTAAATAGATACCAAACATGTCACGCTTTATAATTGCACGCACTCGTGGAATGACGACAAACTACAGTATCTAAAAATTTCAATAGGCGACACTTTAAAAAAAAATTCCGGTTACCAGGTTAGAGTTACAGAGGAGGTCTAGTACTAAAATTATTGCTCTCGCTCTAACGGTCGTGGCGATATCTCACATGTGTGATTTGAACATCGTTCTTTGCTTCGCGAGCTCGCGGGGACGGTGGGCGCTTTAAAAAAAAAATATATAATTTTTTTTATTCATTTTAAAATTAATAAATTGTTTTTTTTGTTTTGTTTTTTATCACTTTTATTGCTGTCACAAGGAATGTAAACATCCCTTGTGACAGCAATAGGTGGTGACAGGTACTCTTTATGGAGGGATTGGGGGTCTAAAAGACCCGCGATCCCTCCTTTACACGTCAAAGTATTCAGATCGCCGTTTTCGTTGATTCTGAATACTGTATATATTTTTTAATCCAGCGCCATTGGCAGCCGAGTAAACGGGAAGTGACGTCATGACGTCGCTTCCGTGTTTACCATTAGGAGACTGGAATGAAGCCGCTTACGGCTTCATTCCAGTCCCTCCCCAGCCGCCAGAGGCATCGGATTCTGCATCAGTGCTCCCAATTGAACGGGAGCCCCTGTAAGAGCGGCGGGAGGGGGGGGGAACATCTCCTCCCGCTCCTCCAGCATAACAGCCGAGTGGCTTTTAGCCGATCGCCGGCTCTAAAAATCAGTACCGGGATGATGCCTGCAGGTGCGGGCATTATCCCGGTATAACCCCCGGAAGCCAAGTACGCACATCTGCGTACGCTCGGCGGCAAGGGGACAAAGTACAAATGGGGAAATGGGTTTTCATGTTGGAAATTTTTTGGCTGCACCCAATCAGCTACAGCTGCTGGTTAATGTATTGTAAGGGCAGGGGAGCCTTTCCATCCATCTCATTTGAGTGCATGCTAGTAGATCATGGCTGAATGAAAACAAACTAACCATGGATGGCCAGATTTAATTAGAGTAGCAATCTTCCCCTTATCAGACAGTATTTTTACACTACATTTTCTGCAATTATGTTGTCAAAATATTCCAGAGGGGAGAAAAAACACCCAGTAGCTGACTACATCCAAGTGCAAGGTGAGCATCCATGCAGGATCAAGTGCCCAAAGCAACATTACAAACTGTCCAAACAGCATGGGGTCTGGAGTATGGTCCTCAAGGTTTTAAGGAGGATGCATTTCTTCTATCTGTGGCATTAGAAGGCCGTGAGGAGTGGTTTGAAGAAATCAAAGATTAATAATAAAGTACAATTATACACTAGTTAAGCCAAGAGAGTGTGGTAGGATTAAAGGGAAGTGCCCAATGGGCAAATGCTCAAAATCATGCCAGTGTCCAATTACCTGAAGGTACAAGCTTATGGCTCATGGTCTGTGAATACTTTGCCTGTGTCCTGTACGATTAAGATAAATAAAAAAAAATAATAATAAATAAATAAAAAAACTTACTATTGCATGTAGTACTGTCGAGCATACATCTGCTGCCACCACATCATTTGCAAAGGGCTGAAGACTGAATATGCTGGAAATACTGCTGGAGCTCCTTGTCCGGGAATAGGATTCCCAACATGTCTACAAAAATAAAAAATAAAAAAAAAATCATGTTAATGCTATCAACACAATGAACGGTGAAGAAAAAGTAAACGCGGTTTGGTAACAAGAGGTTAGCGTGAGTCTGCTGAAGATTGATGTATTTTCCCCCTGACCAGAAAAAAGGGTTTATAAAATATCAAAACCATATAAAGAATTCTGCGGCAAATTGCAACAGTAAAGGCCCCATGCAAACCAGATGGACATATACATTCTAAATGCAATGTATTTCAGTATATATTAAAAATAAACAATTCACACCAGTGCGTTATGCTGATGTTTACTGCCCTGTTTTTTTTTTTAAAGACAAACGAGACAAAAAGGTATGGTATGCACTGCAACACATAAAACGCAAGAGTAAAAACAGTCTGCTGAAATTTTCATAAAAAAATAAACAAACAAAATAAAGCTTAGGGGGGCATGGCCGACGATGGAAGGCTGAAAACGTTCTTTACTCTGTGCCCTCCCGACGCAGGCCACCTTCCCGACCTCACACACCAGTGATGTGCATGTCAGCATCAAGCTCTCACTATGCTGAGCCCATTGAGCTACAGCAGAGAACTATGCAGTGGTACCTGCTCCGCACAGCCCCGGACTCCCACACTGCCAAAGACAAGATGGCGCCCGACCCCAGGCAAAGTCCAACCTTCTCCCTCCACTCAGGCAGCCACCCATGTCTGCGATGACACTACAGCCGAGCTCCCAGCTCCTCAGTCAGACCCTTCAGCTTCTATAGCTGTGTCAGCACGGTCTCCTGTCACACACACATGAGATGACCCAGAGCATCCAAAACGGAATCATCGCTCTGAACAAAATGCCCTTAAACAACAGGTCTCAGCATCGGAGACCACTGTATCAGCTCTGGCTACCACCCAAGAACACCATGCAGCCCATATAATGGCACTTGAGTCTGCATCCACGGTGCAGCTTCAACACTTACGGAAGGATCAACTACGTGTAGAGGACAGTGAAAACAGGAGCCGCAGAAACATCAGGCTGCAAGGTATACTGGAGGCAAACTATCTATCCTAATTCAGGTTCTGGGTAGGGCGGCTACATTCCCTATCGAACTGGACAGAGCGCATAGAGTGGAGGGACTAGGTGGGCGCCCTTGAGATGTTCTATTACTCCCTGAAGGAAGAATTAATACGCAATGCATGGCGCTTGGGCTCAGTGGATTTTGACCAATCTTCAATGCACCTGTACCCAGACTTTTCTTGCAATGCACTATACATGAGGTGAGTGATCTGCTCCCTGCTCGATTTGATATGACAAGCTGGAGCTACCTATACCTGGGGCCACCCCTTCAGTGTCAAGGTGACCCACAGTGACAACAAATTTGTTTTATCAGATCAACTTCCTGACTTCTTTCTCTTCCTTGAGCAAGACCTGGTCAATGTTCCGAACTGGCTGGACCCTCCAGATGACCGCCCAAGACTATCGGGCTTGACCCTCTCCCACAAAAATCCAAGGTCTAGATCAGCATCTTCTGTCCCTAGAACACTACGACCTACGTCACCAGAGGATCAACCTGGCTCTTCCCTGACGAGTCCTGAACTGGTCCTCCTACCTAGTGCACCACAAGGGGGGGGGGGGGTGTCACACCTGTTACCTTGAATTCCTGCCAGGTTTTTCCTGCCTTGGGAATGTTTTCCCACCTATTGAATGAATGAATGAATGAAATACTTGTATAGCGCACAATGCGAACTGAATCGCCTCTGATGCGTGCCAACCAGACCATTTGTTGGGCATTAAATCGGTCAGAAAGTTTAATGGAAATATGGATCCTTTCCATGCTTTGCCGTTGAAGCTATATCTGGCTGGGGTTTAAGAAGGACAGTAAAATTTTGCCGTTCTTACATATTGTTATGGGCTCCATTTGGTACCAGACCACACTGGCCTATTTTATACATATACTTTGATTCTTCTGAAGAGAGTACAGTTTGGATCTGTGCAAAGCCTCACATTTCCCTGTTGGCGCTGTGCCTTGCTTTGGGCCACTGTACCTGCAGACCAACTTAAAATCCCCTGGGTATCGATATACTTTAATTTTGTTTGGGTACAGCGTCGCATGACCTGCACAATTGACAGTTAAAGCGACGCAGTGCCGTATCGCTGAAAATGGCCTGGTCATTAAAGGGGAAAATCTTTCAGTCTCTAAGTGGTTAACAGATGGTTCCACAGCACTAACCCGTCTCAGAAGTCCAAGGGAGTTTCTATTGCTTTCCATAAAACCTTTCCCATGGCATTTACAGTAGCTAACATCTACCTGCCAAATGTCAATCAAATCTCAACGGCTTTGCAGTACCTGAAGATCCTGTCTGGTTTCGTGGAGGGTAAGCTCATCTTAGGAGGGGATTTAAATACCACTTTGAAACCGCTTGTGGATTTATCAACCTCACAGTCTTCCTTATCTTTTCTTAAACTAAGGGCCCTAAAACATGCCATTTACCACTTGCATCTAATTGACGTTTGGAGGGTATTGTACCCCAAGTCTTAGAATTACACCCATTTTTCTCATGTACACCAGTCCTATTGAATACTTCTTAATGGACCATAGTTGCTTGGAGTGGTCCCCTGAGTGCAAAATAGACTATGGTTTTGTCCTAACATTCTCCCATATACTTGACATTCTTGCTTCCCTCCACTCCAGTGAAGGAATGGACATGGCGCTTAAACGATTTGTTACTCATTACCTCGGACTGTGTTGCATGGGCTTACGGAGACCATATCTAAACTTTTTCACGGAATAAGATACTACCCCACTACCCATTCAATGGGAAGCACTGAAGGCAGTTTTGCAAGAAAGCTTTATTCAAATAGGGACCGAATTAAAGAAAGAACGCTTGGCCGCCATAGTAGCTGCAATTCAAAAACTCAGAAATTTGGAAGCAGAACACAAATGTTCTTTAATGGTGGAAACACTTACAGAGGTTTCCTCGGCTCAGTCACAGCTTAGTGAACTGTATGAGACCTCCAAGTGAACATATGCGGATAAGCTCGCCTTACAGCAATATAAAATTTCAGGACAAATGCCGTAGATCATTGGCCCGCTCCTGACACCCAAAACTATCCCCCACATAGAGCTCACATTCAGGGCATGCACGGAGAATCCATCTCCTCACCATCTAAGATAGCTCAGGCATTCAAGGATTTTTATCAGTCCCTATACAATAATAGGATTCATCATCCAAGGTGAAGGGAGAACTTAGAGGCTTGGCGGCAGGTATTTCTTTATCGTACATCATAGGACACAGAGCCTCAAGTATTTACTTAGTGGGTTATGGGCCTACCTTCAGGTGTTGACAATGCAGGAAGTTGACTCCCCTACATAACCCCTCCTCCTTCCAGGGAGTACCTCAGTTTTTGTAGCCAAGCAGTATAAGCAATATACTCTCACCCCATAAAACAGAGGGGCGGGAGCTCTGTGTCCTATGATGTACTCCAAGAAAAGGATTTTACAGGTAAGCTGTTTTAAAAATCCTATTTTCTTTATCGTACATCATAGGACACAGAGCCTCAAGTATTTACTTAGTGGGAAGGCCCATAGCAATGCTACTTGAGGGGAGGGAGACACAACCCATAGGGTAACCCACAGACCTGAGGACTTATACTGCTGCCTACAGCACACTTCGCCCAAAGGCGATATCCTCATTCCATCTTACATCCACTTGATAAAATTTTGCAAATGTATGTACTGAAGACCAAGTCGCGACCTTGCAGATCTGAGACGTGGAGGCCTGGTGACGCACTGCCCAAGAAGCACCAACTGCTCTGGTAGTGAGTTTGAACTATAAAACTTGTCTAATCCACTTAGCAACAGTGGATTTAGATGCTGCCTGAGGGAGGGCGGGGGGCAGTGGCGGGGTATTTCTGACAGCAGATTTCCATCTTTTTTTTTTAACTTTATCCCCAGCAACTGCCAGCATTGCACCAAGGTGCATAAAGAAAAAAACACATAGCCTTTCCCCAAAGTTTTTTGCCCCCCGCTGAAACCATACATATAGTGAGACAGCGCTGCTGAACAGGCATGCATAGGTGTACAAATTTATAGTCCCCTTAAAAGAGACATACTTTAGGCATATAAGATACATGAAGGAAAAAGCATAGACTTTTCCCCTACCTTGTCCTCGCTGCAGGATGTTGCTGACACAGCAGGTCCAAACTTCGCCCATTACGGTGGGCTGCGTTTAAACACGCTCAAAGACTGGGACCCTTTTAAAAGGGGTTCTGCTCCTTTGGGCCTTGTATAGCACCCTTCAGGACAACTTTAGGAAATGTGACAAGACCAAAAACAGTCCTGGTTCCTAGGGTCCAGCTCTCAGAGAGAAGCGTTACAGGTACAAAACCTCGTTCTTGAACTGAGGTCCAGGTACCATCCTATGGCCTCAGTGGCGAGGATAGATCTGTTGTGGAGGTTCATTAAATCCATCATGGATCCCTCTAGGAGCTCCTCAGAGCACATCTTCACTCATGACCAACACCTTAGACACTGGTGAAAAAACTGAGGTACTCCTGGAAGGAGGAGGGGTTATATAGGGGAGTCAACTTCCTGTATTGGTTATACCAGTGTCAACACCTGAAGGTAGGCACATAACCCACTAAGTAAATACTTGAGGCTCTGTGTCCTATGATGTACGATAAAGAAATACCTGCCGCCAAGCCTCCAAGTTCTCCCTTCGCCTTGGATGAAGAGAAGTAATCTTAGGCCACAGAGGCTGCACTCCCTACTTTGAATTATGACACTATCAGACCCGTGCTGGTCTGTTGTCATCCTGTGACTGCTCTGGCCCCCCTTTTGAGAGGTAGTTCTCAGATAGAGGAGGATACCACCTGGACACGATTTACTTCCATCCTGCTCTGGCTTGCTTGACGCCATTTGGGCATCTCTGTTTTCCTTCTTCTGTGTGGAGAGTATGCTCTCCATTGTTTGAAACACATGAGGTCAGTACTAATACCAACATTTATGTTTTTCTGTTCGGTCTATAGACAATGACCAAGATGATTAGTCTACATAATATGTGATACTTTGAATTCTATGTGTAATTATGTTGATATTAATATTGTAGATTGTTTGTATTCATCTGGAAGTCCTCAGCCCATTCCTTTTCCCTGAAGAAGACCCTTACCTCACTTGTTGAAACATGTTGGAATTCATTTGTCTCCCTGACAGTTGGTTTGGGCCTCTTCCATCTATCTATTTGTGGACTGTTTCTTTACATATTGTGTTTCAGTTTGACCCATGTTGTACGATGTTATTTGCTCTTTGCAAGAAATGTGTATTTTATATTATTTGAGTGTTTATGGTCCTCTAAAAGTCAAATTTTTTGAAGAACTTTGTTTTCACAGACCCTAAAGCAGGGATGTTCAAACTTCAGCCCTCCAGCTGTTGCGGAACTACACATCCCATGAGGCATTGTAAAACTCTGACATTCCCAGACATGACTGGGCATGATGGGAATTGTAGTTCCTGAACAACTGGAGGGCCGTAGTTTGAAGACCCCTGCCCTAAAGAATGTCACTATTAACATTTTAGTTGATGAGAACAATATCGTTTTTTAAGGGGCATTCTAAAGCACACTATGGTGCTGAGGAAGAAACTGCTTTGTCCATTATACTACAGAATTCACTGGGCAGTGAGGTTAAACTCTGGTGTCTATTGGACTACACAAGATAAATCCAATGGAGGTAAGGGTATGAAAATTAAAGTTGTTAGTTCAATGTCAACAGCATGACTGAAGATTTAATTTTGTGACATATCTTTTGCTAAAAAAATAAATGAATAAAATACACAAAATAAAAATAAAAGCTATTTGAGTGAAGTTATCCAGCTGATTTCACAATCCTAACTTACTGCTGTCTGTTGTATGAAAAATAGTCATGCATGGTATTGGTGGCTGTGTGAGGGGCATGGCGGTGTCTCAGGCTCTCCTCGTTTCTATGGTTTGATGATGTGGACGGCATATCCTGACTTGTAGATACAGGGGAAGCGGATCCTGAGTGCTCTGAGCCCTAAAAAAAATAAAAAGGAAGAAGTAAAAATGTGGGATCAAAATTAACTTATAGTCTACAAGATTTATAAAAGGAAAAAAAAACTTGACACATATTGACCAGAGAAAATGGCCCATAAACCTACATACAACAATTACTAAAAGGTGAAATACTTGCAATGTTGCGCTTACCTTTTATGTTCATATACAAATATCCCATCAGGTGGCAAAAACACCCAGCAGTGTTTTTTTTATATTGCCACTTGTTGGCCAAAGACATACTCACAGTCATCATATGCTATTCTTACCATCTTAGTTCTGAAAATACTATATCATGTTTAGTAGCCTGACAAAGAGAATGTATTAATTGGCATTAAAAGGTCCATTTGCCATTTAAAACCATAATAAATAAACCAGATTTCTTTTTGAAACATGCACTTGAAAATGGCAGTCGGAATCTGCTTGATTGCTATGAGTAAACTTCTATGCTGCAGTTTTAATTTTTATATTATAGATATAGATATACACACACACACACACACACACACACACACACAGTTGTGCTCATAAGTTTACATACCCTGGCAGAATTTATGATTAATTTATGATTTCTTGGCCGTTTTTCAGAGAGTATGAATGATAACACAAAAACTTTTCTTTCACTCATGGTTAGTGTTTGGCTGAAGCCAGTTATTATTAATGGGTGGCACAGTGGTGTAGTGGATAGCACTTTTGCCTAGTAGTAAGTAAGAAGGCTTGCTGGTTCGAATCCCAACCACGAGACTACCTGCCTGGAGTTTGCATGTTCTCCCTGTGCCTGCTTGCGTTTCCTCCGGGTACTCTGGTTTCCTTCCACATGCCAAAAGACATGCTGGTAGGTTAATTGGATCCTGTCTAAATTGTCCCTAGTATGCATGAATGTGAGTTAGAGACCTTAGAGCGTAAGATCCTTGAGGGTAGGGACTGATGTGAATGTACAATGTATATGTAAAGCGCTGCGTAAATTGACGCCTCTAAACAAGTATCTCAAATAAAATAAATAAAATCAACTGTGTTTATGCTTTTTAGAAACTACCCAAATGACCCTGATAAAAAGTTTACATAAACCAGTTCTTAATACCATGTATTGCCCCCTTTAACATTGATGACAACTTGAAGTCTTTTGTGATATTTGTGGATGAGGCCCTTTATCTTCTCAGATGGTAAAGCTGCAAATTCCTCTTAGCAAAAAGCCTCCAGTTCCTGGAAATTCTTGGGCTGTCTTATATGAACTGCATGTTTGAGATATGACCTCAATATCATTGAGACACTCTGGGGAAGAGACTGAGATGGCCATTCCAGAACCTTCACTTTATTCTGCTGTAGCCAAATAACAGGACAACTTGGTCTTGTGTGTTTTGAATCATTGTCATATTGGAATGTCCAAGTACGTACCATGCGCAGTTCCTGGCTGATGCATGCCAATGTTCCTCCAGTATTTGATAACATACTGCATTTATCTTGCCATCAATTTTATCCAAATTTCCTGTGCCTTTGTAGCTCACACATCCCCAAAACATCAGCAATCCACCTACGCGTTTCACAGAAGGAATGGTGTCCCTTTCATCATAGGCCTTGTTGACTCATCTCCAAATGTAGTGTTTATGGTTGTGGCCAAAAAGCTCAATTTTGGTCTCATCACTCCAAATGACTTTGTGCCAGAAGGTTTGAGTCTTGTCTCTGTGCTCTTTGGTGTATTGTAAGAGATACTTTGTGTCATTTGTGTAGTAATGGCTTTCTTCTGGCGACTCGACCATGCAGCCCATCTTTCTTCAAGTGCCTCCTTATTGTGCATCTTGAAACAGCTCACCACATGTTTTCAAAGAGTTCTGTATTTCATCTGAAGTTATTTTTGGGTTTTACTTTGCATCCTGAACAATTTTTCTGGCAGTTGTGGCTGAAATTTTAGCTGGTCTGCCTGACCGTGGTTTGGTTTGAAAAGAACCCCTCATTTTCCACTTCTTGATTAGAGTTTGAACACTGCCGATTGGCATTCTCAATTCTTTGGATATCTTATATCCCTTTCCGGTTTTATACAGTTCAACTACCTTTTCCCGCAGATCCTTTGACAATTCTTCATCTTTTCCCACAACTCAGAATCCAGAAACATCAGTGCAGCACTGGATGAAAGATGCAAGGATCTGTCAGGGTCCAGAAACGCATTGACCTTTTATACACACACTAATTACAAGCAAACAGATCACAGGTGAGGATGGTTACCTTTAGGCCGGGTTCACACTATAACCCACTGCAGATCGCGCAGGAGCACTGTGCATCCCGGTTCCCTATTTTAGGGACGAATCAGGGCCGATTCTATGCCTGAATTTAGCCCTGAAACGGAGACAAAGACACTCCGCAGCTGCAACGGAGATATGTGAACCAGCTCCATAGGGAGCCAGTCACATTCTCTTGCTATGCGAATTGGATGCGGGGAAACCAGCATCTAATTCACATAGGTGTGAACAAGGCCTCAATAGCCATTCAAACCCCTTTGTGTCAACTTGTGTGCATGTTATCACCAGGGTACGTAAACATTTGATCAGGGTCATTTGGATAATTTCTGTTGTGATTATGATTTAAAAAGAGTAAACAGTTAATTGACAATAAATGGCTTCAGCCAAACACTAACCATGAGTGAAATAAAAGTCATTCATGTTCTCTGAAAAATGGTCAGGGTATGTAAACTTATGAGCACAACTAGAGAGATAGATATCTATGAACAAACCCACAGGTTTCACTGTAACTTCATTTTAAGGCAGCTTCAGATCACATTTTCCTTGGCACAAACATCTAACACAGAATACACACATTATGCAGCGTGTAATAAAGGAATATGCAATGATAAGCATTGGAATCACTCCCTTGCCACACCCGTGAATATTTTGAGAACAAAGGAAAACAGCTAAAGGTTTGGACGCTAAAGGAAATTTGGACCACATAAATTGTAAAAAATATTTCATTTAAAAATTGCAAGAGCAAGATACAAAAACAAATAAAAACATTCCATCACATATGCATAGAATACAACGCAAAGGGGTTCACTCATCTGATACAGTGTTAAAAAATATATTTTTTTTTACAACATTTGGCCATTGCGGCTTGTATTTTACGCATATGTGATGGCATGTTTTTCATTTCAATGTTTTTGTGTCTTGCTCGTGCAATTTTTCATATTGTTATGTACAAATAAAATATTTTTTACAATTTATGTGGTTCAAATTGCCTTTAAAGTCTGAACCTTTTACTGTTTTCCTTTCTTCCCAAAGGAATATGCAAATAATTTTTCTTTACAAATAAGATGAAGATGGATCAAAAGACACAAGGTGACTGATCTGGTCAGGGTGACAAGTACAACCCTCTAAGCCTGAGGCCAACCTAAAACTGGCGCTGATAAATATTGCCTGTAACAATGGCACTAAATGACCACATATAATACAAACTGTGCAAGGCAAAATATGCCTTAGGAACCTTCTACACAAAGCAAACTCTGCCTGTCCGGCGGGGAATCTTTCCGCCGATCCCTGCTGAGCACGCGGATGGCTGGCCCGTATCCACTGCGCTTATGCAAAACGGACACAGATACAGCCCACTCTCCTCTATGGGTGGTCTGATGTAAATGGACTGCCTGTCTGCTTACACCCAATTGCCATTCAATTTAATTCGCTAGACCGATGGGGAACACCATCTGTCTGTTTTTAGTGGATTGGATGTCGGCAGGTGTAAGCAGAAACATGTCTGCTTACATCTGCCGCTCCATAGAGGATAATGGAGGGTCCAATCAGGTCCACCTGAGAAACTGACAGGCAGACCCGATCGGTCAATCCATGTGAAGGGGCCTTATACAGAAACTGCAAAAATACAAAAGATGCTCAGGGAAATTTAGTAATGCTCTAACACATTTCTGGTGACATGGCCCTTTTAGATGCCTGTGCCGGATTTTAAAAATCCATGACGCCCGTTTCTGTAGATTTACTGACACTTACAAACTTGCACTATTACTGCACCAAATTAAAAAGTGATTAGCGCCAGTTCATAGAAAAACTAAACGGAAGGTTATTAAGACCAAATCTAAGTTGGTCTTAAGCTGATCTCGGCCACTGCTGAATTGGTCGTGATTCGAACCATGTATAGCCAGCCTAAGATGGCATACAGAGACAGGCAGAATAACTCTCTCTAGACGTTCTCCAGCAGGCGGCATATTTGCTGCTGCTACTTCCTCTGCTTCCCACTTCTCATTGGTTGCAAGAACGCTGTTAACATCATAGCTGACAGCTTCCTAGCAACCAGTGTTCCTGACAGTAGGAGGAGCCTAATAGGGAAGCTGAAGGACTAGTTCCCCATCAGGTCCGCTCTTCCCTTGTGATTGACAGCAGGCAGTGGTGAGTCATATAGTAAACAGCAGGCTGCATCTTGGCTATGGACCCACCCATTTCTTGCTGTTAATCACAAGGGGAGCAGACCTCATGGGATTAGTGTCACTGAATTCTCAACAGGCTTCGCCTACCCAACTTTAAAAACCCTCAGTCTGTATGACAGCTGCAGCAGCGGGAGGGACCTCAGCTGTAAGGAGGATGGAGTGTCCATATGGACACCCTGGTCTCAGTGCACCTCTCCACCACCAGGTACATAAATCGGTCACCTCAATATTTTTTGAGCAGTCATGATGAGTGTCATAGCTGTATCCAAGAGATGTTTTATTTATTTATACAGAAGATTTTTTAATGTAAAACAAACAGAAAAAACATGATTATTTTCCATTGGACATTAGGACTTGTAAGTCAGAAAAGGTTGCAAAGGACTGGTAACCTTGACCAAAAAAGGAATAATGGGCAAAAATGTTCAATATACACAAGTGCTAAGCAAAGCCCCAAAATTGGAAAGGGGTTGGCCCATATGATGGCACAGACACTACAACATGGGTGTTCAACCTGTGGCCCTCCAGCTGTTGCAAAACTACAAGTCCCATCATGCCTCTGCCTTTGGGAGTCATGTTTGTAATTGTCAGTAGCTTGCAATGCCTCATGGAACTTGTAGTTCTGCAACAGCTGGAGGGCCACAGATTGAGCACCCATGCACTACAGCCTTTTTTCTCTTGAATGCCTTCCCCCAAGTGTGTCTGTTCTCGACTGAGGAGATAGCTGAACCACAGACCAGTAAAAGGGGACTAACATGGGAGCTCAGTGTACTATAGCAGATTTTAACAAATAACAATAAAAGATGGCCTTTTGGAATTATGAAAAGCAAAATTTAACTGAAGCTACAGAATTTTTCAGAGTTTTGCAATAAACTTACATCAGGTTCATGAACATGCATGTTAGATAAATTAAGGGGATGTAAAACAGATACGGTTAATCAGTTACACTCACAGCTCCATACTTACCGATTTACTGCTGGTGCTTGCAGCTCTAGCATTTTCTCTGCTGGTGCTTGGTTTAGGGGAGTTAGGAGGCGTCCTGGAGGCACATACTAAATGAACCATGTGATATTCATCTTGCTACAAGACAAAGCACAAAAGAACAGTTTGTATGCGATGCATAAACAGTTTTATGCTATTCCATGCTAAAAGCTCCAAAATTATTTACAACTTGAGCTTTATTTTTGTCTCTGAATAAGATTTTGTTATGAAGAGACTCAAAATTATTCCATCTCTTGGAAGGGTTTTATTCTCACAGACATCAAATCACAATTGATTTCAGACTCAAATTAACAGAATTTATTTTTTCATGAAAGTGAAAACAGCTCTACCAAGTGATATAAATTAACCACTTGCCTACTGGGCACTTTAACCCCCTCCCTGCCCAAGCCAATTTTCTGCTTTTCAGCTCAATCGCACTTTCAATGACAATTATGTGGTCCTGCAACACTGTACCCAAACAACATATTTTTTTTTTTTAACACAAATTAGAGCTTTCTTTTGGTGGTATTTAATCACAAACAGGTTTTTTTTTTGCTAAATGAACGAATGAAGACTGTAAATTTTGAATAAAAAAAAAACACTTTTGCAAACAAGTAATTTTTCTCCTTCACTGATATGTGCTGATGAGGCTGCACTGATGGGCAATGATAGTCAGCACTGATGAGGTGGCACTGATTGGCAGAACTGATAATCAGGAAAAGGATAATCAGTCCCTTTTAGAGAAGCCAGTTATTGGTTCTCGTTTCCTCTCTTCTTCTAATGTGGTTTCCGTTTACATCCATGATCAGCTGTGATTGGATACAGCTGATCACGTGGTAAAGAGCTGCTGATTGGCTCTTTACCTCAATCTGTGGTCAGCAGTGTCATCTGGGCACTGATCACAGAGTGCGCTGCTCGCGCCCCGCAGCTAGCGTTATCATGGGAGGCTGTTATACGACGGCCTCCCAGAATTAGCAGGCTGTGCCATTGGGCTATAGTGTGGTCGGCAAGTGGTTAAAGAGATTAATACACACACACATACATACATACATACATACATACACAGAAGAGGGATTGCTGCACAAACAAAAGTAACTTTATTATTGATAAAATTTACATCACATCAGGTATAATTCAGGTATTCCTGAATTATACCTGATGTGATGTAAATTTTATCAATAAATGTACTTTTGTTTGTGCAGCAATCCCTCTTCTGCTCTTTTATATTGAGTCTTTGGGACAGACTCGATTGCTGGCACACCCGTTTCACTGACCGTGTGTGCATTTCACCTACTACATACATACATATACACACACACACACACACACCTTTCCCTGTTGTCTGACTGGTCTCCAAACCACTCCCTCCCCATTTGCGGTTGTGTCTCCTTCAGCTAGCCTGCTGCTAAAAAGGGCACCCTTATGTGCGTGCTTCCCAGTCAGGGCTGTGTGCCTCCATACAAACACACAGTGCCCAGCAAGTCACACCCCTCCTCCCAGTAAGTTGACTGACAGCTCCAGAAGCCCACTGCTCCTCTACAAGAGAAAGGCACAAATCGACTCAGACCTGGCGGCGGTGACAAGGGACAGTAGGTAAGCGTTTGGGGACAGGGGAGGTTAAAATTATACTGGGGTATTTTTTTTACCTTAATGCATTAATATAAAAAATGCTAAACCTTTAATACTACTTTATGATGGATAACAAAAAATAACTTCATAAGCATACACTCCCTTTGAGTTTGAGTATCTTTGACAGACTTCCCCATTTCTTTTTGCTGCTGCATTGGCATCATGAATGAAAATGTTTACATTTTTTTTAATTTTATTTATTTCCGGTACTTCTATAGCACCGACAATTTACGCAGCACCTTAAATTACATATGCAGTATGTTGTACATTCACATTAGTCCCTGTCCTCATGGAGCTTACAGTCTAAGGTCCCTAAATCATGTTCATACATACACATACTAGGGCCAATTTAGAAAGGAGCCAATTGAGCTACCAACATGTCTTTACATTAGTATAAACTTAATTCAAATGTAAAGAACAGCACTCTAACTAAAATGCAGAATAAGGTTTTAATTAAGAGCTTTAAGGAATCAAACATAACAAATTAACAATTTCTACTTTTTCCTTGCAAATGGAGAACAAGGAATACACATACTTAATGAATATTGTAAATTCATGAGCTCACACAGTCCCTAAATTATGTTAACCGACAGCATAGCTTACATAGCAGGAAAGAAAGAAATCCCTTTGCATCTTTGGAGCAATGCCAATTTTCCAGATACTGACTTAATTAGTTATGACTTATTGAGAAAAAATGTCCACATAATGAAATACAGATTTTATATACGCATAGGAATAAGATATAGAAGTATACCAACAGGTGTTCCTTCTTGGTGCATGTGCTTTAAAGAGTAGCTCCACTTTTGTTAAGAAAAATAAAACGAAAAATATTCCCTTTTGGGTGATCTATGTACTGTACATTACAGGGATTTTAACAAACTTTGTTACAGATTCCTACTTTTTGTTATTCCGAAGGAATAGCTCCTTTGTTTGTCTGTATCCATGTGCACAGTGAATCTATAGGGGAATGGTTATTGGATTACTGTAAACTACCAATTCAGAAAAAGATTGTGCTTAGTGGCGTTCTTTTTAAAGCCCAGTGAAAATCTCACACCTTTTTAGGCTTGGTTCACATATATGCAAATTGTATGCATTTGATGCCTAACATGTGAACCAGACCGGCTTTCAATGGAGCTGGTTCACACGTATCCAGGTTGACTGCGGTCCGTTTTTGAAAAGGGCCCTGTGTGATTATGGGTTCAGTTTAGGTACAGATTCAAATAAAAAAATTGCACCTGAACCAGTGAACAAAACCGCACCGGACTCTGCACTGCAAACCGCAGCCGGACATGTGTGAACCTAGCCTTATAGTTCTATATCATCTTATGCTGTAACAAAGTGTTACTAAACTCACAACAGTAAAATCAGTCAGGATATGCAGTAAAGCATACTTGTTATACTCACTGTGCAACCTAAGGGGTTAATCCTCTGCATTGTGTAAAAAGGCTGTTCAATCTGGTCTTCTCTGATCCTCCCCTTCTTCCAGTCCCCAATCCATCTCGTGACAGTACAGAGCCTTGGGGGCACTCTGCATATGCACATTTTGGTGTGGATTGCTAGAGGGATTTTTTTTTCCTTGGGAGGGTGCATGTGGTCAGCACAAGCCAATCAGCACTGTACAGACAGAGGGTCAGGGGTCCTGCAGCCTCATAGGGCAATCGGGGAGAATGAAAAATCCTCCTACAAGCTTTAACCAGACACTGACAGAAGTCACAAGACTGCTATATACTGCTGGTGAGAAAAGGTATTTAGAGTTTATATTTACTAAAATAATTGCATTTCCGTGTTCTGTGTACTGTGGGAAACCAGATATAGTGAACACTTTAATTAGTTTCCTCTTGTAAATGTGCCTTTTCCTCCCCCACTGTAGTGTTCTATGCTGGTATAGAAAATCAACAGCTACACCCTTCATCCAATGTGTCTTCACAGACTAATGCTGGGTACACCCATGAAGATTTTTTTTGCAGCAGGCTGAACAGAAAAAAACAAAAACTTACAGATTGCCATACTAACACAACTGATGTTAGTGTGGTGATCTCCCCTCTGAGGAATTGTGTTCCGACTGCCCCTCCATCCCACAATGGCTGCAAGCACTGATCGGTAAGCAGAACAAGCGAACAACCTCCAAAAGTGGAGAGTTATATTTTATGTTGACGGTTGAGAAAATTAGACAGAGGACTTCTGGCCTCGACATCTGCAGTTTGAGTGGGTGGTAGACTGAAAACATCTATGAGGTTTTACTGTAGCAGTCAAGGAAAATTAGGGTTTTTCTGTCCCATTCCAAGATCCCCTGCAATGAGGCAGGTACACATCAAAGGCACTAGGGAAATCAGAGATAACAACAGTGTCATGGGCAGAGTTGAGCGATACCCACCCTTAAAGGATCAGTAACTCAAATGCTCCTTTAGCACATCCTCAGCATGCCAGTCCTAAAGTTCCCAATGCGAATTGAACAATTACACCCAGGCATTTGTTTCATCTGAGGGAAATCCTGAAAACATGACGACTTGTTGGGGTATTTTGAGGACTGGAGTTGTGAAACACTGGACTAGAACTTACACGCTTAGATCATTTACAAGTAAATTCTCTTTCAAAAAGGGAAAAAAAAACTCCTTTAGATTGTCAGAAGGAATCTATGATTCAATAGGCTGTTGCCAGTCCTCAGAAAAAGGTTTTATCAAATATATTGGCAGTCAAAATATATGGAGTCTTTGTAATAACGGTTCTAAAAAGACCCTCTGCCTGGAACAATAGGCTTTTCTTTCAATTGCAGGGTAGAAGGCACTTTGTCAACCAAAGGACTGTAAAACTGAGTGATATAGAACCTGCTGAAATACAAGCTCTTCAGAAGATGGCTGTGAAAGCTCTGAATGTGAATCAGAGGCAATAAAAAGGGGTCTCAGACACACTTAAAAGTGGATGCCTGTTGGGATTAAAATTGGATTCTGTTGTGGATGGTGCCATAGCATGCATAAAACCCCTGTGAGAAAATTGCTACATTAAAGCAATTTCGGAAAAACTAAAAAGTCCTCCCTTGCAGTGGGGGCAGCACCTGCACTGCAAGGGTTAACTAAGCTAATTTATTTACTTACCAATCCTCCACTTCCGTTGTCTCCTCCACACTGCTAGTTCGGTCCCTGCAGCTTCTTCCCCCTGTGCTCCGCTGGTCTAGGGTCTTCTGATGTCATCAACCATAGTCCTGCATTAGACGTGAGGAAGCTGAGGGACAGTCCACTGCCAGAGCAGAGGATCAGGTAAGTAAAATTGCTTTTACATCCCCCTAGACTACCACGGATAAGAAACATATGAAGTAATAACCCTATTAATCACCTAGGGCACAATAATCATGAGCACTGAAATAGTTTTAATCTCCTCTACTGAAGCATCCAAATTTAAACTCTCAACCACTTTTGCCAACACAAGTTTCCCCCTCTACCATACACAGGGGTTTAATCCCATGACAGCAATGCAAACAATTAAATTGTACAATAATCTTATACTGATAATATACTTACTTTCCTGAGAACATCTTTTAATTGCAGGTGATCAAGGAGGAGTTTACCAGAATATACAAGTCGCTGATCCTTGGTTAACTAAGAAAAAATAAAGTAATTTTAAAGTACAAAAGTAATTCTTACTGCTCACACCAGTTGTGCTTTCCTTATTTTGAAGTACATCACTGAACACAGGGCAGTTCATACTCATGGCTACTTAGGTTATGCTACAATCTTCAAGTGAATGGTCACGGTGGCAAAAAAAAAAAAAAAAGGCAGGAAATACCCACCCAAGCATAACCCTCAGTTTTGTAGAAAGTAACGAGAAACAAAGCAAAGATGGAAGAGATCCCTTTGAGTTGTGATGTACTTCCAGAAAAGAATTTTACAGGTAAACTAAAAAACCTAATTACTTAATAGTGCATTACAGGGCAGATCGCATTTATGACTACTTAGGAGGTCCCCAAACACTGATCATAAGGACTGGGCAAAACAGCTACAAGGCCAACAAGCCCAAAAGCCAAAAACAAAAAATACACCAAAACCTGGACTACCATGCCGCCTGCAAGACTTCATCCAAAGCCGGTGTTTGCAGACACGTGAACATCTACCTGGTAGAACCTATTAAGGATGGGAAGAGAAGACCGGGTAAACAGCCTTACACACTTGAACAAAAACACTAAAAGGCTGGGTTGGGTTATGGAAAGGAGCACTGAATGTTGGAATGAGCTATGGAAAGGAAGAATATTGTTCATAATCCCAAGGCTGAGAGATGGTAGAACATTAAGAAGTTCTGCCCAATACAATGTCATGTCTGCTTCTTCCTGAGCAGCTTAACTTTTTGTCCCTCCTTGATGGTGCATATGGCATTGTCCGACTGCACCCTGATGGGAAGACGGCAAGGGTTAGCAGGCCAGTGTAGGATAAGCTGATTTGCACAAATTCCAGGATGTTGACCGGTAACTTCTATTCCTCAGATGACCACATTTCCTAAACTGAGAGATTCTCCAGAACACCTCCGTACCCCAACAGATTAGCATTCGTCATAATGACCTAACAATTCATCTGAAGGAAGAATTTTCTGATTTCCAGAATCTGCATGGATATCCACCATTCAAGAGCAATCCTGGCCTTTGCAATGCTTTTTCAGGTCCAAGGACTCCTGACATTTGTTCCATACCAACAGGATATTGATTTGGAACAAGGTATATGGAACCACATAAAAAGGCAGCTACCATTTTCCCCAGTTGTCTTAAGGGACTTTTCAATGACTTTAGAAACGCCACCTGAGATCAAAGAGGCAGTAAAATATATGTCTGTGGCGTGTTGAGGGTCAAGTTGGAGTACTCTAGGAGGTTCAGCGCCCAAGCTGTACAGAACCTGTACTATCTGTTGGACATTTGATGTCATTCTGAGCTCCCTCAGAAGTAGGTTGTCCAGGTAACCCACAATGGGTATGCCCCAGGTTATCAACAACCCCAGAAACAGAGCTAGCACCTTGTAAATATTACAGGGTTCATGGACAGGCCAAAGGGTAATGCTACAAACTGATAGTGATGATCTTCTACTGAAAATTGCAGGAATCGAGGGTGAAGCTGAAAAATTGAGAGGTATAGATAGGCATCCTTGATATCCCCTGATACCAGTAAATGCCCTGATGAAGTCAAGCAATCCCTGACTAGGTGGATTCCTTCCTGAATGTTTCTATCTTTAGAAACCTCTCCCCCTCCTATACAGATGCCATAACCCCCGGGACATCACCCTTTCCAGAGCTGCAAGAAAGAAAAAAAGAGCTTTTTGTTGTGGTTTTGAAAATACCCTTGGGCGCATTAAGAGGGAAGGCAGTGAAGATCTTGGCTTGCAACATCTCGACACCATGCTGCAAATCCAGATTACTTCATGAGTCAAGGTGGCTGCAGAGGTTTGCTGCCTACAAAAGAAACTCTTCTTAGATTCTGAAGGCAGTACTATTTTTTGACCTGTTATCTCCTAGCATGTTTTTCCCCACAGTCACCTTTTGGAAGAAGGCATTCAAGAATGGTCAGGAACAAGTGTTCCCCCTCAAAATGCCTCTAGATTTGCTTCTTCCAAAAAAAGTCCCACTGACCAACTTTTGAGCCACAGGATCCTTCTCATGTGGATAGTGTAAGGGCTTACCTTGGTTGGAGTCCATAGTGCAGAGATGTTTGCTCACCCTTGCAAATACACACAGTCCATGGCAACAAGGTAAAAAGCTACCTGGGCTGTGAATCTGTGCACGGGGGCTTGACAGGAAATAACCAAAGGATTGCTGTAGTCAGGGATTCCAGAAGTCAGAGTAAATGATGAACAGAGCCAGGGTCAGAAGCCAAGGCCAGTCTTGGAACACTGCAACTTGAAAACAAGAATACAGGAACCTTTGGCAATACAAGAGAGAGACAATGAACTGATCAAGCCCTCAGAGTGAGGCAGTGTTTTATACCCAGGCGATTAGATAAACTGCCTCAGCTGAACCACGAGTGACAGATACTAATTGCAAAGCAAGATACAGAGTATAGTAAAGCAGGCTGAATGATGAACGGAGGTGTGGCTCAGAGGCAAAGCAACAGGAGCAATAAACAGAAAGTCATGGGTTCAATACCTCCTTGAGCCATTTGGGGCGTGACCATGCCTGGCCGTCTGCATGGCACAGTAGGGACCGTGACAGATCGACATGGTGCCCACTGAGGAAAGTGGTTTTATGGAGTCTGCCAATGAACCACCAAGAAGTGTGGCGCTCTTGGAAATCTTTCAGAAGCTACTAGATGGCAGGATTCCTCTTTGCCCACACCTGGCGGCTTGGCAAATTCCCGCAGCAGCTACCACAGGCTGCAGAGCTATTCCTACCAGAGAGGACACCTTATTCGTGGTGTCTTTAAAGACCAGGACCGCACCCACTGTGATCGTCGGGGATCTTATTAAAGTAGGAAAAGGCAGAGTCAACAAAACACAATTTTTGTAAAATTCTTCCTCCATGTAGTACTGTTGATGAAAATGCTTTGGATGTGGAAACACTCTCTCTCAATTAGAACATATTACTTCCCACAAGTGAGGATGCACTAGAAGACCTGAGAAGTTTTTTTGGGCGCCAGGACCCAAGCCTGTGGTTTTAGGGTGAAGATTCAGGCAGTGATAACTTCAGTTTCATGCACACAACATCCAGGAAGCCCACCATAGGCTTCTGTGTCAAAGACAGCCCTGGACACAAAGATACCTCCTTGGAGGACTCGTGTATAGAGGACTCCTGATCCTCGACAGCTCCCTCATCTTAAGAATGTTCTTTTGTTGCCTCATCCTGCAGCAAAAGGAGGAGAGGGAGGAGGAGAGTGCTCATGCTTATGTCCCAGGCATTCCAAAACAGTGAGAACTATTACATGCTTATCTCGCAACCCAGAAATGCCTGCATAAAACTCCTCCTTTTGCCTGTTGGAAATACCAGAGAACAAGGATTCAGAGCCAATCTGACCCTTTAGGGGAGCCATTACAGGATGATATGCGTAGGAGGTACGCCCTACCCAATAGAGGGATTTGAAAACCCACATTGTCATTCTTCACCCCACCTCGAAGCCGGTGTGAAGCAATGGCTTGCTGAGGGTAGTAGGCATTTGATACCCAATAGGGAGTGGCCACCCAACTGAAAGAAGTGTCAGCACAAGCCAGATGACCTATGTGAGTCACCCATAATGAAAAAAAGTGTACCAGATACTTGCTTTGCCCTTGGCATGGATGTGCTATAGGTTTCTGCTCTGCACAGGGGCAAAGTAGCTGTATTGCTGAGCTGTCGTTGCTGTAGGAGTTTGTGAATGCATGCGTTACTGTGCCTTGCCTGCAAGAAGCAGTGTAACTAGCCCCAATGCATAAGTATACATTGCAGGGAAATACTGCCACCTGCTCCACCATGTACAGAGGTAGCAACTACTCCATACTACAAGGTCTTTAGGGACTTGAGTCATCAACGGGCAGCATTAGAGGCTATACATGCTCATGCATGTAGCGTCCAGATACAGTCCCTCTTGCCTGCTGGCCATAGCGATTGATCCAGATGAAATCCTTCTCTATCCCAGAAGGGGCATGCAGAATAGGCTAGAAGTAAGGAACTGCAATGGCCAGTTATAGGTTGGGGGGTAGTGGACACCTTTTTAGTAGAAGTAAGGGACTAAGTCCACGAAAAAAGAACTTCAGAGAGCTATCTTTAGGCTTATCCATCACATTTGCTAAAAGATGAGGCTCAGCTGAGTTAGGAGAACTAATAATAATAATCTGAGAACTCCTGCTTTTTTTGGGCAGTGTTCATTCGCCTGAAGGTGCCAGCATAAGCCAAGTAGTCACGAATATGAACTGCCCAGTGTTCTGTGATGTACAGTTAAAAAAAAAAAAAAAAAAAAAAAAAAAACACAACAACATTTTCCTTGACTTGCTAAACTTGACACAATACCAAATAGTTTTACTTGGGGAACATCTGCATTTTGTATTAAAAAGGTATGTGACAGAACAGCATCATGTTTAACTTCTAAGGACAAAAAGATGCATTTCACAGTGTTTTCATTAAAGGAAAAAAGTAAACCTTTGGAACATGTTGCACCCATATTTAGAGTGCCCCGCTTCCCCCCCCCCCTCGTCCCTTTCCCTGTGACAGCAGGTGTGGTTTCTCATCCACCCCACCAGACATTCTTGGTCTCTTCTGCATTAAAGTTACTTACGTGCCTTTCTGCCCCTGTACAGCGAGTTGTGCACAGACAGCACATTGTACAAATTTGGCAATGCACGGAGAGTGACGTCATCTCGGCTCAGTCAATAAAAGTGGTCAGCGATTGAGACCCAGAAGCTGACATCATCAGGTGGCTGGCAGGTAGCTCCAATACGCCATATCGCTGGACTAAAGACAAGTATAGTTCCACTTTAAGATGAGCAGTTAAAGTCTATCTAAAGCCTAAAGTGTTCCATATTGGATAGGGTAGGGGGAAAGGTTAAAACCATTGTTAAATTATAACCTGGCTAATACCTATGGCGTTGCGCTTTTATCCTTTCAAGCCACAAAAATTTACATTCCCAGTGATCGGTTTGGGAGTCCAACATGGTGGTAGTGAACTGCCATACGTTGGCAATCAAATGATTAACTCAGAACTTGCACCAAGCTTAGAGTTTAGCTATCACCCTCACTACCAACTAAGTCAGTCTCAGATGCAAAATCGGACCACAAAAGTGGGCAGACTCAATGGGTCACTTGGTCTTTTTTTGCTGTTACTCTTATGTATCGAGTTGGCACCGTCCTGCACAATTGTCCTGGATCTTAGCCAGGCGGAAAGTTGTCAGCCAAACAGCAGGTGCATCCAATCAGATACAGTCACCGTTTGAGCAGTTAACAAGGGAAAATTCCTCTATCCATGCTGCTTAGTGTGGAGAGTGGAATCAATAGTCATACACTGCAAATTTACTGCACAGGCTGTGCGAGGAAAATTTTGCCGAGTATAAGCGGCTCAAATCAGAAAGGAATACAGGGGAGGAATCTCTACAAAAGGTAACAGTGAGCATCTTGTGAAGGTTTAAACTGTGGTACAGGTTTACTGTTAAATAGTTACTTGGGCAAATGCCAAAGTTTATACACAGCCTAAGTCTAGGATTCAAAGGCTACACATAGGCATCTGAACTGATTGATCTGAAGACTAAAATAGGTAATTGTAAGCACCTGGTGGTGTCTGACCTTAAGTGTTATTATTTTAGGTTATGCCATGTTATTTAAAATAATATATTAAGGGTCTCCTTGCCATACTTTCTGAATCCGTGACAATTTTATTTATTTATTCCCATTTTTTCCTTAGTCTCTGCTTCTCTTTCTTGAGGAAAAAACAGCATAGGAAAAGACAGAAAAACAAAACAAAAAAGGGGGAAATAAGGAAGAACCTATGACAAAACACATCACAATAAAGCTGTCAGGGGGAAGGGGGGGGGGGGGGGGTACAAAAACATTAACAATTAAATTAGTATTAATCAGTAGATCACATTCTGACTTACTATTTTACTTTATGAGTCTGAAATTATTTCATAATATAACTCCTTAGGCCCCATATACACTGCTGCTGCTAAACAGACGTTCAGAGGCAGTTGGACACTTTTTTCAACTGCCCCTGAACTCATTCAATGTTATCTTATGTGTACATGTACACAGGTTCGTTTACTGAAAAAAATGAGTTTAGACATCGAATTTTCCGACAACAAAATCCAATCGTTTGAATTCCGATCGTGTGTAGACAATTCCGACGGACAAAGTGCCACACATGCTCAGAATAAATTACGAGACGAAAGCTATTGGCTACTGGCCTCTTTATAGTCCCGTCGTACGTGTTCTACGTCACCGCGTTCAGAACGATTGGATTTTCCGACAAATTTGTGTGACTGTGTGTATGCTTGACAAGTTTGGGCCAAAATCCGTCGGAAAGTCTGACCGTGTGTACAGGGCATTATTCTTAAATTCAAACTATTTTGTTCATGTCTCTGATATTTCCTGGTCAGCCCTTTATTTCTACAAGTTTTCTTCCATTAAACGAAGTTCATTGACCCTTCATAACCACTGTGAGATAGCAGGCGTTACGCATTTTACCCAGCATATTACAGGCAGTTAAGCATGGCATCATGGACATCCTATATTGATCTATTATGTTGTTTGTGCAATGAAAAAAAAAATGTCAGTGGTTCAGGTCTAATTGTTTGCCCTAATATCAAAGAGATCACCTTCGCCACTTCCTCCCAAAACGGCAAAACCACCATATATGCCCATGTGTGGCACGGTCTCCACATTCCCTCCAGCACAAGAGCAAATTTGAACTGAACACTGCATGTAATTTTACTGGTGTATAATGCTGAGTAAGAAGTTTATAAATTTACCTCTGTCATTCTACTCGAACGGGTATGTGAGAAAACTTTATAATTTTATCTTTTTGTTTATCTGCAAGTATAATTTGTAAATCTTTTTCCCAATGGCCTATATAATCCGGGTATCCAGAGTTTTGCAAAGACAGAGCTCTATAAAAAATAAAATAGGATTTTTTCATCATACTTATCTGTAAAATCCTTTTGAGTACATCATGGGACACAGAGTTAGGCTAATATTAATTACCTGCTGGGATATACTTCATCTCCAGGCGAATGGACACTGGTAGACCAAAGGTCTTTAGACCAGAAGTGATCCCCTATATAATGCCTCCCATGCAGGAAGTACTTCAGTTTTTTAGCCAGCACTGAATCCTCAAAAAGGGGGGAGGGACCTCTGTGTTCCATGATCTACTTAAAGACAAAGATTTTACAGGTAAGTATGAGGAAAAAATGCTATTTACTTTTTCATACATCATGGGACACAGAGTTAGGCTAATATTCATTACCTGCTGGGACATCCCAGAGAAATAGCCTTAATTGGAGGGAGACACCCTGCCAAGCAATAGCCATCAGACCCTATATGGCAGCCCGCAGTACACTGAGTGAAAGCTGAATCCTCGGCTGCTCGAACATCCACTTGATAAAATGCCTGTGCCTTCTTGGGCCCCTTTGGTAAAACAAAAAGGGAGTCTGATCCTCAGATCTAGACAAACTTTGGCTGCCCAGACAATATCCAAAGAATGCAGTCGTCTCTTCCGCGGAACGAGGCTGAGAGAAAAAAGAAGGCAAAATAATGTCCTGATTTAAATGAAAGGCCAACACCACTTTTGGCAAAAAGGATGGAACAGGTTGTAACAAGAGCCTCTCATGGTGAAGGATCAAGTATGGTTCCCTGCATGAAAGGGCCGCCAGCTCTGACACCCTTCTAGCCAAAGTGATGGCCATTAGCAAGACTAGCTTGCGTGACAGCAAGACTAATGGAATTTCCTTAATAGGTTCAAATGGTTGTTTCTGTAACACAGACAGCACCAAATTCATTAGGTGACCTATTGGGGGAAGCAAGCGCATTGCCCCCTGCATAAAGGTTCGGATCAGTGAATGGGAGGCTAAAGGCCTTTGGAAAAATACTGATAGGGCTGAAACTTGACCTTCGATTGTACTCAAAGCCAATTTGATTTCCACAGCTGACTGTAGAAAAGAGAGAATTCTCCCAATCACAGATTTCCAAGGATTCTATTTTTTGGCTTCACACTAAGCAAGTTAAGGTCTTACAGACCTTATGATAGATCTTCCTAGTGACAGCTTTTCTAGCATTCACTAGGGGAGACACCACTGGTCCCCAAGATGCCACGGTCCTTTGACACCCTGGCTTCAAAATAGCCATGCCATCAAATTTAGAGACTGTAAATTGGGGTGGAATATAGGACCTTGAGATAGTAGATCGAGGCACCATGGAAGCGTCCATGGCCCGTCTATTGTAGTCTTACAATCTCCAGGAACCAGGGCCTTTTGGGCCAGTCTGGTGCCACCAGAATGACTGGAACTCCCTCTCTCCAAATCCTGTACAACAAAATGTGGAAAGAGTGGGATCGGAAGGAAAGCATAAACCAGGGAGTACTGGTTCCCTGCAACTACCAGAGCATCTGCTCCGATTGCCAGAGGATCTCTTGTTTGTGACATAAACTGCTGTAGATGTTGTTGAAGCTGGCTGCCAGTAGGTCAACCTCTGGTCACCCCTACCGTTGGCAAATTTCCTGTAATACTCTTGGGTGTAGGAACCATTCCCCCGGGCAGATTTGCTGGTGGCTGAGACAATCACAGGTTCTAAATCCTGCAACCACCAGTTTAGGCTTAAGCGTGCCCAATGAGATAAAAACATTGGAAAATACAGGGCTTGTCCTCTCCTGTTCCAAGCCAACAAGATGTCTTGTTGTAGAGGCCTGGAATGGAACTAAGCTTAGGGCACCGACTTGAAGAAGGATACCATCCTCCCTAGACTCATACACAGCCGGGTTCTCTGGTACCCCTTATCTGACACACCTGATCCTTCAGGACACAGAACCTTGCAGGTGGCAAGAATCCGCTTGCTTGGACCGTGTGTAGTATATCTAGGATCAAACCTAAATACTTTAGACTTTGAGCTTGTCTCAAGGCTGACTGTGCTGTATTTATGATCCAGCCTAAGCTTTCCAAATATCACACTGTGCATGTTATGCTCTGTTCTAGAGCCTGTAGTGAGTAATCTCTGAGCAGGAGGTCGTCCAAATATCCAAGCACCAGGATCCCTTGGGCCCTTAAAAGGCCCAGTTCTGGTGCTAGGACCTTTGTGAACATTCGGGGAGCTGTAGCAAGCCCAAAGGGTAGAGCCACAAACTGAAAATTACATTCCTCTACTGCAAATCGCAAGAACCTCCAATGAGGCTGAAAGATATGTCCGTGTAAATACGCAACCTTTGTAAAAATCGACGGAGGCTAGAAAGTCTCCCATCTGGAGTGAGGCTACAACTGAGGGGACAGACTCCATCCGAAAGGACTGGATCAGAGCATACTAGAGCTGCCACGACGAGTCGACGTAATCGATTACGTTGACTACAAAAATACGTCGGCGTGCGTGCAGGGCGCAGGTGCGTCACAGTGCTCACTATCTCCCGCTCTCCTCCGTGCTGCCACCCCCCTCTCTTCTCCCCCTCCGTGTCGCCGTCCCCCTCTCTTCTCCCCCTCCGTGCTGCCGCCCCCTCTCTTCTCCCCCTCCGTGCTGCCGCCCCCTCTCTCTTCTCCCCCTCTGTGCTGCCGCCCCCCTCTGTATCTCAGGATGGAGAGCGGAGGTAGAAGCCAGTAAACCCGGCTCCTTCATTTTCAGAATAGACAGAGTCAGTGACCACTGTCCATTCACATAACTGAAACATTGTAACCTCCTGCGATTACGATGTCTCAGTTAATGAATAGAGAGAAGCCGCTGTCTTCTCTACATTCATTATCAGTGCAGCAGAGGCTGCAGAGAAAGGGAATGTTAAGACCCCTGATATCTCACCATAGCCCCCCAACAGGGCTGATAAAAAAATATATATATATATATATATATATTGTAAAAAATTATAAAAAAAAACAAAAAAAACACACTGACACTGTCCCCACACACCCTCCCCCTTAAAAAAGAAAACATTGCAAAAAATAAATTATAAACATTCATGAACTTCTGAACAAAAAATATAAAGTTAAGATAAAAGAATATATATCTTTTATCTAAACTTTACAAAAATAAGTACATAAAAAAAAAAAAAAAAAAAGGTAAGAATATAAGTACAGACTTTTTTATATATATATATATATATATATATATATATATATATATATATATATATATATTTTGTAAGGTTATCCAAACGATTAATTAGCCAATCAAAAAAAAAAAACTAGATTCATTTAAAAAAATAAAAAAATTGGATAGTCGATGACTAATCGAAAAAATAATCGATAGATTATTCGACAGACAAATTAATCATTGGTTGCAGCTCTAGAGCAGTGATGGCAAACCGTGGCACCCCAGATGTTTTGGAACTACATTTCCCATGATGCTCAACCACACTGAAGAGTGAATGAGCATCATGGGAAATGTAGTTCCAAAACATCTGGGGTGCCAAGGTTTGCCATCACTGCTCTAGAGCATACTGGTTCAGGGATCTTGGGGCCAAAATGGGCCTTGTGTCCCAGTTTGGTTTTTGAACAGTAAATAGGTTTGATTAAAACCCTGCGTCCCTTTCGGGTACAGGAACCTCTACAATCACTCCTTGATGCACTAAATGATGTAGTGCCTGAAGCAATAAGTCTCTTTTTGGAGGATCAGAGGGAACGCTGGATCTTAAAAACCTCTGAGGGGGAACCCCCGGCAACTCCAGCTTGTAACTGCGAGATATAATTGAGGTGACCCACTCATCATGAACTATTGTTCGCCAAATGTCCGCAAGGTGCAGCAGCCTTCTCCCCACCTGATGAAGTGGGGGGCGTCCCCTCAAAAGGAGGGCTTGGTGCTGGGTTTAGAAGAATTTTGGACCCAGGGCTTTTTCTGGCCCTGGCCTTGTGACTTGCTCCTGGCCCTAGCACCCTGTTGGTGACGGAACTTCCTTGGCGCTGAGTCATTTGAGGAAGCAGTCCCTGAGGTTTTAAACAAGGGATGCCTGGTGCTTTTCTCCACAGGAAGTAGAGAACTCTTTCCCTCCGGAAATCTTTTAGATATATTTGTCCAAATGAAACGTTCCCCATGAAAGGGGAAACCTGCCAATAACTTCTTACAAGGAAGCTCAGCTGACCAGTTCTTAAGCCACAAAAGTCTGCGCATATGTACAGACAAGAGAACCAAACGAGAAACCCGCTGTATTGAATCCTTTAAGGCGTCAACAGCAAAACACAACGCTGAAGGAATATCATCCTCCTGGCTAGGCCTGTCCAGCCGTCTGATCTGATCCTTTATGGACTGGCAGATACCAATTGCTGCAACAGCTGGCTGAATAGCTGAACTGGCCAAAGAAAAGGAAGCCTTTAATAATGACTCCAATTTCTTGTCAACAGGGTCTTTCAAGCCCAGTGCTTTATCTACCGGACAAGTCAAATTCTTGTTTAAGAAAGACTGCTGCATCTACGACTGCCATGCTCCACTTCTTAAATTTTTCATCCATGGGATATAAAAAGGGAAAATCCAAACACCTGGTGACTCATGTGACGCGGGTAAGGCAAAATGAACCGCTGCAAGTGCCTGGTTCAGAGCCTGCTCTGTGTCCCACAGCTGCCTTCTGGAAGCACCGCATGCTTGGCATACACAGCTTAAATAAGCTGGCTGTGTGCCAAAAAGGTTCTGTGCATGCATGGTCCCAGTGTACGGGGATGGCTGTATTCGCGTATGATGCAAATCTTTGTGCGCCCATATAAAAGCTGCACTGCATGTGTGGCAAAGCCGCGTGTGCCTTGGCTGCCAAAGAAAACAAACGCATGTGCGTCCTGGCGAACCAGGGAGAAATGGTGCACCGTCATGCGCTATCCTACAGGTAAAAAACAGCCCGACACAAAAAAAGAAATAAATAAATAATAAAAAATAAAAATAAAAAAGGTACACTTTGCAAGCACCCACAGCTAGCCTAAAAACTCCCCCGTATGGTCCAGGTGTCCAGCCCCCAGCTAGCTTGACTGATTGTTACAATTCACTGGGACACCTAATATTATTATTATTAATAATAATAATAATAATAATAATAATAATAATAATAAAGGGGTTTCACTTACCTGTCCAGGCACAGGGCAGTTTAGAAACTAAAAGCCCAATTTTCACCCTTCGTGGCGGGTTCCTACCACTTGAGGACCTTCAAGGACTGGGTACCCTTTTCATGTTTAGGGTCCACTCCCTTGGACCTGTACAGAACCCTGCAGGAATGCCTTAGCGCTGTAGCGTCCAGGATTCCACTTTGCAGGGTTCAGCGCCCTCAAGCCGCATTATAGGCAAAACCTTGCAGGATCTTGAGTCTTCTTTGCGAGCTTCGGGTACCATTTATCTAAGCATATAAAGCCTGCGTCAAATGGATCCGATCGGTCAATCCCTTGATTCATTTAAGAACCGTTTGTGGGACTAGAGACCTGGAGCTCAGAGAGCTCAAACAACCATGCCATCTACCTTGCAGACACTAGTAAAAAAAAAAAAAAAACTGAAGTACTTCATGTATGGAAGGGGTTATATAGGGGATCACTTCCTGTCTAAAGACCTTTGGTCTACCAGTGTCCATTCACCTGGAGATGAAGTATAACCAAGCAGGTAATGGATATTATCCCAACTCTGTGTCCCAAGATGTATGAAAAAGAAAAGAGAACTACAATGTTGTTGTGGGTCTTTATTTTGCATTATTATTTCAATAGGGTTCAGTCCTTTTAATGAACGGATGGGTTGCGGGAGACTCCGTATCAATTGAGACAGCTGTATATATCTCCACTGATCCATAAATGTTGGCTGATCTACTCCACATAAGGACTTCAAAAATAAAATCATTAAATCTTTTTGTACTTGATATAATTGCGGTGTTGGCTCTGGGAACCATGTTGCAAAGCCCTCATCTAGGACTCCTTGCACAATATGTATGGAGTCCCATATTGCCAGGGTTGATCTAGTCAAATGGGATGTTGTGGTTTGATAAAGCCACCCCCCCGCCCAGTTTTTTAGGACGATATAAAATATCTTGAGATATTCTAGTACACTTTCCCTTCTAAACATAGTGTGTTATAATAGACTGTAACGTCAAAAAAAGATCCTATAGGGACACCAAAAGGTAACATTTGGAAGATATATAAAACTTGGGGAAGACATTGATTTTTATATTAATGATACCTAGCCAAGAATGGCAAAGGAAAGACCATTTATGCAAGTCGATTTCAATTTTTTTTAATCAAATTAAAGTGGAGGTTCACACAAAAGGGGAGAGGGGGTGCAGATACCTGTATTATACTTTGGGGTACAGGTCCCAGAACACAGCGGGGACCAGTGAGGACGCAGAGCGCGACTCGCGCATGAGCAGTAGGGAACCAGGAAGTGAGGCCGCAATGCTTCACTTCCCGATTCCCTCACCAAGGATGGCGGCGGGGGCAGCAGAGAGACGAGCGATCGCTCGGCTTCGGCTGCCGACATCACGGGCACCCTGGACAGGTGTCTGTCTATTAAAAGTCAGCAGCTGCAGTATTTGTAGCTGCTGGCTTTTAAATATTTTTTTTGAGTGGACCCCCGCTTTAAGATAATTATATTGAAATAAGCTAGTAAGACTAGGTGTAAGATAGATACCCAGATATTTTAAAAGCAGATGTTTGTAAAAGGAAATAATGTTTTTAAAATTTCTGTTTCCTGTGTATGTAGTGATATATTTAATATTTCAGATTTAGTCATATTAATCTTAAAATTAGATATATTTTGAAATTCCTGCATTAACCCAAGTAAGTTTGGGAATGTAATCCTTGGTCGTTGGACATAAAATAAAACAGTCTCCATAAGCAGCTAACTTTTGTTCCTTTTCCCTTCACTTTTACATCATGTACGTTGGGGTTCATTCTTACAGTTGAAAAAGAAGGGTTCTAAATAGCTAGAAAATAAAACAGGCGAGAGTGGCCAACCCAGTTGTGTACCATTTTTAAGAGTAAATGCGTCACTTAATATACCATTAACCATTATTCGTGCACTTGGTTGCATGTACAAAGATGTAATTCGATGGTCCTATACACAAGGATTTCAATGTCAACATCAAATATTCCCAATCCACCCTATCAAACGCTTTTTCGGCATCAGTTGAAAGTAAGAGGGTGGGCTGGGAACTATTCCCAACATAAGAGATTTTAGACAAAGTTTGTAAAGAATTATCCTTGCCTTCTCGACCAGGGATAAAGCCTGTGTTTCAATCCTATCCAGTGCGGGAACAGAGGGAGTAATCTGGTAGCTAACACTTTCGTATATAGTTTTATATCTATATTAAGTACTGATATTGGGTGGAAATTTTTGCAGTCAGACAAATCTTTACCTGGTTTTGGGATTACAGATGTGTGTGCAATAAGTGACTTTGATCTAAATCCCTCTGATCACGCAATGGAATTGGCATAGGAAGTAAAATGTGGGACTAGGATCTTCCTAAATTTCTTATAGTAGGAGATTGTGTACCCACCTGGGCCAGTGATTTACCTGTCGGTGTTGACTTTAAAGTGCCATCACTTTTGAAGGGACTCACCAGAAAATGTAGGGAACATCGCTTGTTGTAAATAGTTTAAAAAAAAAATTCTGTGTGTTTCCTGTATTGGTTCTTGGTTTAATTTACCTCTCACATTGTAACAAACTTACATAAAAATCACGAAAGATCCGTGCAATATCAGTAGCAGTGTGAACAAACTCCCCAGAGTGTGATTTAAGTTAACATAAGTTGCTGTCTTTTTTTCTTGAAAAGATCGAGCCAGCATTTTGCTTGGCTTGGCTTGTCTCCCCATTCGTACCGTCTCTGTGATACCAATTGCCTTTTAAAGTCCGTTTCCAGCAATAGTTTTTCTGTGTAAAGGTGTAATTTTATGTTTCCTCTACAAATCAGCCACCTGTCACAGGTCTGTCACTTTTTTTTTTTAATGTTCTTTTTTCTTCCTCGCACTCAGTTCTATCCACTTCCCCCTCATATATGCCTTATGGGCTTCCCACAGGGTCGAGTCAGGCATTTCAGATGATTTCTGCTGTAGAAAATAGCAGACTAATTGCAGATAAGTCAGATGTTTCAGAGAAAAAGAGAATTATTCAATTGCCCACTAAGTTTTGATTAGGCTGGCCAGGAAATTTCAATCAAATTGACACATGAGCATGGTCTGAGATGGTACTGGTCCCAATATTGGCTGACTTTACCCAAGGGAGATGGTGATGATCTATGAAAATATTGTCTATTCTGGAATATGAATCATGAGTTTTAGAGTAATGAGAGTTGTCCCATTCTGTGGGGTTTAAAAATTGTCCAGACATCAACTAATTGGTACGTATATAAATTATTCTTCATCTGAGAGACATATTCACATGAAACATAAGAAGGTCCTCTAGATGCATCATCTGTGCCTATCCATGTGGAAGTTTTGCTTGTTCCAGAACTTCCTGTTGCATTCTTCATAATATAAATAATTAAAACAGCTTTAAGAGGGAACCTGTAGTATTGGCCAAAGCAGATGTGCAGACTCATGGAGTCACGTGTAGAGATCGCATCAATTACATTTCTGAGAGCTATAAGGGGTACCCGGAGTTTTATCCAACATCTGCTTAAAAAAAAAAAGTGGACTGGGTTTTTAACCACTTACTGACTATGTGATACATACTGTATATGCATTAGCAGGAAAGGTGGGATTTAACACCCAGCTGTCACAAAAATGCATCCAAGGACGTCTGAGGTTATGTGCCGAAAGCTCTCGGTTACAGCTTCTGATCGGGAACCAATGGGAGCGGCTCCTAATCATGTGACTGATGTGGGAGAAAAAAATCACACCATGGGGCTGGTGGGGAAGCCACTCCTCTTCTCAGCATAAAAGCCCACTGAAAGAGCTGCCAGGAAGGGGTAAAAAAATCAACTGGTGTAATTCTTCTTAGTACATTTCTTCATTGTTACCACCTGTACCCAGCTAAAATATGCACTTTAACATTCACTAAAAGCGGTCCAGATCTGCCTAGAGGCTGCAAAGTTTCCCCATGCCCCTTCCTGCAGGACAGATTGCACATCACAGTACCTGTTCAATCAAGCCTTAATGTTACTAATAACTTTGATATCAATCTGTTTACTACTCACCGGTTTGCTGGGATAAACCTTTGACAGATGTGTCTTTAGTTTTTCCACTGTCCAGTCTAGGAAGCAGTTAATGGTCTGGTCATCATATTTCTGATTGGGAGCTTTGATCACCAAGGTAACAGGGTTATCCATCATGGCTTGATCCATGATAAACTGAAAAGCTTTCAAGTCCAGTCCTATTAATTAGCGCCCGAGTACTTCAACAAATCGGCAGCATTGTATGACCATAGCAGATTGTCACATCACAGTGATTTTTCCATGCATCTCACTACTAAGAGCAATTAAATAAGATAGACGTAGTACAGTCAGCACACTGAAGTGACAACAGGGCAGTTTATTGCTGCCCATTCAGACAGTTTTTGAGGACTGCTTTTGGTAGACCTGTCAGAGAAAAAAAAAAAAAAACATTCAATGTCAGGTAAACATTCACAGAAATAAAGCTGCAAGAAAAGGGCTTTCCTACTAATCAATAACTGAGGGCAGGTGTTCCGTAAGACTTGGCAACCCGTCAAAAGTTGTAACGGAAGCGACGTTCCATAATGGCCATCTTGGTACACCCCGCAGTCTGAAGTTGCCAAGCAGACCCACTGAAGTCTTTAATTTCACACTCATTTTTAGCACTAAACTGAGCTTATGTAGTCAAATACAGTATTTAGAAGTCCATGTTTTGATGTTGAATTTTAAAAGCAGTGGTCTTCTGTCAGATCAGCAAAGGTGTGAGATCAGCAGGCTTGCAGCTGCTTTTAAAATTCAACATCAAAACAATGTCACAGATTTCTAAATACTGTATTTCATGATATAAGCTCAGTTTAGTGGTAAAAATAAGTGTGAAATGTAAGATTTCGGTGGGTGTAAAAAGATGTCCGCTTGGCGACTTCAGACTGTAGGCTTAGTGTGGCCGAGTGCAGGCTGTACCAAGATGGCCGTGATGGAAGTCACTTCCGTTACTAAAACTGATGGAACACAGGCTTTTGTTATTATATGACATGATAACTATGGCCTTTAAGTTTGTCAGTAGAACCTCTTCTATGCTCCTCTCTGATTTGGTTTTACTTTGCTACATGGGACTGGCTTTCTCGGACATGATGGCTTAGCTTCAAAATTAACTTGTTCAGTGGTACAAGACCTTTACTGACCAGCTGGAGAGTCTCACTTGGCAATGAAATGGAAGTTTTGCCATAAAAGTCAGAAGAGGTCAGAACGCAAGGTGTAACTATGAGGGGAAAAAATTAATAAAAAAATAAAAAGGACATACATTATGCAGTAAGTGTCACTAGCATTAACACAGCAGTTTGTTTTTCTGAGACCCATTGGCAACAGCTTTATTACCTGTTAACCAATTTCACAGCGGTGTTGGCACCCTGAGGTGTTAAAACTCCAGGAATTATCTTTTTTCTTATACTTACATTGGTCCAGCTTGGCTTGATGTAAATATCCATATCAGATATACTTTGGGCCGCTGGGGATACTGAAAATCTCTGTAGTAGTCTGCTGCTACAGCAGCTTCCCCTCTAACGCACTGAACACAGGGGACGCTTAGATTGCACCGCTGCCAGAGAATGCCTTGTATTTTTTTCCATGATTAAAAGGCGTTCTCTGATTGAACAAGGTGGAACAAAAGGAACTGATCTCCCTGTGACAGTAGAACTGGACCGTCTGGCAGGACCCATGCTGCATCTATTAGAAGTTTTATTAGGTTAGTGTACCACATCCATCTAGGCCAATCTGGAGCAGTGAGGATCATTGGAATACCTACATCTCAATCCCGAAGAGCAGACAAGGAGAACGTTTCAGAGGAAGAGCTGAGAAAATCTGCTTGTCAACCGTCTACAGCCTGGAATGTGTATAGCTGGCAAGGAACATGAAGTTACACCCATGACAGGATTAACTCTTCAACTCTAATGAGAATTCTGGCTGCTCCCTGATGGTTGATATATAGACAGAATCCAGATCACATGAACCTCCAAGAGGCTGGTCCCAATTTGAAACAATAGCCAAATTGCTGAAAGCTCCAACAGGTTTATCGGGAGACAAGATTCTCCCAAAGACCATATCCGCTGCACCAACAAGAGCCACAAAGCCACATACTTGAGCTACCAGGCCAGGCCTCTGGCATGTCCAGGACTAGACCCAGAAGCTCCAAGAGATAAATCTATTCCAGAGATGATTTCTGAAAGTCCAGGATCCACCCGAACGGCTGTAACCTGTGGACAGTCAGAGACAGAGACCTCGACGACTGTTCTCTCAACAGAAGGTAGTCTACATTTCCCACAATGGGGATGCCATGAGAGCACAACAGGGCTCGCACTAGAACCAGAACTTTAGTGAACAGAACACCCTAAGGTGTCAAATATAGGCTAAATGGAAGAGCTGCGATCTGGTAATGCAATGGCTCTAGAGCCCAGAAAACACAGCTGTGCTGAAAAGATTAGGACATGCAAGAAAGCAACTTTGATGTCCACAAAAAAAGTCTCTCCTCTAAAGGGAGGCAATGACAGATATACTGGATTCAATCTAGAAATTGCGGACCCAAATTTAAACATTCAAGGCTGGGAAGTCTAAAATGTGGTAAATGCCCCCTTTAAGAGATCAAGTTGGATTAAAACCCCTGAAATCATTCTGCAGGAGGTACCGATGCTATGACACATTGGTTCAGAAGGCCAGAAAGAGGCTGGAGATCTGTCAGTCTGTGAGGAAACACAGGAAGGTTTGAAGGGGAAAAGTGAGAACAGGGCAGGGAATGAAAGTAAAGAGATAACTTAGTAGTCTGTTCCTTAGGTTTTCTTTGGGAAGATGAGTGCCCTTGCCACCAAAAACACACTTGATGAGAACATCTACGGCTTGTCTAAACAGCAGCTTTCCCTTGAATGCCATGCGGATCAAATAAGTCAGTCCTGCAATCGAACACTTTAGTTAAAGTGCCCTACACATATGCACAAACAGGAGACCCATGTGAGAAATAAGACAGGAGGCTTCCAATAAGCCATCAAAGCTGAAGTTTAATGTCACAGACATCTGCTCCATGCATTTGTTGATAAGAGGTTCAACAGCAGCAGTGTTTGGATCCCTTTCAAGTCAAACATGGTTTTACAAGTAAAATCACAGCCAGAATCAAGTGCAGAGAAAAACTCTCCAGCGAGAACATCATTCTGGAAAGGGCTTCCAACTGATTTTTGGTTTGGGTTCTTAAAAGCAGGGGCATTCACTTTGTTAAGGAGAGATATGGGTGGATCTACATCAAACTTGTTTGACCAGAATCAGACAGTCGCTGCAGCTGATGTTTCAGAAGCAACTAAGGGCATGGGAAAGTCAGATAAAGGATCTGCTGGATGGCGCGGGAGGATTCAGTAGAACAAGAACATTATAACAGTAGAGAATAACACAATTCCAGACTGTAGACATTAGCACCATCAGTAAGCATGCTGCAAGAAGCCACCAATCTGTTAGGCCCCCTCACATATCTAGAATTACACACGTTGTGGCCACAATATGTTTAGGCAACGTACAGGCTCAGACTAAGAGGCAAGGCCTCAACTACTTACATAACCTGGACAGCTGGTAGCAACAAAGGGTCACTGACTAAAGGATCAGAAGTGACCAAAGTCACGACAGGCAGGCAGTAGTAACAAACTGAAGTTCCACGTGGCACTTTACAAAGGAAGCATCATCATAGGGATGTTTCTGCTATGCTGTATGGCAAGAAAGAGCACTTTACCCAGTGGATAATGTTGGTGCTCTGTCCAACACCATAACCCCTTCCACAGCAAACCCTAAGATGGAGTTATGTCACCTTGGAATGATTAGCTCTCACTTCCTGTTGTGTCTACAAGACGGGAAGGAAGGAGAAATTATTTGAATTGAACAAAGATGGCAGAAAAAACAAAAGCAGGGGTTTGTAACCTTTCCATATTCTGTCTAAAAATAAAAAAGTGTCTTTAGATATACTTTAGGAATATGAAACTCTCAGCAATTGTTAGTGAAAGAAAATATGCCAGTGAACCTGCACACATCTGTTTATTTCAAAGGGAATTTGTCATAATTTGTCATAAAGCAAAACAACCTCCGATGGAAGCTACTCTGACAGACCTGGAGTATTCAGCCTAGAAATGTAAGAATGGTATGTTAGATCGGAGGCTTCCCTTAATAATTTGCTTTATAGCAGTAGCACTTTAATGGAATTTCTTCCACTTTTACTGTAATGCCACATACACACGATTGGATTTTCCGCCAACATATGTTGGATGTGAGCTTGTTAGTGGAAAGTCTGACCATGCGTATGCTCCATCGAACATTTGCTGTCGGACTTTCCGCCAACAAATGTTGGCTAGCAGGTTCTCAAATTTTCCGTCAACAAATTTTTGTTGTCGAATTTCCGATTGTGTGTACACAAGTCCGTCGGACAAAAGTCCACGCATGCTCAGAAGCAGAAGTGGCCGGTCTTGTAAACTAGCGTTCGTAATGGAGAATTAACATTCATGATGTGGCAAATTTGTAAATCTCCAAATGCCGTGCACAATTCTCTTCTTCAAATGGATAATAATGAAGCTGCTTTGCTGGTGATACTGATGGAGTTATTGCAAACACATCGTCAAAGGCTTTTTTTTAACCAAGTGATATCATGAATAATAATAATAATGCCAAATGAAAAACGCAAAAAGAAATGCGCAAATCAACACTCGCCAGACTTCTACTAACACAAAATTAGCAGCAGGAGCCCAAAGGGTGGCGCTAAAGATCTGAAAACCCACGTTGTACCTCACTACGTTCATAATTGTTGGCCAACATTTGTGTGACCGTGTGTATGCAAGACAAGTTGGAGCCAACAACTTTCAAACAAAATTCCACAGTTTTGTTGTATAAGGCTCCATTTACAATAGAACATCGCCAAAGTCACACGAGGTTCCAGTACATTCTCTAGCAAAGTTGTATCAGAAGTCCCAAAGTAGTGCAGGCATCTTTTCAAAGTAGCTGTGACTGATTTGAGCAGGTGCCATTGAAAAGAATGGACTGTGATTGGCAATTCGACTTTGATGTCCAAAGTCGCATGACAAGTCGCACAAGTATGAATAGAGCCTCATTCATACTTGTAAAAACTTGTTGCATACTCCGGCAGAAAAACAAATCTACCCAAATACACACATTAAACTCAGTTCAAACATATTTACCACCTTGACACGATTCATTTTAGCTAGGCGACTGTAATTTTCAAACCTCACTGGCCTCCACTAAAAATAACCATCATTTTTTAAACCCTTGCTACCAACTACTCCCAGTGATGGTTTCCCAAAACAGTTACACTCAAGCATTGCCTTGAATGATACCTACAGTTATTAGTCTGCTTATGTTAGCTCTCACCTGAACTGTCAAGCCATCAAATGGCTGTGGCCACAGCTGGCCACATGTGCAAGCGCCATGGAAACTGCAGATCAAAGAGAGGCTTAGATGGCAGCTTCCTTGGCTGTAAAGTGTATGAATGTTTGGTTCTACTTTAAATGGGTGTTCACGCTGGGAGGCACAGGTGGCTGCCCGATCACACTATTGCTGTGACTGGTCTTCACAGCTCATCTGACCGCAGACAGTAATTGGTAGCCATTGATGACAGCTCAGAACCCCATATGTGCTCCAGCTGGGCATTAGGGTACCTTTGCCCTTCTGTTGCATATATGTATTATATTGTCATCAAGAAGTTAAATGAAAGTGGAACTTTTGTCATAAAAGTCCTGCTGGATTACTTCAGGCTGGCCCCTTTTGCAGGTATAGCTACAGTGGGGAAAATAATTATTGGATCCCCTGCAGATTAGTGAGTAAAATTTACATTTAGACTTGATGGACAAAACCCTTGTTGGCAAGCACAGAGGTAAAATGTTTCTTGTATAAGTGACCAGGTTTACACACATCTCAGGGGGGATTTTGGTCCACTCTTCTTTACAGATCTTCTCTAAATCCTTAAAGTGGATGTAAACCTGATTCATGAAATTTGAGCTGGGCACATATCTGCAGTGTTTTCTTATCTCTCTTCAAAGCACTATGTCCTGTAGCTATCTCCTGCTCTGTTCTTCTGTTATCAGCCTAACTTCTGACAAGGCTCTGAGACCTGTGCCTGAAGCTTGTGTCAGGGAGGTTGCTATAAATAGATTAGAACAAAGATGAACTAGTCACAGGCAAGCTCTGCATGTGTGAGGAGGGGGTGTGTGCCTTTCCTCCAATCAGCTGTTTCTCAGTGTATAAGAAGATTCCACACCCACAGGAGAATTAGGAAGAGAAAATTCTAACAGAATGTGCACTTTCTAAACCATATATAAAAGATGAAGACAGAAGATATACATGTAAAACTTGTGTAGGGAGATTTGTTTAACCACTTCCCGACCAGCGCACGACGATGTACGTCGACAGAATGGCACGGGCAGGCATATTGGCGTACATGTACGTCCAATATTCGTTGCCGCCGTGCCATCGGGAGCGCGCCGCCGGCGGCGCGCTCCCGCGCTGGTCGGGACCCCCGTGAGTCCGGTCGCGGGACCCGCGGACTCGATCGCCGCGGGCATCCCCGCGATCGTCTCACGGAGCGGCCGAATGGAGGAAATGCTGTATAAACAACATTTTCCCATTCTGCCTAGCAACGCTGATCTCTGCTCCATGTGATTGGAGCAGAGATCAGTGTACACTAAATGAAAGCCCAACCCCCCCACAGTTAGTAACACACCCCTAGGAACACTTAACCCCTACACTGCCACCCACTGGTTAACCCTTTCACTGCCAGTGTCATTTACACAGGAATCACTGCATTTATATAGCAGTGATTACTGTATAAATGACAATGGTCCCAAAAATGTGTCAAAAATGTCCGATGGGTCCCCGACAATGTCGCAGTCACAATAAAAATCGCAGATCGCCGCCATTACTAGTAAAAAAAAAAATAATAAAAAATTATTAATAAAAATGCTATAAAACTATCCCTATTTTGTAAACGCTATAACTTTTGCGCAAACCAATCAATAATCGCTTATTGCGATTTTTTTTACCAAAAATATGTAGAAGAATACGTATCGGCCTAAATTGAGGGAAAAAAATGTTTTTTTATATATTTTTGGGGGATATTTATTATAACAAAAAGTAAAAAATAATGCGTTTTTTTCAAAATTGTCGCTCTATTTTTGTTTATAGCGCAAAAAATAAAAACCGCAGAGGTGATCAAATACCACCAAAAGAAAGCTCTATTTGTGGGAAAAAAAGGACGTCAATTTTGTTTGGGAGCCACGTCGCACGACCGCGCAATTGTCAGTTAAAGCGACGCAGTGCCGAATCGCAAAAAGTGGTCTGGTCTTTGACCAGCAAATTGGTCCGGTCTGAAAGTGGTTAATCTCAGTGTATCATCTGAGGCTGTTCACTTCACTGGGTAAATGTAAGGGTTTATATTACACTGAGGTTTCTTTGCTGTTTCTTGGCAACTGGAAATTTCAGCTCCCTCCATAAATTTTCTATTGGATTAGGTCTGGAGACCGACTAGGCCACTCCATGACCTTAAAGGAGTTGTAAAGGCAGAAGGTTTTTTTTTTATCTTAATGTATTATATGCTTTAAGATAAAATAAAATAAAAAAACTTGTGTGTAGCAGCCACCCCAGCACCCCTTAATTACTTACCTGAGCCCCATCTCTTTCCAGCGATGTCCATGAATGTCTAAGCCATCTGGGACACTCCTGATTGGCTGAAACACAGCAGCGGCATCATTGGCTCCCACGGATGTCAAAGTCAGTCAATCAGGGCTCTGTGTCTGAATAGACACACGGAGCTGTGACTTGACTCCAGTGCCCCCGTAGGAAGCTGCTGACTGTGAGGGCACTCGATAGGAGGGAGGGGCCAGGAGCAGCAAAGAGAGACCCAAGAAGAGGAGGATCCAGGCTGCTCTGTGCAAAACCAACTGCACAGAGCAGGTAAGTATATATTTTTTACTTAAAAAAAAAAAAATAAAAAAAAAAAAAAAAAAAACAGCCGGCGCAGTTATACTACAGCAGGTTGGCACAGCTGCGCGAGCCATCGTAGCTGTAGGGCAGCTCTTTAAGATGCTGTAGCAGGCGCCCACAGCGTGTCCCGGAGCCGATGCTCATCCACCTGCGATTGTTCGTGACAGAGCGAGAACCGGAATCTGTGTGTATGTAAACACACAAAACCCGGTTCTGTCAGGGGAGAGGCGACAGATCGTGTGTTCCTACTAAGTAGGAACAATGATCTCTCTCCTCCTCTAGTCAGCCACATTCCCCCCACAGTTAGAAACACACACAGGGAACACAGTTAACCCCTTGATCTCCCCCTAGTGTTAACCCCTTCCCTGTAATTGACATTTATATAGTAATCAGTAGCTATTTTTTAGCTCTGATCGCTGTATAAATGTCACTGGTCCCAGAAAAGTGTCAAAAGCGTCTGATGTGTCTGTTGCAATGTTGCAGTCCTGATGATAAAAATAGCAGCTTACTGCCATTACTATTAAAAAAAAATTATAAAAATGCAATAAATCTATCCCCTATTTTGTAGACACTATATCTTTTGTGCAAACCAATCAATATACGCTTACTGCGTTTTTTTTTTACCAAAAATATGTAGAATACATATCAGCTAAACTGATGAAGAAATATTTATTTTTTTGGATATTTATTATAGCAAAAAGTACAAAATATTGTGTTTTCCGATGATCAAATACCACCAAAAGAAAGCTCTATTTGTGGGGAAAAAAAGGACATATATTTTGTTTGGGTACAGCATCGCACGACCACGCAATTGTCAGTTAAAGCGACGCAGTGCCGTATCTCAAAAAAAGAAGGGGGCAAATCCTTCCGGGGCTGAAGTGGTTAATGTGCTTCTTCTTGAGCCACTTTGTTGCATTGGCAGTATGTTTTGGATCATTGTCATGCTGCAAGACCCAACAACGACCCAACTTCAGTGTTCTGGCTGAGGGAAGAACACTGAAGTCAAGCACGGAGGTGGAAACATGATGCTTTGTAGCCGTTTCTCTGCTAAAAAGGTACAGACTGACTTTACCGCATTGAAAGGGCCAATGAATGGCGTCATATATTGTAAAATCTTGGATGAGAACCTTCTTCCCTCAGCCAGAACACTGCAGATGGGTCTTTCAGCATGACAATGACCCAAAACATGCCACCAAGGTAACAAAGGCGTAGCTCAAGAAGAAGCACATTAAAGTCTTGGAGTGGCCTAGCTGGTCTCCAGACCTTAATCCTATAGAAAATTTAAGGAGGGAGCTAAAATTTCAAGTTGCCAAGCGACGGTCAAGAAACCTTAAGAATTTAGAGAAGATCTGTTAAAAAAAAAAAAAAGTGGGCCAAAATCCCTCCTGAGAGGTGTGCAAACCTGGTCACCAACTACAAGAAACGTCTTAGCCCTTGTACACACGATCGGAGATTCCGACGTAATGTGTCCGATTGGAGCATTTTGTCGGATATTCCGACTGTGTGTGGTCTGCATCGGACTGTTTGCGTCGGAATATCCGTCGTACCAAATTTTCCAACTTGTCGGAAATATTTTCCGACAAAATGCTCCGATCGGACATACTCCAATCATGTGTAGAGAATTCCGATCGGACAAAGTGCCACGCATGCTCAGATCAAATTCCTACATCAAAGCTATTGGCCATTAGCCTAAATGTAGTCCCATTGTAACGGAATTACGTCATCACGTTCTGAAAGATTGGATTTTCCGACAACTTTGTCCGACCGTGTGTATGCAACAGTTTTGGACAAGATTTGGTTGTCAGAATCTCCGACCGTGTGTACAAGGGCTTACAAGGGTTTCTCCACAAAGTACAAAGTCATGTTTTGCTTGGGGATCAAATACTTATTTTACTCACTGAACTGCAGCTCAATTTATAACATTTGTATTGGGTTTGTTGCTTTTTGGTTAACATTCTGTCTCCATCATTTAAAATACACCTATGATATAAAAAAAAAAAAAAAAATGTAAACCCTTCATTCGTTTGTAAGTGGGCAAACGTACAAAATTTGCAACGGATCAATTAATTATTTTCCCCACTGTATGAAAAACATTAAAGTGGAACTTTACCCATAACAACTTGATAAAAATAATGTTCTTTAGCAAGGAACATACATTCCACATTGATAATTATGCTACCAAAATTAGTGTGTGCAGCATTTCTACCGTTCCGTCTGGCTGGAAGCTGCCATTTTGCTGAAGCCCAAAGCCCCAGGCAGTAAATCATAAAGGGAAACTAAACTAATCAATTTTGCTGCTTTCAAAAAACAGTTATATACCTGGAATGTTGTTAAGGCAAACTGTCACATTTGCTTGTGTCCGCAACCAGACTGTCAAACCATCAAATGGCTGGTGTCATAACTCATCAGATGTGCAGCACTATGGCAGTTGCAAATCAAACAGAAGCAGCTTCCTTTGCTGTAAAGGATAGGAGGCTTTAATTCCGCTTTAAGCCTATCAGCAAATCGGCCTCTACAAACTCAGTAGTGCCTAAAAATGGAGAGCAACTGAGCATGTGTGGAGCAGGGCGAAACAGTGTATTACTGGATTTTAAATAGTATAGGCCTTCCTTTTTAATGTTTTACTTTGCTATACCTGCAAAAGGGGCCAGCCTGAAGTCATCTAGCAGTACTTAAATTTTGTGACTTTAAAAATAAGCACCTATATACGGTTTAAAAAACAGTAATACACTGTCTCACCCTGCTCTGCACATGTTGATTTGCTCTCCATTTTTAGGCACTGCTGACATTTTGGTTAAGGACACAATCAAATGTGAAAGTTCACAATCCTGCCATTCCAAGAATGTAACTTGTTTGAAACTGTTAGGGCTAGTTTACACTTGCTTAAAAACAAGGCTTCGGACAGGCATTGTTAAAGCTCCAGTCACTAAATAAAATGGTTAGCTTACAATCCTGTTTACACCTTGCTTTTGTTTGGTGCTTCAATGAGGCTTTGGTGGAGCTTTGTTGGAGCTTCGATAAGGCTTCCAGCGAGCTTTGCAATAGATGTCTATGAAGGCTTTGAAGCACCACTGAAGCTACATGGGGTATCATTTTTGAAGCAAAGCAAAACAAAAACAAGGTGTAAATAGGACTGTAAGCTAACCATTTTATTTAGTGACAGGAGCTTTGACTGGGGTCCAGAGAGCTTTAACAAAGCCTGTCCGAAGCCTTGTTTTGAAGCAAGTGTAAACTAGCCAGTAATGTGTGTTGAACCCGGAGCAAGTTTAAATGAGACATAAAAGTGGACCTTTAGTCAGCAAACGTGAGTTAGCAATCCTGGCATTCCAGGAATGTAACTTTTTTGAAACCGTTAAATGGGTTTAGTTCCTTTATGATTTACTGCCGCTCAGGAGCTCTGGGCTTCAGCAAAATGGCAGCCTCCAGCAAGAAGAGACAGGAGCAATGCTGGAGGCAACTTACAGCACACACTAATTTTGGTAGCATAATTATTAATGTGGAATGGATGTTACTTGCTAAAGAACATCAAGTTTTATCAAGTTGTTATGGGTAAAGTTCCATTTTAAGTATTCTTATCCTGCTGTATTAGGTTTTTAAATATCCAGATTGGCTTGACAGTTGACCTGCAGCTGTATGCCATACAACACTCAATGTCAGCAACAGGATCTCAATGCAAGGCAAGGTAACCCATGTTTCCAAGGCCTTGATCCCTTGCTGTCAAGGAGGATCTGCAGTGTTTCCATCAGCCAGGGGAGGAAAAGATCCCCCACTCATCCGGTGATGGAGCACGTCACAGGTAAATCGCTGAGCCCTTTTTGTTATCGCCATCATCAAGTGTGATAACAATGTGATGATTGTATTTCTGTACAGGATAACACATGGTCACTACTTATTGTACACGAATATTACTGTACATGTATGGAATCAAAGTGAAGGCACATAATGCTGCTTATTCCTAGTGTCTTATGACATCAGTGCTCTTCCTCCTCCTACACACCAGTGTAATGTAATGCTCCCTTGTCTGTGTACAGCTGATATATAACGTGCCATTCTATGTCTGTGACGTGATCAATGCTCCCATGTTGTATTCCGCTCAGTCTCCTGTCTATTGTTTATAAACAATGCTCCTCCGTGCCCCCCGGCTACTATTGGGGTCTCCATAGAACAGTTCTGAGACCTGTCAGCTCTTGTCATGTGACCTCCCCGTTCAGCGCTCTACGTCATCACCGTTACCTTGCTGATGTTCTTATTGTCTCCTAACCCGACACCTCCTCCTGTCCCTAATGTCAGCTGAGGGGCTCTGCCCCGGACACAGCTGCACAACAAAGGAGGGGCTGCGGACGGGCGTAGAACGGAACAACGTCACCAATCCCCTCCCTTCCTCAGGCCCCGTATGTGTGAGGAGCGTACACCACAGCCGCCACCGCCTCTTCCTGGCTCGCTCGCGGTCAGTGATGCACATCCAGGCGGCGCCTCTGATTGGCCCATCCGGTCACGTAATAGTGTTCCGGGATAATGTCATTCTGCAAAGTGAACACAAGGGGGCAGCAGCGGCTTAACAACAAATTTAAAGGGAAACCGATCTGTTTCAACCTGAAAGTTGTCTTTTTGGTGAGCTATAGTTCTGTAGATAATATACACACAGGGCAGCCATGAGAAATGGTGGAAGGAAGTGGGACAGGAGGGGGGGGGGGTCACAGGATAAGGGCAGTGGGAAAGGTGGAGGGGACAGCATCACAGATTAGAGGCAGTGTCTCAGGTGAGGGACAATGGGGCAGGTGGGAGACAGTGTCACAGGTGGGAGACAATGTCACAGGGATGGGACAGGTGGGAGACAGTGTCTCAGGTGGGGGACAATGGGACAGGTGGGAGACAATGTCACAGGTATGGGGCAGGTGGGAGACAGTGTCACAGGTATGGGGCAGGTGGGAGACAGTGTCACAGGTGGGGCAGCGAGACAGGTGGGAGACAGTGTCACAGGTGGGGCAGCGGCCAGGTGGGAGTCAGTGTCACAGGTGGGGGCAATGGGACAGGTGGGAGACAGTGTCACAGGTGGGGCAGCGGCCAGGTGGGAGTCAGTGTCACAGGTGGGGGCAATGGGACAGGTGGGAGACAGTGTGACAGGTGGGAGACAGTGTCACAGGTATGGGACAGGTGGGAGACAGTGTCACAGATGGGGACAATGGGACAAGTGGGAGACAGTGTCACAGGTGGGGCAACGGGACAGGTGGGAGACAGTGTCACAGGTGGGGCAGCGGGACAGGTGGGAGACAGTGTCACAGGTGGGGCAGTGGCCAGGTGGGAGTCAGTGTCACAGGTGGGGGCAATGGGACAGGTGGGAGACAGTGTCACAGGTGGGGCAGCGGGACAGGTGGGAGACAGTGTCACAGGTATGGGACAGGTGGGAGACAGTTTCATAGGTGGGGGACAATGGGACAGGTGGGAGACAGTGTCACAGGTGGGGGACAATGGGACAGGTGGGAGACAGTGTCACAGGGGGGGCAACGGGACAGGTGGGAGACAGTGTCACAGGTGGGGCAACGGGACAGGTGGGAGACAGTGTCACAGGTGGGGGGCAATGGGACAGGTGGGAGACAGTGTCACAGGTGGGGCAACGGGACAGGTGGGAGACAGTGTCACAGGTGGGGCAACGGGACAGGTGGGAGAAGGTGTCACAGGTGGGGGGCAATGGGACAGGTGGGAGACAGTGTCACAGGTGGGGCAACGGGACAGGTGGGAGACAGTGTCACAGGTGGGGCAACGGGACAGGTGGGAGACAGTGTCACAGGTGGGGCAGCGGCCAGGTGGGAGTCAGTGTCACAGGTGGGGGCAATGGGACAGGTGGGAGACAGTGTGACAGGTGGGAGACAGTGTCACAGGTATGGGACAGGTGGGAGACAGTGTCACAGATGGGGACAATGGGACAAGTGGGAGACAGTGTCACAGGTGGGGGGCAATGGGACAGGTGGGAGACAGTGTCACAGGTGGGGCAACGGGACAGGTGGGAGACAGTGTCACAGGTGGGGCAATGGGACAGGTGGGAGACAGTGTCACAGGTGGGGCAACGGGACAGGTGGGAGACAGTGTCACAGGTGGGGGGCAATGGGACAGGTGGGAGACAGTTTTACAGGTGGGGCAACGGGACAGGTGGGAGACAGTGTCACAGGTGGGGCAACGGGACAGGTGGGAGACAGTGTCACAGGTGGGAGACAGTGTCACAGGTGGGGGACAATGGGACAGGTGGGAGACAGTGTCACAGGTGGGGGACAATGGGACAGGTGGGAGACAGTGTCACAGGTGGGGGACAATGGGACAGGTGGGAGACAGTGTCACAGGTGGGGGACAATGGGATAGGTGGGAGACAGTGTCACAGGTGGGAGACCGTGTCACAGGTGGGGGCAGCAGGGCACAGTGGGAGGGAGTGTCAACCACACCTAGGGAAGCACCAGTCCTCCCAGCTCTCACCTGTCCAGCAGTGCCAGGAGGGGTAGCTGAGCCTGTGTCTCATCTCCACCAGGATCTCCAGCCGCAGCTGCGAGAAAGGTGGGGCTTCACCCTGACCTCCTCCTCCATGGGGCCCTCCGCTGTCACCAGCTGGCCTCACCCGCACAGCCCGATGCACACTGGTACCTGAGCGGAGCCTGCATGCAGAAAAAAAGGGGGGGCTCTGCCACCTAACCTCCTCCTCCATGGGGCTCTCCGACCTGCACACACAAAAGAGTGGGGAGGGTGTCCTCCTCCCTCTTACCTGGCACCTGACCTCACCCCAACCCACACAGCATCTGACAGTGGGCCCAGACCTGCACACACAGGGGATCCACCCACCTCTCCACTCCCCCCTGCATTTTTGCAGCCGGTCCACTCTGACGGGAGCTGCCTTGTGTTTAATATAGCCCGGGTTGTGACCTGCGGTCCGGGCCCCTCGGACATGTGGGCCGCTTACATGTGTACCGGCTATAACCACCTGATGGCAGCCCTACTGGTAGTGTCTGTGGTGCTGTCCCCAGACTGTGTGCCCGCTGAGATGTGCAAAGGGGCAGCCCCTGATCCAGCCTCCTCCATATGACAAGCCGGGAAGGTGTCAGAGCCGATCCTACCTGCGATCTCCTTATGGAGGACCGTGCATGAGCACCGAGAGGGGAGAGTGAAGGAGTCCGGTGGACATCATTCATGAGCGGCGGGCAGAATGTGAGAGAGGGGCAGCAGTGGCCATGGTCTCCAGCGGTCCGACATGTCCCTTCACTCCTAGGAGAGTCAGACAGCTGCTCCTGCACACAGCGCAGTGATCTTGGTCTCCAGCAGTCCGACACGCCGTTTCTCTCCTTGGAGAGTCAGACCACAGCTCCCACACACAGCGCCATGGCAAGGGTCTCCAGCAGTTCAAAACACCCCTTCACTTCTAGGAGAGTCAGACCACTGTTCCCACTCACAGCGCAGTGGCCAGGGTCTCCAGCAGCCCGACAAACCCCTTCATTCCTAAGAGAGTCAGACCGCTGTTCCCGCACACAGCGCAGTGGCCAGGATCTTCAGCAGTCTAACACGCCTCCTGCTTGCTTACACACATTAAAGTGGTTGTAAAGGCTGAAGTTTTTTTTAGCTCAATGTATTCTATGCATTAAGCTAAAAAAAACTTCTTGTGCAGCAGCCCCCCTCAGCCCCCTTAATACTTTCCTGAGGTCCCTCTCTGTTCAGCGATGCCCACGAGTGTCTCAGCCATCCCAGATTCTCCCTCCTGATTGGTTGAGACACAGCAGTGGCACCATTGGCTGCCGCTGCTGTCATTAAAGTCAGCTAGCCAATTAGGGGAGAGAGGGGGGTGGGGACAGGTCAGGGCTCCGTGTCTGAATGGACACAGGGAGCTGCGACTTGGCTCAGGTGCCCCCATAGCAAGCTAAGTGCTGTGGGGGCACTGAACAGTAGCCATGATCACAGAAGAGGGACCCGAGAAGAGGAGGATCCAGGCAGCTCTGTGCAAATCCACTGCAGCAGAGCAGGTAAGTATAGCATGTTTGTTATTTTTATAGGAAAAAAAGAGACTTTACAATCACATCATTAAGTAAGCTGATGGGAGGAAGGGATCCAATAGGAGACCTTCTAATGATTGGACATATGCTGTACAGTACCACATGCTAAAAACTTACATATAAAGAAAAATCAAACTCTTACTTTTGAGGTACCACATGTTTGTATAAAAGGTCAATATTTTATTCTACAAATGTTAAAAAAACATATGTGACATTTTTGAGGAAGCCACAGTATTTCACGTAAACATTACACATGCATAAAAAACTGAATATACAGTATCTCACAAAATTGAGTACACCCTTCACATTTTTGTAAATATTTTATTATATCTTTTCATGTGACAACACTGAAGAAATGACACTTTGCTACAAGTAAAGTAGTGAATGTACAGCTTGCATAACAGTATACATTTTCTGTCCCCCTCAAAATAATTCAACACACAGCCATTAATCCATTAATGTCTAAACCACTGGAACAAAACTGAGTACACCCCTAAGTGAAAATGTCCAAATTGCGCCCAAAGTGTCAATAATTTGTGTGGCCACTATTATTTTCCAGCACTGCCTTAAGCCTCTTGGGCAGGTCCGGACTGGGACAAAAATAGGCCTGGGTATTCTGGACTGAGCAGCCCATGACATTCCCTACTCTCCACCCTGATGGATCCCCCAGGAGAGGGAAGGGGGAAACCAGGAAAGAGCATGGGGGGGGGGGGGATGCAGAGAGCACATGGAGGAACCTTGAGAACATTTGGTGGGGCGAGTGCACAGACGGGAGGGAAAGCACTGTAGAGGAGGCAGAGAGCAGAGAACAGGGAAGAGGCAGAGAACACAGGGAGGAAGAGAAGAGCATGGGGGGCTGGAGAGCACAGGGGGTGGGGGGTTGGAGAGCTCAGGGGGAAGAAAAAACATGGGGTGGGACGATGAGCCCAGGGAGGGCAGGAGTGCATGGGGGAGTGGAGAGTACAAGGGGGGGAGGTGGAGAGCACAAGAGGGAGATGGAAAGCACGGGGGGAGGCGAAGATCACTGGTGGGTGGGGGACTGGAGAGCACTGGGGGGAGGCGAAGAGCACAGAGAGAGCAGGAGAACATGGGATGGGGCAAAGAGCACTGGGGGGGAGGCAGACAACACTGGGGGGAGGCAAAGAGCACAGGGAGGGCAGGAAAGCATGGGAGTGGGGTGGAGATCACTAGGGGAGGCAGACAACACGGAGGGGGGCTGGAGATCACTGGAGAGAGGCGGAGAGCACAGGGGGGATGCGGAGAGCACAGGGGGAGGTGAAGAGCACAGGTTTGGCAGGGAAGGGCACAGGTGGGCAGCGGAGAGCATGGGGGGAGGCTGAGAACCAGGGGGAGGAGGTGGAGAGCGCTGGGGGAGAGGCGGAGAACATGGGGGGGAGGCGTAGAGCATGAGGGGGAGGCGTAGAGCAAGGGGGTAGGTGGAGAGCATGGAGGAGGCTGAGAGGGAGGGGGGAGGTGCAGAGCACTGGGGGAGAGCATGGGGGAGATGGAAAGCACAGGGGGAGGTGGAGACTACAAGCAGGGCAGTGGAGAGCATGGGGGGACTTGGAGAGCACATGCTAGGACCCGGGGAAGGTGGAGAACAGAGGGGGCCGGAGAGCCAAGGGGGAGGTGGAGAGTACGGGGGGCAAAGAGCCAGTTGGAGGGCGGAGAGCACTAGGGGCTGAGAGCATGGGGGAGGCTGAGAGCCAGGGGAGGTGGAGAGCACAGGGAGGGCCAGAGAGCCAGGGGGGAGGTGGAGAGCACAGGGGGGATCAAGAGCCAGGGGGTGGTGGAGAGCCATGGGGGTGGAGAGCCAAGGGGGTGGAGAGCCAAGGGGGAGGTGGAGAGCACTGGGGCTGGAGAGCATGCAGGAGGCTGAGAGTCGGGGGGAGGTGGAGAGCATAGGGAGGGCCAGAGAGCCAGGGGGGAGGTGGAGAGCACAGGGAGGGCCAGAGAGCCAAGGGGAGGTGAAGAGCACAGGGGGGCAGAGAGCCAGGGGGGAGGTGGAGAGCAGAGGGGGGCCGGAGAGCCAGGGGGGAGGTGGAGTGCACTGGGGGCTGGAGAGCACAGTGGAGGCTGAAAGCCAGGGGGAAGTGGAGAGCACTGGGGGCTGGAGAGCACAGGGACAGGTGGGGGGGCAGCGGAGAACATTGAGGGACTTGGAGAGCATGGGGGAAGCTGAGAGCCAGGGGGAGGTGGCGGACAGGGGGGCCAAGAGACAGGGTGAAATAGAGAGTACAGGGTGGGGCGGAGAGGAGAGCCAGGGGGGAGGTGGAGAGCACTGGGGGCTGGAGAGCACGGGAGAGGCTGAGAGCCAGGGGAGGGTGAGAGCACCGGGAGGGCCAGAGAGCCAAGGGGGAGGTGGAGAGCACGGGGGGCTGGAGAGCCAGGAGGAGGTGGAGAGCACAGGGGGACGGAGAGCACAGGGAGGCAGAGAGTACGAGGGGGCAAAGAGCATGGGTGGGGCGGAGAGCATGGGGGCAGCAGAAAGAAGCAGGCTAAAAGGAGCAGTGGTGGTGGCTGCATATAGAAGAATCATTCTCTCCATCTTCTGCAGTCTCTGAATGCCTGCTTCTCCTCCTCTCACTCTCGCAAGCTTTTAGAGGCTGCAGGTGGAAGATGGAGAGAATGATTCTTCTATATGCAGCCACCACCACTGCTCCTCCTATCCATGCTAGGGGGGGCTGTACTCACTTTCTCTCTGATCCGGCTCTATGGTGTCTGCAGCAGGTGTCTCCTCTAGCTCCCCCCGTCACCTACGGCTGAACAATACGGGTGAGCGGCACAGGCTAAAAGCAGCCCATCTGCCTTGGGTCCCGCAAGGACTTGCAGCCCTGGCCCACCGGGCAGGCGCCCCGTTTGCCCTATGGCCAATCAGGGCCTGCTCTTGGGCATGGAGTCCACCAGAGCTTCATAAGTTGTCACTGGAGTCCTCTTCCACTCCACCATGACGACATCACGGAGCTGGTGGATGTTAGAGACCTTGCATTCCTCCACCTTCCTTTTGAGGATGCCCACAGATGCTCAACAGGGTTTACGTCTGGAGACATGCTTGGCCAGTCCATCACCTTTACCCTCAGCTTCTTCTAGCAAGGCAGTAGTTGTCTTGGAGGTGTTACTATAGGCAAGACACACTTGTCTTTGTACTCCTCACCTGGTGGCAGCCACACACGCTTGATACCATCTGAACCTAATAAGTTTATCTTGGTCTCATCAGACCACAGGACATGGTTCCAGTAATCCATGTCCTTAGTCTGCTTGTCCTAAGCAAACTGTTTGTGGGCTTTCTTGTGCATCATCTTTAGAAGAGGCTTCCTTCTGGGACGACAGCCATACAGACCAGTATGATGTAGTGTTTGGCATATGGTCTGAGCACTGACAGGCTGACCTCCCACCCCTTCAACCTCTGCAGAAATGCTGGCAGCACTCATATGTCTGGTTATGACGCTGAGCATGTGCACTCAACTTCTTTGGTCGACCATGGCGAGGCCTGTTCTGAGTGGAACCTGTCCTGTTAAACCACTGTATGGTCTTGGCCACCATGCTGCAGCTAAGTTTCAGGGTCTTGGCAATCTTCTTATAGCCTAGGATATCTTTATGTAGCGCAACAATTCTTTTTTTTTCAGATCTTCAGAGAGTTCTTTGCCATGAGGTGCCATGTTGAACTTTCAGTGACCAGTATGAGAGCGTGAGAGCGATAACATCAAATTTAACACACCTGCTCCCCATTCACACCTGAGACCTTGTAACACTAATGAGTCACATGACACTGGGGACGGAAAATGGCTAAGTGGGCCAAATTTGGAAGTTTTCTCTTAGGGGTGTATTTTTTTTTTTTGTTGCCAGCGGTTTAGACATTAATGGCTGTATGTTGAGTTATTTTGAGGGGACATCAAATTTACACTGTTATACAAGCTGTACACTCACTACTTTACATTGTAGCAAAGTGTCATTTCTTCAGTGTTGTCACATGAAAGGATATAATAAAATATTTACAAAAATGTGAGGGGTGTATTCACTTTTGTGAGATACTGTATCATCACTCATCATCCCCATTAGACTTATTCCGCGTACACACGACCAAACTTTTTGACGTACTAGGTCTGACGGTCTTCCCGACGGACTTTTGGCGGAGTTCCGATGGACTTTCCAAATGAACGGACTTGGCTACACACAATCACACCAAAGTCCGATAGATTTGAATGTGATGATGTACGACCGGACTAGAATAAGGAAGTTCATAGCCTGTAACTAGGGATGAGCCGAACACCCCTTGGTTCGGTTCGCACCAGAACTTTCGAACGGACCCCAAATTCGTACGAACGTTAGAACCCCATTGAAGTCTATGGGACTCGAACGTTCGAAATTAAAAGTGCTAATTTTAAGGGCTAATATGCAAGATACTGTCCTAAAAAGGGTTTGGGGACCTGGCTCCTGCCCCAGGGGACATGGGTCAATGCAAAAAAAAGTTTTAAAAACGGCCGTTTTGGCGGGAGCACTGATTTTAACCACTACAATACAGGGCACTTTCACCCCCTTCCTTCCCAGCCCAATTTTCAGCTTTCAGCGCTCTCGCTCTTTCAGTGACAATTGCGCGGTCATGCTACACTGTACCCAAATGAAATTGTTATCATTTTTTTCGCACAAATAGAGCTTTATTTTGGTGTTATTTATTCACGACTCCGTTTTTTTTTTTTGCGATATAAGCGCAAAAATAGCGGAAATTTGGAAAAAAAACAATATTTTCTTTTTTCTATTTGAAAAGAAATCCAATAAAATCAAATTTTGTCATAAATTTAAGCCAAAATGTATTCTGCTACATGTTTTTGGTAAAAAAAATTCCGTTAAGTGTATAATAATTGGTTTGTGTGATCACGGACATATGTACGCAAATGATCATGTACATATGTGTGCAGGTGATCACGTACATATGTGTGCAGATAATCATTGGGACATGTGATTTTAGTGGGACATATGTGGGGGACATGTTTTTATTATTAGGGACATGTGTTTTTATTATTTGGGGACATGTATGTTTTGGGGACATGTGTGTTTTGGGGACATATGTGGGGACTGTGTGGTGTGTTGTGTGTGTACACTACACTGATGATCAGTGAGTAAAAAGCTGTAAAAAGCAGCCCATACTCACTGATCATCAGCCGGCTGCAGCGTTCTGCTCTCCTCTTCTCAGCGGTGACTTCCGTGTGAGGAGAGGAGAGCCGATTGCCTAGCAACCGGCTGTTTGTTTACATCACATGACGGCCGTGATTGGACACGGCCGTCATGTGATCAGGAGGGCCAATCACAGAGCCCTCCTGCCGATCTGAGATGTGCCGTGTCCGGGTGACACGAGCACATCGGGATCGCGCCGCTGCGCGGGCGCGCGCGCGCGCGATCCCGCTACTCCTGAATGACGTTCCCGAACGTCCTATCAGGAGTAGACGGCTCCCACCCGGCCGTATATATGCATTGGCCGGGTGGGAAGTGGTTAATGACGATTAAAGTGGAAAAAAAAGTGAAATATTCCTTTAAATGTGGTGCCTGGGGGGTGTCTGTAGTATGCCTGTGAAGTGCCACGTGTTTCCCGTGTTTAGAACAGTCCCTGCACAAAATGACATTTAACGGAAATAACGTCATTTAAAGCTGCTTGCGGTTTTAATGTTATATCTGGTTCCTGCAATATGGTTGAAAATCATTGAGAAAAATGGCATGGGTAGCCCTCCCTGCCCATTACCAGCCCCTTTTTGTCTTGTACGCATATTAAGGGGAACCCCGTACCCATATTAAAAAAAGGAAATGCGTGTGGCCCCCAGGCCCTATATACTCAGAACAGCAGTATACAGGCGGTGCAAACAAGACAGGGACTGTGTAGGTTTGTTGTGTTAAGTTGAATCTGTTTGTAATTTTCAACTGGTACATTTTTAAAGTGTAGCTCCAGTCAAAAAAAATTTTTTTAAGATTTTTGGAAAACATAGGGAAGGGTTATCACCCCTGTATAATTTGTTTTGTCGTCCATCTTTTTTCATCCCACTTGCTGTTGTCTCCTTCCGTTTGCAAGTAGGAGATGTTTGTATGTTGGATGTTTGAAAGTAGGGGCCTGCCCTATATGCTCTGCAGAAATGGCGGAACAAGGTGTTGGTTTTGCCACAACATTGTAAGCCCTCAAAGTGACTCTTGGTGGGCGCTGGAGCGCCCTGCTGTGAACGATTATATCAAGAATTGTAATTACATGCCATTGTTGAACAGTGGTAGAAAAATTGACCTTTGGTGGTTGTGGTGCTGGTGCCATAACACTATAAGTCCTCACAGTTACTCTGGGTGGGCACAGGAACGGGCCCTCCTGTGAAATATTATATCAAGAATTGTAATTACATGTCCCTGTTAAACAGGGGCAGAAAAATTGGGCCTTAGGCACTGGTGCTGGTGCCACCACACTGCAACCTCTCCCATATACTCTAGTTTTATTGCAGGAATTAGCCCTGCTGCAAAGCATTGCATCAAAAATTGTACTTAAACGCCCCTGTTAAACAGGGGCAGAAATATTGGGCCTTAGGCACTGGTGCTGGTGCCACCACACTGCAACCTCTCCCATATACTCTAGTTTTATTGCAGGAATTAGCCCTGCTGCAAAGCATTGCATCAAAAATTGTACTTAAACGCCCCTGTTAAAGAGGGGCAGAAAAATTGGGCCTTAGGCACTGGTGCTGGTGCCACGACACTGCAACCTTTCCCATATACTCTAGTTTTATTGCAGGAATTAGCCCTGCTGCAAAGCATTGCATCAAAAATTGTAATTAAACGCCCCTGTTAAACAGGGGCAGAAAAATTGGGCTGATGGCACTGGTGCTGGTGCCACGACACTGCAACCTCTCCTATATACTCTAGTTTTATTGCAGGAATTAGCCCTGCTGCAAAGCATTGCATCAAAAATTGTACTTAAACGCCCCTGTTAAAGAGGGGCAGAAAAATTGGGCCTTAGGCACTGGTGCTGGTGCCACAAAACTGCAACCTCTCCCATATACTCTAGTTTTATTGCAGGAATTAGCCCTGCTGCAAAGCATTGCATCAAAAATTGTACTTAAACGCCCTTGTTAAAGAGGAGCAGAAAAATTGGGCCTTAGGCACTGGTGCTGGTGCCACGACACTGCAACCTCTCCCATATACTCTAGTTTTATTGCAGGAATTAGCCCTGCTGCAAAGCATTGCATCAAAAATTTTAATTAAACGCCCCTGTTAAAGAGGGGCAGAAAAATTGGGCCTTAGGCGCTGGTGCCACCACACTGCAACCTCTCCCATATACTCTAGTTTTATTGCAGGAATTAGCCCTGCTGCAAAGCATTGCATCAAAAATTGTACCTAAACGCCCCTGTTAAACAGGGGCAGAAAAATTGGGCTGATGGCATCACCCAGAAACAGAAATGTTCTTCCAACATATCATCGGAGGAGGAAGAGGATAGACAATCAACATAACAGGACAGTCACTCAGCATCAGCATAGGCAGTCTTGAAGGGATGTGATATTTCAAAAAAAATTATTCGGTTACATCAGCTTCAGGTGCTTGGTAGCTGTGGGTGATCCAAGACTGATTCATCTTGATGAAGGTCAGTCGATCAACTGATTCGGTAGACAGCCGCACCCTGTGATCGGTAACAAAGCCACCAGCAGCACTGAAGGTGCGTTCCGAAAGAACGCTGGATGCAGGACAGGCCAGTAGCTCAATTGTATACTGTGCAAGCTCTGGCCAGTGATCCATCCTCAAGACCCAGTAAGCCAGAGGATTTTTGGTGGGAAAGGTGTCCAAGTCTGACCTTGCTCCTAGGTATTCCTGCACCATGTAAATCAGACGCTGGCGATGGTTGCTGGAACCGATCATACCTTGGGGCTGCGGACTAAAAAATTGTCTGAAAGCATCAGTCAGACGGCCACCTCCACCGCTCCTTCTGACCGATGCCTCAGCAACACGTTGTCCAGGACCAGGAGTTTGTAACCTCCCAGTCTCTGGGAAAGCGTTGCACAGACCTTTCTGCAAGACCTCCCGGAGATGTCTCATCCTCTGCTCCCTCTGCGATGGCAAGATAAGGTCGGCAACCTTACCCTTGTACCGTGGATCAAGGAGAGTGGCCAGCCAGTAATGGTCCCTCTCCTTGATCCGAAGAATAGGAGGATCCTTCCGCAGGCTTTGCAGGATCAGGGAGGCCATGCAGCGTAGGTTAGCTGAGGCATTCAGTCCGGAGTCCTCTGGGTCACTAAGAACAACATGAACTGCAGCTACCTCCTCCCAGCCACGTACAAGTCCACGTGTTTCTTGGGACTGTAAATCATCCCTACAAGACTGCTGCTGCTGCTGCTGCTGCTGATGCTGAGTGCCAGCCTCCACCTCCATGCTGACACAATCATCCTCCTCCTCCTCTTCCTCCTCCTCATCCTCTTCCTGTGTGATGGGTGGCACAGCAGGAACACTGTCTGAATAAAGGGGGCCTTGAGAGGCAAGGAAGTCCTCCTCTTCCTGCCTCTGTTCTGCCTCAAGTGCCCTGTCCATTATTCCACGCAGCGTATGCTCCAAGAGGTGGACAAGAGGTACAGTGTCACTGATGCATGCACTGTCACTGCTCACCATCCTTGTGGCCTCCTCAAACGGTGACAGGACAGTGCATGCATCCCTGATCATGCCCCACTGGCGTGGTGAGAAAAATCCGAGCTCCCCTGACCCTGTCCTGGTGCCGTAGTTGCACAGGTACTCATTGATGGCCCTCTGCTGCGTGTGCAGCCGCTGCAGCATGGCCAACGTTGAGTTCCACCTGGTGGGCATGTCACATATAAGGCGGTTCTTGGGCAGGTTCAACTCCTTTTGGAGCTCAGCCAGCCGAGCACAGGCATTAAATGATCGGCGGAAATGCACACAGACTTTCCTGGCCTGCTTCAGGACATCCTGTAAGCCGGGGTACCTGCCCAAGAACTGCTGCACCACCAGGTTAAGGACGTGAGCTACACAGGGCACATGGGTCAGTTGTCCCTGTCGGAGGGCGGAGAGGAGGTTGGTGCCATTGTCGCAAACCACCATTCCTGGCTTAAGCTGGTGTGGTGTCAACCACCTCTCGGCCTGCCCCTGCAGAGCTGACAAAACATCTGCCCCAGTGTGGCTCCTGTCCCCCAAACAAACCAGCGCAAGCACGGCATGGCATCGTTTTGCCTGCGTATTTGCGTAGCCCCTGGAACGCCTATGGAGCACCGCTGGTTCTGAGGACAGAGCACTGGAAGATGCCATGGAGGAAGAAGAAGAGGAGGGGGTGGAGGAGAGAGGTGTGTCACAACCAATAGTAGCATTTTCGAGGAGTGGTGGCGGAACAACCTCCAACACTACTGCACCTTGTCCTGCATCCTTCCCAGCTGCCAGAAGAGTGACCCAATAGGCCGTGAAAGACAGGTAACGTCCCTGTCCATGCCTGCTGGACCATGAGTCAGCGGTAATATGCACCTTACCACTGACCGCCCTGTCCAGCGAGGCAAGGACATTGCCTTCCACATGCCGGTAGAGAGCCAGAATCGCCTTCTGTGAGAAAAAGTGGCGTTTGGGGACCTGCCACTAAGGAACCGCACATTGTACAAACTCACGGAAGGGAGCCGAGTCTACCAACTGAAAAGGCAGCAGTTGAAGTGCTAGCAATTTAGCCAAGCTAGCATTTAACCGCTGGGCATGTGGATGGCTGGGAGTGAACTTCTTTCGCCGGTCCAGCAGCTGGGGCAGGGACATTTGCCTGCTATAATCAAACGTGGGTGTACTGCTAGCAGAGTGCCCGGAAACACTTGGCTGTGACACACCTAATTCTACACCTTCATTCCTCTCAGAGCAGGTTTCAGAGAGGACTGAAGGTCTAGTGGGGTTGGAGAAGCCAGTTGATGAGGAGCAAGGAGAGGGCCGCTTTGTTCTTTGGTGTGGGTCTTTGAGGTACGCTTGCCAACGAGCTGCATGGCAGGTCAACATATGTCTGGTCAAGCATGTGGTGCCCAAGCGGCTGATGTTTTGGCCACGCGAGATACGCTTGAGACATATGTTGCAAATAGCAGCGGTGCGATCTGATGCACTCGTCTCAAAAAAGGCCCACACCAAAGAACTTTTAGAATAACGTGCAGAGGCAGCGCCCTGCACAGGCGGAGCTCTACGGTGTGATTCAGTCGGTGTGCTGCCCCTAAGCTGGCCCCCGGAGGGCATCCTGCCTCGTTGGACATGTGCCTCCTCCTCCTCCTCCTCTCTCCTACCAGGCACCCACGTGGAGTCAGTGCCCTCATCATCCCCTCCCTCTTCATCGCTGTAGCAAACCTGGCAGTATGCTGCAGCTTGTGGAACATGACTGCCAGATTGCTGTCCTTCTTGAGCATCCCCTCTCTCTGCATTCACGCTACTGCCTTCCTCTAGCTGAGTGTCATCATCAGAGGCTACAAAACACTGGGCATCCTCCCGGAGCATGTACCCAACACTGTGCTCAAAGAGTTCAGGAGACTCTTCAGGAGGACGTGGTGGGTCTAGGGAAGGAGTCACTGATGATGACATTGAGAGGAGGGAAGACGATGCGTTGGCAGCTGCTTTGCTAGTACCCTGAGACTGGGTGAGAGAGGATGAGGAGGATGAAGAGGGCTTGGTCATCCACTCTACCAAGTCGTTGGCATGTTGCGGCTCAACATGTCCAGCTGCCGAAAAGAAGGACAAGCGTGTCCCATGGCCACGTGCTGATGACAATGCACCGCGTCCATGACCAGCACTGTTGTCTCTAGACACAGAGCCTGCTTGCCCTCTTTTATCGGCTCGCGCCTGTCTGCCTCTCCTTGCTGGCCTTCCAGACATGGTAATGGCCTGAAGGGAGTTGAGTAACCCACTAACTCCTGCAGATGCCTTTATTATAGAACACCAGAGATAAAGGGGTATATACAGATGTATACTGTGCTGTGCTGGAGGCACACACAACTTCCAATAACTCCTGCAGATGGCAAGTGGGCTCAAATAGAGAACAGCTATGTAGGTGGATATAGCGGTATGTACTGGGTACAGAGCATGCAGACAGCACGCACAAGCTCCTAACACTACTGACTGCAAGCTCTATTATAAAAGATAGATCCCTAGCTATATAGGTGATGTGAATATAGCGGTGTATACTGCGGTCAGGGCACGCAGACAACAACCACTACACAACAGCAAGAACGAAAATCGTCCGAAAACGATCGGTGTGTACTGTGTTGAAGGTACACAGAACACCCACTGCTTCAGACGCCAACACACTACACAAGGCCGCCGCGCTGGTGGCTTTATATAGTGTGGGGCGTGCACTACACAGCCTGAGCTATGATTGGCCACAGGCATCCTGCCTGTGGCCAATCATGGCTCTCCTCGCTGCTGGCGCTGCGATTGGCCAAGCATGCGGGGTCACAGTGCATGCTTGGCCAATCATGAGCCAGCAATGCACTGCGCCATCGCAGTGCATTGTGGGCCATGAGCGCCACACAAATTTGGCGCGAACGGACCAAAATGTTCAGACTTCGCCGAACGGACGAACAGCCGATGTTCGAGTCGAACGTATGTTCGACTCGAACACGAAGCTCATCCCTACCTGTAGCCAATAGTTGCCCTACCGTCAGACTAACATACACACAAACAGATTTCTCGATAGGAACTGGGTCAAGCGGAAAAATTTGAAACATCTTATATTTCTAAAGTCCATCAAATTTTTGGACAGCAAAATCTAATTGTCCAACGGATTTGTTCCGTCGGACCTTTGCTGTCAAAAAGTCCAGTCGTGTGTACACGGCCTTAGACGATGACATGCTTGCTGTAACTTTGAGGCCTTTCAAAGGTCCGCTTCATCAGGAAGATATTAACAGTCAATCTCTATAATAATAAACAATATCATAATCAAGATTACAGTGATATAAGAAATATCTAATACAAGTTTGTCCCCCCTACTGGGGGAAAACAAAATATTGCATACCTGTATTTTACATATAAAATGATCATACATAGAGACATGAGACATCCCTGTAAATGGACTATCCCGAATTTTCACTATATATATATATATATATATATATATATATATATATATATATATATATATATATATATATTGTGGTAGTACGGAATCTCCAATCCTTGGACCGGGTTTTGGGACCAGCCAGCAGTCTGGCTGGATGATTGCACAGGTGGGCTTAAAACAAAGCCAACACCATGGTTCTGGGCTCCACCCTCCCGAGGAGTCCAGGCGAGTAAGGGAGAAGTGTGCATGTCTGCACAGGTCGGTCTGTCAGAGCAGACAGAGGGTCCAAGCTTGTGGGCTGAAAAAGAAGCTAGTAAAGAGTGCTGAGGTACTGGGTGTACAGGAACTCTGTTAAAGAGCCAAGAGGGCTGCAGCAGAAGTCTGAGCAGCATTGCTGCTAAAGAGAGCCAGTTGGCTTGGTATTTTTGGTTCTACGTACATTATTGCTGTGGAAAGCTGAAACCCCTGTGTGGGCAACTATTTTGTTATCGGACTTTTCTTTCTTTAATAAAAGTGGGCCTACAAGCCCTTAAAATGGCATATCTGGCGTGGACTCATCTCACTGGTAAGCTCTACCTTTAAGCTAAAATAACCCCCAAATATTACAATATATATATATATATATATATATATATATATATATATATATATATATATATATATATATATATATATATATAGGATACTACAGGATAGTCCATTTACAGGGGTGTGCCTACTCATTATCGGGCAATAATATAGTGTCTTCATGTTATTATAACAATGTAAACCACGATGCTCACAGATGGTGAGAATAATATCATTAGGGGCCCATATTTTCAAATGACACCCCTACTCTACAATTTGAGAAAATTAGCTCTGTGGTCCCTGGATAGCTTAGAAGTTCATGGCCCCCTCAAGCAGGCATGTACTGGCCATCGGGACTACCGGGCATTTCCCGGTGGGCCGATGTCTCAGTGGGTCCCCGATTCCCAGGGGTCCCCAACCACAGGGCTGCAGCCCCCTTCAGGCCATGGCCTCTCTGCAGCCATGAGGCGGGCAGCCAGAGAGCGGGAAGGCAGCACGGAAGAGCCGGGATATCATCTCTCACCGCCTGCCATGCATCACCGCTGTTCTGCCCTCACTGTGCGGCCATAGGCAGCAGAGAGATTACATCATCTCTCACTGACTCTCTGGTGACTTTGATGTGTCCAATCACAGCTGGTCACATGTAAACATGGAGATGCCGGTAATTGGCTCTCCTCACCTCACACTGACAGAGTGTGAGGAGAGGAGAGCCGATCAGCGTCATCCTCTCATAGAGGACACATAGGCATGTAATCAGGGCACTGATAATCATTGCCCCGATTAAAATTAAGCTCCCACAGTGCCAAAAGTGAGTGCCCAACAGTGCCAGCAGTGTGTGCCCACCAGTGCCAGCAGTGAGTGCCCACCAGTGAGAGCTAACAGTGCCCACAAGTATCAAACAGTACCCATTAGTGATGCCAGTCAGTGCTGGCTATCACTGCTGCCCAATCAATACCTATCACTGCTGCCCATCAATGTCGCCTATCCGTGTCACTTATCTGTGCCCACCAGTGCCCCCTATCTATGCCCATCAGTGCCACCCATCAAGGCCCCCCAGTGCCACCTATCTGTGCCCATAAGTGCGGAAAATTTGTGCCTCATCAGTGCCACCTAATCAGTGCCCATAAGTGCCACCTCATCAGTGCCACCTCCTCAGCGCCCATCAGTGAAGGAGAAAAATTACTTATTTACAAAATCTACTGACAGAAACTAAGAAAAAATTTTTCTTCTTTTTTTTTTTTTTTTAGGAAAAAATAAAAAACCCAGAAGTGATTAAATACCACCAAAATAAAACTCTATTTGTGTGAAGAAAATGGTAATAAATTCACATGGTTACAGTGTAGCATGACTGCACAATTGTCATGCAAAGCTTGATGTAAAAAGAAAAGGGGAACAAGTGGGACTTTAAACGAAGCATGTCGATTGAAAATAACAATGTATGAACACATGTGAATAAAATGATTTAGATTTAATTTATAATCAATAGCCACTAGGGGTTGTCCAAGATCGGAATGCATACAATAGTAGTACAGTAATATAAATATGGATATACACTCAATGTATCTTCATAATAGTAATCAGAGAATCTAGAAGTATAGACAAATCAATGGACATACATGGATGCAGTTCATAACAGAAATGCATAAATCAAAAATCATAAAATCACATGAACGAGTGCAAACTCAATAAGACAAAAGTTGATGTTATCAAGGATTAAAATAAGCTTAGGTAGGCATCCTTAGTTTGAGAACCCGACGCGTTTCTTGGCTTCTTGCCAGTCATCAGGGGTGGGATGCATGTTTTTACTAAAAAAGCAAATAAATATGACAAATGTTAATATAGGCGGAACCTCAGTTAAATAGAGAAAATATCAAATTGGTCCACTTGATTGATAAAGTGACTTACAAAATAGCCCAAAGATTGGGCAGAACTTCCAGCAATGGGAACTGTTAGAGCTGGGATAAAACCGTCTCATCCGGGGTTGAGGCAGGGTTCAGACCATCCCCCAACAATGTCAGGGGGCAGGCCAGGGGGAACCGAAACAGACATCCTCAACACAGGTCCACTAGGTACTAAATGTATATGTGTGTTACCCAAATCTGCGAAAGAGAAAAAAGAAAAGAAAAGAAGAAAAGTGTGATGGGTCACAAAAAAAAAAAAAAAAAAAAAAAAAAAAACACCCAAAAGCAGGACACTGAGTGTTGGATTGAACGTGTTGAATGAATATAGCTGATGGCTGAAAAGTGTGTGTGAATGAGATATACATGAATGATTGGGAAATAGAAGACTAAATGTGTGTTAAATAGGTGGGAATGGATGATGGGGAAGTACACAATCATCCAATTCAAATGTGTAAAAAAGTCTGTGCAGTGCTCTGAATGAAACAATGTATGTGCAAAAAGGAGAGAGGAAAAACGAAACAAAAACAAAAAAAAACATGCATAAAACTATTACCCATATGTAGAGTTAAGGAGTGATCTCTTCCTAGTGGAGCACAGTGGAGGAGTGAACTACAGTCTGTCCCAGCTCATATACCCCAGGCTCTGGGCGGATCCCCGCCAGCGTCATGCATGATGTCTTTTGCAGCTGTGAAAAGATGAGGGAACACTCACAGCTGAGGATAATCCATACCTCAGTGGGTGCCCCTCCATCTTAGCTGCAGCATCAGGTGGAAAGACAGAAGGAAAAAAAAAAAAAAAAACAAACAATAGACTCCCACCTTGCAGTGTCTATTGACACCACTCGAGGGGCCCCTTTATGCATGGCGCCGATGCGCTGAGATCGAACCCCACCACCCCCTGTGATCCACAAAGGGAGGTAGGGAGGGAGCTGAGCGCATCGCAACCCCGAAAAAATGACTGCAACATACCCAGCAAAAACAGCCCATATGTTCAATTGATTGATAAATAAATTCCAGGAAAAACAAAAACTGGAAAAAATAATATTAAAAAAGTTCTCAATAACTGATGGAAACACATATATAAATAATTTCAAACCGCAGGTTTATAAACCCGAAACTGGGATTATAAATGAATAGGGATATACATACAGACGAATATTAACTAAGGATAAGGATAATGAGTAATTGTGCAGCATGGTGGCATACAATAGTACTATTGTATGCATTCCGATCTTGGACAACCCCTAGTGGCTATTGATTATAAATTAAATCTAAATAATTTTATTCACATGTGTTCATACATTGTTATTTTCAATCGACATGCTTCGTTTAAAGTCCCACTTGTTCCCCTTTTCTTTTTACATAATGTACCCGGGATGGAAGCATGCCATTGCTACTTGGTACTGCAGCAGGTCACTTATCTTTTAAACTATATAATTTGGGTGGAAGACACCTGCTCCTTTGGTGACCATGCTGCACAATTACTCATTATCCTTATCCTTAGTTAATATTCGTCTGTATGTATATCCCTATTCATTTATAATCCCAGTTTCGGGTTTATAAACCTGCGGTTTGAAATTATTTATATATGTGTTTCCATCAGTTATTGAGAACTTTTTTAACCACTTTCAGACCGGACCATTTTGCTGGTAAATGACCAGAGGTCTTTTTACACTTTGGCACTGCGCTGCTTTAACTGGTAATTGCGCGGTCATGCAATGTTGTACCCAAACAAAATTTGCGTCCTTTTCTTCCTACAAATAGAGCTTTCTTTTGATGGTATTTGATTGCCTCTGCGATTTTTATTTTTTGCGATATAAACGTAAAAAGACCGCAAATTTTGAAAAAAAATGATATTTTCTACTTTTTGTTATTAGAAAAATCCAATAAACTCAATTTTAGTCATACATTTAGGCCAAAATGTATTCAGCCACATGTCTTTGGTAAAAAAAAAGTCAATAATTGTATATTTATTGGTTTGCGCAAAAGTTGTCACATCTACAAACTAAGGTACGTTTTCTGGAATTTACGCAGCTTTTAGTTTACGACTGCCTATCTCATTTCTTGAGGTGCTAAAATGACAGGGCAGTACAAAACCCCCCCAAATGACCCCATTTTGGAAAGTAGACCCCCTAAGGAAATTGATAAGAGGCATGTTGAGCCCATTGAATATTTTATTTTTTTGCCTCAAGCGATTGAATAATGACAAAAAAAAAATTTTATTTTTTTTTTTACACAAAGTTGTCACTAAATGATATATTGCTCACACATGCTATGGGCGTATGTGAAATGACACCCCAAAATAAATTCTGCTGCTTCTCCTGAGTACGGGGATACCACATATGTGGGACTTTTTGGGAGCCTAGCCGCGTACAGGGCCCCGAAAACCAAGCACCGCCTTCAGGCTTTCTAAGGGCGTAAATTTTTGATTTCACGCCTCACTACCTATTACAGTTTTGAAGGCCATAAAATGCCAAGATGGCACAAAACCCCCACAAATGACCCCATTTTAGAAAGTAGACACCCCAAGCTATTTGCTGAGAGGCATGTTGAGTCCATGGAATATTTTATATTTTGCCACAAGTTGCGGGAAAATTACAAACTTTTTTTTTTTTTTTTTTTTTTTCACAAAGTTGTCACTAAATGATATATTGCTCATGCATGCCATGGGCATATGTGAAATGACACCCCAAAATAAATTCTGCTGCTTCTCCTGAGTACGGGGATACCACATATGTGGGACTTTTTGGGAGCCTAGCCGCGTACGGGGCCCCGAAAACCAAGCACCGCCTTCAGGCTTTCTAAGGGCGTAATTTTTTGAGTTCACTTCTCACTACCTATTACAGTTTTGAAGGCCATAAAATGCCAAGATGGCACAAAACCCCCACAAATGACCCCATTTTAGAAAGTAGACACCCCAAGCTATTTGCTGAGAGGCATGTTGAGTCCATGGAATATTTTATATTTTGCCACAAGTTGCGGGAAAATTACAAACTTTTTTTTTTTTTCACAAAGTTGTCACTAAATGATATATTGCTCACGCATGCCATGGGCATATGTGAAATGACACCCCAAAATAAATTCTGCTGCTTCTCCTGAGTACGGGGATACCACATATGTGGGACTTTTTGGGAGCCTAGCCGCGTACGGGGCCCCAAAAACCAAGCACCGCCTTCAGGCTTTCTAAGGGCGTTACAGTTTTGAAGGCCATAAAATGCCAAGATGGCACAAACCCCCCCCCCCCCAAATGACCCCATTTTAGAAAGTAGACACCCCTAAATTTAGGGGTACACTAGTGAGACTAGGTAATAAATGGCGGGTGCCCTGAAACTATAAAAAAATAACTAACCAACCAGCGTCACCTGTAACAGTTATATGGTGATCACTGGTGAAAGGGTTAACTAGGGGGCAATCAGGGGGCTTTATGCGGTAGTATATGGGGGTCCCTGGCGCTATAAAAAGCTGCGGCGAACCTAAATACCTACCTGCCTAACTAGCGTCACCTGTGACACTAATACAGCGATCAGAAAAACGATCGCTTATTAGGCTGGGTTCACACTGGAGCGATGCGGGAACGCCACGAATGCGCGGCGGGTTCCCGCATCGCATGCCTCCCGGCGGCAGTTCACACTGCCCTATGCGAACTGCTGGGAGTGTCAGTGAAATGTTAATGACACCCCCAGATCAGTTCGCATATCGCAGTGCGATCTGCAAACTTGGATCGCATGGTGTGAACACCCATGCGATCCGATTCTGCTGCGGACCAAAAAAAGGGTCCCGTGCGAGTTTGCGGCGGGTGCGGCGGGTGCGACACGAATTCAGCCATACTATCTGTATAGCTGAACTCGAATCGCACAGAGATCGGATGTGATTTGCACTGCAGTGCGGTGCGAATCACATCCGTTCTCATAAACCGCTGCAATGTGAACCCAGCCTTAGTGACACTGGCGACGGGGGGTGATCACGGGGTTAAACCTTTATTGGGGGGGTTAGGGGGGTACCTTAGAACTAAAGGGGGCTAACCCTAACTGCCCTAACAGTTATTAGTCACAAATGACACCTGCCGGGTGATCAGGGGGTTAAACCTTTATTAGGTAATAAATGGCGGGTGCCCTGAAACTATAAAAAAATAACTAACCAACCAGCGTCACCTGTAACAGTTATATGGTGATCACTGGTGAAAGGGTTAACTAGGGGGCAATCAGGGGGCTTTATGCGGTAGTATATGGGGGTCCCTAGCGCTATAAAAAGCTGCGGCGAACCTAAATACCTACCTGCCTAACTAGCGTCACCTGTGACACTAATACGGCGATCAGAAAAATGATCGCTTATTAGGCTGGGTTCACACTGGAGCGATGCGGAAACGCCGCGAATCCGCGGCGGGTTCCCGCATCGCATGCCTCCCGGCGGCAGTTCACACTGCCCTATGCGAACTGCTGGGAGTGTCAGTGAAATGTTACTGACACCCCCAGATCAGTTCGCATATCGCAGTGCGATCTGCAAACTCGGATCGCATGGTGTGAACACCCATGCGATCCGATTCTGCTGCGGGCCAAAAAAAGGGTCCCGTGCGAATTTGCGGCGGGTGCGGCGGGTGTGGCGGGTGCGGCGGGTGCGGCGAATGGCTGAACTCGAATCGCACAGAGATCGGATGTGATTTGCACTGCAGTGCGGTGCGAATCACATTCGTTCTCATAAACCGCTGCAATGTGAACCCAGCCTTAGTGACACTGGCGACGGGGGGTGATCACGGGGTTAAACCTTTATTGGGGGGGTTAGGGGGGTACATTAGAACTAAAGGGGGCTAACCCTAACTGCCCTAACAGTTATTACAGTCACAAATGACACCAATGCAAAAAAAAAAAAAAAAATGACATTGGTGTCACTGTGACTGGGGGGCAGGGGTAATTGGGGGGGTGATCGGGGGGTAAAGGGGGGGTGTGAGTGTGCCTGGCATGTTCTACTGTGTGTGGGATGTGTTGGTGCAACTCACTGATCCGCTCTCCTCCGTGTCGGAACGAAAAATACCGACACGGAGGAGAGAATACATCACTTCCTCTCCTGTGTTTACATTACAGGAGAGGAAGTGATGTCACCGGGGATTTCCATTCGTCGGGAGCGATCGCGAGGGGGTGGCCATGAATGAATGGCCGTCCCCTCGTCCGGGATCGCTCCCGAACGAAAACCGACCGCCGCAGGCACCGGGCGGGGGCCCGATCGGGCCCCCGACCCGCGGGAGGCAAAGGACGTACATGTATGTGCTTATGCCTGCCCGTGCCATTCTGCCGACGTACATCGGCGTGCGGCGGTCGGCAAGTGGTTAATATTATTTTTTCCAGTTTTTGTTTTTCCTGGAATTTATTTATCAATCAATTGAACATATGGGCTGTTTTTGCTGGGTATGTTGCAGTCATTTTTTCGGGGTTGCGATGCGCTCAGCTCCCTCCCTACCTCCCTTTGTGGATCACAGGGGGTGGTGGGGTTCGATCTCAGCGCATCGGCGCCATGCATAAAGGGGCCCCTCGAGTGGTGTCAATAGACACTGCAAGGTGGGAGTCTATTGTTTGTTTTTTTTTTTTTTTTTCCTTCTGTCTTTCCACCTGATGCTGCAGCTAAGATCGAGGGGCACCCACTGAGGTATGGATTATCCTCAGCTGTGAGTGTTCCCTCATCTTTTCACAGCTGCAAAAGACATCATGCATGACGCTGGCGGGGATCCGCCCAGAGCCCAGGGGCGGATCCAGAGTCTAATCTCGGGAGGGGCACTGCTATAAAATATGTTTTTTGGGGGGCAATTTATATGGGAAATGGCTGGTATTTGCGCTTCAATCATTACGGCACCATGGTTGTTATGGTGTCAGGATGATTGAAGCGCATTATTTCTATTAATACATTGTAATATAAAATGAAATGGTTCAACTCACCATATTGCAGAATCAGTGGGAGCCCTGAGGATGTCACTTGCCATGTCGCCTGCCACCAAATGTGGATTGTCACTTGTCACCAAATGCGGATTGTTACTTGCCACGTCACCTGCCACACATTGCGGATTGTCACTTGCCACATAGCCTGCCACACATTGCAGATTGCCACTTGCCACGTCACCTGCCACACATTGCGGATTGTGACTTGCCACGTCACCTGCCACACATTGCGGATTGTCACTTGCCACGTCGCCTGCCACCAGATGCGGATTGCCACGTAGCCTGCCACACATTGCGGATTGCCACGTCACCTGCCACACATTGCGGATTGCCACTTGCCACGTAGTCTGCCACACATTGCGGATTGTCACTTGCCACGTCACCTGCCACACATTGCGGATTGTCACTTGCCACGTTGCCTGCCACACATTGCGGATTGTCACTTGCCACGTCACCTGCCACACATTGCGGATTGCCACTTGCCACGTAGTCTGCCACACATTGCGGATTGTCACTTGCCACGTCACCTGCCACACATTGCGGATTGTCACTTGCCACGTTGCCTGCCACACATTGCGGATTGTCACTTGCCACGTCACCTGCCACACATTGCGGATTGCCACTTGCCACGTAGCCTGCCACACATTGCGGATTGTCACTTGCCACGTCACCTGCCACACATTGCGGATTGCCACTTGCCACGTAGTGTGCCACACATTGCGGATTGTCACTTGCCACGTCACCTGCCACACATTGCGGATTGTCACTTGCCATGTAGTCTGCCACACATTGTGGATTGCCACTTGCCACGTAGTCTGCCACACATTGCGGATTGCCACTTGCCACGTCACCTGCCACACATCGCGGATTGTCACTTGCCACGTAGTCTGCCACACATTGTGGATTGCCACTTGCCACGTAGTCTGCCACACATTGCGGATTCCCACTTGCCACGTAGCCTGCCACACACTGCGGATTGTCACCTACTGGTGGTCTTTTGTTGGGTCCCAGAGTGAAGATAGGCAGCAGAGAGATGATGCAATCTCTCTGCTGCACACAGCTTCCTACACAGTGAGGGTGGAACTGGAGGGATGCAGGGCAGTGAGAGATGATGTCATCTCCCTGCTCCCCTGCCTGCTGGCTTCCTGATTGGCCAGCAGCCCTCCTAAGCCGCCCAGCTGCCCCCCCCCTCACCCGTCCACTCAGCGCGGGTACCCGCGGAACCGGCCGCGCGGGTACCCGCGGAACCGACCGCGATTGGACCCGCGGAACCGACCCGCGGGTACCCTCGGAACCGGCCGCGATTGGACCCGCGGAACCGACCCGCGGGTACCCGCGGAACCGGCCGCGATTGGACCCGCGGAACCGGCCCGTGGGTACCCGCGGAACCGGCCGCGATTGGACCCGCGGAACCGGTCGCGGGTACCCGCGGAACCGGCCGCGATTGGACCCGCGGAACCGGCCGCGGGTACCCGCGGAACCGGCCGCGATTGGACCCACGGAACCGGCCCGCGATTGGACCCACGGAACCGGCCGCGATTGGACCCGCGGAACCGGCCGTGCTGTCATTAGCTGGCGGTATTCTCGGAGGGGGCAATTGACCCGTTGCCCCCCCCCTGGATCCGCCCCTGCCAGAGCCTGGGGTATATGAGCTGGGACAGACAGACAGTTCACTCCTCCACTGTGCTCCACTAGGAAGAGATCACTCCTTAACTCTACATATGGGTAATAGTTTTATGCATGTTTTTTTTTGTTTTTGTTTCGTTTTTCCTCTCTCCTTTTTGCACATACATTGTTTCATTCAGAGCACTGCACAGACTTTTTTACACATTTGAATTGGATGATTGTGTACTTCCCCATCATCCATTCCCACCTATTTAACACACATTTAGTCTTCTATTTCCCAATCATTCATGTATATCTCATTCACACACACTTTTCAGCCATCAGCTATATTCATTCAACACGTTCAATCCAACACTCAGTGTCCTGCTTTTGGGTTTTTTTTTTTTTTTTTTTTTTTTTTTTTGTGACCCATCACACTTTTCTTCTTTTCTTTTCTTTTTTCTCTTTCGCAGATTTGGGTAACACACATATACATTTAGTACCTAGTGGACCTGTGTTGAGGATGTCTGTTTCGGTTCCCCCTGGCCTGCCCCCTGACATTGTTGGGGGATGGTCTGAACCCTGCCTCAACCCCGGATGAGACGGTTTTATCCCAGCTCTAACAGTTCCCATTGCTGGAAGTTCTGCCCAATCTTTGGGCTATTTTGTAAGTCACTTTATCAATCAAGTGGACCAATTTGATATTTTCTCTATTTAACTGAGGTTCCGCCTATATTAACATTTGTCATATTTATTTGCTTTTTTAGTAAAAACATGCATCCCACCCCTGATGACTGGCAAGAAGCCAAGAAACGCGTCGGGTTCTCAAACTAAGGATGCCTACCTAAGCTTATTTTAATCCTTGATAACATCAACTTTTGTCTTATTGAGTTTGCACTCGTTCATGTGATTTTATGATTTTTGATTTATGCATTTCTGTTATGAACTGCATCCATGTATGTCCATTGATTTGTCTATACTTCTAGATTCTCTGATTACTATTATGAAGATACATTGAGTGTATATCCATATTTATATTACTGTACTACTATTGTATGCATTTCGATCTTGGACAACCCCTAGTGGCTATTGATTATAAATTAAATCTAAATCATTTTATTCACATGTGTTCATACATTGTTATTTTCAATCGACATGCTTCGTTTAAAGTCCCACTTGTTCCCCTTTTCTTTTTACATAATGTACCCGGGATGGAAGCATGCCATTGCTACTTGGTACTGCAGCAGGTCACTTATCTTTTAAACAATGCAAAGCTTGATGGGGCTGAAAGCTGAAAAATGGCTTGGGCAGGAAGGGGGTGTAAGTGCCCAGTATTAAAGTAGTTAAGCTGCCACCACCATGCTTCACTGTGGATATGGTGTTCTATTGGTGATGTGCAGTGTTGTTTTTGCACCAAACATATCTTTTGGAATTATGGCCAAAAAGTTCAACCTTGGTTTCATCAGACCATAACATATATCCCCACATGCTTTTGGGAGACTTAAAATTTAGCAAAATTTAGCCGGGTTTGGATGTTTTTTTTTCTTTTTAAGAAAAGGGTTCCTTCTACCCCATAGCCCAGACCTATGAAGAATACAGGAGATTGTTGTCACATGTACCACACAGCCAGTACTTGCCAGATATTCCTGCAGCTCCTTTAATGTTGCTGTAGGCTTCTTGCCAGCCTTCCTGACCAGTTTTCTTCTCATCTTTTCATCAATTTTGGAGGGACGTCCAGTTCTTGGTAATGTCACTGTTGTACCATATTTTCTCCACTTAATGATTACCTTCTTTATAGTGTTCCATGGTATATCTAATGCCTTGGAAATTCTTTTGTACCCTTCTCCTGGCTGATACCTTTTAACAATGAGATCCCTCTGATGCTTTGGAAGCTCTCTGCGGACCATGGCTTTTGTTGTAGGATGCGACTAAGAAAATGTCAGGAAAGACCTACTAGAACAGTTGAATTTTATTTGGGGTTAATCGGAGGCACTTTAAATGATGGCAGGTGTGTACTGACTCAATTTTACCATGATTAACATGATTTAACATGAGTTTGAATGTGATTGCTTAATTCTGAACACCTGGTGCTACATCCCCAGTTATAAGAGGGTGTGCACACTTATGCAACCACATTATTTTCGTTTTTTATTTTTCCTTCCCCCCTAAAAGATAGAATAAAGAAATATTTACCCTAATCCACACTCTAGCAGACTTCCCCAATTCTTGCAACAGGTTTGGCGCTTTTATCTCTCTAAGCCACCTACAGCTGCAGACACACATTCGACCCCCCTGCACACAATACAGGATTAATAGCCCCACACAATCTATGCTTGGTTAGCTGCAGTGAAGAGCAGGGGAGACATTGGAGTTTAATAAATCCCTGATGTCTCCATGAGGATGATGTGTCACTTGCCCATGCTATTGCATAGGGGGCTGGTTAGCCCCCCTATGATAGTGGTAAAGCTAAATAAAAAAAGTGTTGAAAAAATGATACTGTCTTAAAAACATCAAAAATTCATAAAAAAAATGTAAAAGAACCCCATTGCACTACGCGCACACATGCAATAGGGAGCACATGTGTATGCGAACAGCAGTTGCACCATAGGTACATGTTAGGTATTGCTAGAAAATGTCAGAGTGAGAGTAGTAAATTTAGGCCTATAGTTCATAGCTCACACTAAATTATTTTATTTTTAAAATGTTGCCTATAGACAATTTTGGATACCATTGTTTTTTTTTTTTGTTTTTTAGTTTTTTGCCATTTCATGGACATGTGCAATTTTAGGGTTTGACATGTTTGGTATCTATTTACTCAACACTAATATTCAATACAGATTTGATAAACATTTGCACAAATATCATGTGACATAAAAAATTGCAACTGCTACTATTTTATTCTACAGGGCCTCTGCTTCCAGAAAATACTGTATATAATTGTTTGGGGGTTTTAAGTAATTTTCTAGCAAAAACTGATTTTAACATAGAAAACAAAATTGTCTTGGATTGTGGTTAAAATATACAAACAGTATATGAATGTATGCTTGAATACCGACCTGCATCAGTGTGTGCCTATTTTATTTGCCTAGAATTAAAGGCTAAGTTCACCTTTGTTCATTGTTTTTTTTCTAAGTTTCAGCTCCCCTTTGTATCAATGGAGCATTAATGTACTTCTTTTGCAAAAATGAAACAGCTTTCCATTTATTCTACCCACGTTTACCTCATTGTCTTCATGGATGTTTAAAAACCCTGTTCCATTACTTCTGCCTGACTTCCTAAAAAGACTTTGGTTCATGACACAAGAAGGAGTTTACCAGCAGAGGGTAGATGATGCAGGGTGTGTGCTAATGAGATCAGCTGCTCAACTCCTTCCTGTGTCATGACTCAGCGCACTGCTGAGTAGGGTCTTTTGGTGAACGATCAGAGTTGATAGGGCTGCCCCTTTGCCCCCCACTTTGCCATTTCCATTTAACCCACTCTCCTGCATCAAAAAACTTCCCCTATTGACCATGTGCTATTTTTGGGGATGGCCTCTTTTATTACATACAATTACTCTCAGTTTATCAGTTAAATTTGTTGTAATTATTAGCCTTCATGCAACCATTCACCTCAGACGTCCATTGGGCCAGACAAATTTCATTACCTTATCAGGCTACCCGCTTACCCTTATCATGATGTACCCCATCATGGTTTTTAGTCTTTTGCCCTTTTGTACGTTGGACCTCTGTCGTGTCTGTAGTCTGCATTGGCTTCATAGGATGTTCATCCAAATTATCAGTTATTAATTATATTTATTTTTTGGTATATATCATTTTTATTATCTTTTAAACAAACTTTATGGATTCTCTACTGTTAATAAACCCCCCTTTACTTTTATAACCGAGCTTGCTGCTTTCTCCTTCTCCCCCTTGTTCCACGACAGGCGCTGATGCGGATTTCTCCACCTGTGTCCTTCCGTGGCAGCCCGGTGAGCTCCCTGGTGGAGTAGTTGGTCCCACAATCGGGGCGACCTCCTCCTCTTGCACTGGCCCTGGCAGGGACTTCGCACGCGCAGACTGATTCCGCGCACGCTGTGCAGGAGCCCTGACCGTGCAATGCCACGCATTGGCGCCCACCGCTGACGTTCCAGCGTTGCATGGTTGGGAGCTACAAATAACAGGCAATAGCCTGTATTCTGATGTTCTGGACCTGGGAACCCGGGATTGTGTGTTCCAGTTAGCCCTTAATAAGTGATGTAAAAATATAGTTTCCTTACCATCCCTGATGCAGTACCCCTTACTTCTTGGTACTAGCACTGGCTTTTTTCTAATTGTGATACCGTTCCTTTTCCCTATAGGTGACACAGGCATGGGTGGATTAGCCCTACCATGCTTCCACCCTTGGCCTGTGGTCTTGTTGGCTATACACTGTGGCCACACACTGGTACTACTTCCTCTCCCGGGACCCCTCATTTTATCTACATCATTATCAGGTATATATGTTGCTTCCCCCTACTCACCTTATTTTACACTAGCCTTCACTCACCCCTTCTTTTGTTCATCTCTTTTTTTTTTCCCCAATCTCTTCCCCCCTTTTTCCCCTTTCCCCCCCCTTTCGATTTCCCTGTCTCTCCCCTCCCCCTTTTACTCTTTTCACTCCTTCCCTCCCTACCTCCTCCCTGCCTTGCTCTTGTTTTTCCCTCTCCCACCCCTCCCCCCCCCCTTACCCCATATTTTCACCACACTGCATCCTTTCTTTTCTCTCTACTTGCCTTGCCCTCCATCCCTTCACTCTCACCTTGCTTTACAACCTAACCCCTTCCCTGCCCTAATTTGAATTAATCTTTGTTGCTCCCTTTTTTTTCTCACTCATCATCCTATGCTCTTCTTTTTCACTGTTATTGTGCATATGCACATCTTCACTCCTTTTTTATCCCTTTCACCTAATGTTAACTTCAGATTTATCCCTACTTATTTCACATCTTTGATTTGGTAAGTTCATAGTATACCTATTTTCTTTACCGTATTTACCCAGATTCCAATCATCATATTTTGTATCTCCCCCGAGTTGCTGTGGGGGACCATCCTTTAGGTGGTAGCACTCTGCACTTGATTTCTGCTGGAGCATGGGTAAGCAGTCCTGCTCCTTCCCCTTTCTTTATTCCCAAAGATTTCTTTTCAATTATGATGCTGTATGACAAGTTTTTATCTTTCTACCTTTTGACCATTACAATGTCTTTTTGATCCAATCACAGATAACCTCCCGATGAAGCGCCCATGTCCGCGAAACTAGTCGAGGAAAATGACATCTGTGATCAATTGTCTTATTGTGATTACTCACTCTGGTAATATATTGTGTACCGCTACTATGTCTTTATCTGTACACCTTGACACTGGACACTGGTTACGTGTATTTCTGTGTTGATAGGAATTTCTTAAAGGTTCACACAGACCTTTGGGTTCCTTTACTACTTAGCCCTTGTACACACGGTCGGAGATTCCGAAACCAAATCCGTCGGATTCTGTCGGATTTTGTCCGACGGATCTTGTCCGAAACTGTTGCATACACACAATCGGACGATGTTGTCGGAAAATCCGATCATTCAGAACGTGATGACGTAATTTTGTTATGACGGGACTACGTTCAGGCTAGTAGCCAATAGCTTTGGTGTAGGAATTTGATCTGAGCATGCGTGGCACTTTGTCCGATCGGAATTCTGTACACATGATCGGAGTATGTCCGATCTGAGCATTTTGTCGTAAAATATTTCCGGCAAGTTGGAAAATTTGGTCCGACGGATATTCCGACTGAAACAGTCCGATGCAGACCACACACAGTCGGAATATCCGACAAAACGCTCCGATCGGACACATTGCGACGGAATCTCCGACCGTGTGTACAAGGGCTAAGGATGATTTATACTTTAATATCATATGATTTATATTATATTATTATTTTCACATATTTAATACACGTTAGCTGGGAGACACTGGGCTGTTTAGTGGGATCACTTTACACTTGTGCCACTCCCAATTGAGAGAGGTTTTCCCCAAGCATCTAGGCGTCTCTTATATTCAGACTACTGGGCATACTTATATGGTATGCGGGATGATAACTAACCTATATGCTCATGTTAGAGGTAGCGCCATTGACCCCTAATTCTACCTTGCCCAATATACTAAGCTGCTATGTGTTATGTGCCATAGCAAATTGGCCATAAGATTTTCAGCTATCATTAGATCGTATTGCTGAAAATAATAATCATATTGGCAAATATTATCCTTTATATCTTCATACAAGAATTCTCAGTTTCCAGGTCAAGGGCGTTGCTAGGTGGCAAAAGGACCAGGGGCTTCAGGGGGGGGGGGGGTGTGTGTTGTACGCGACGCAGGTTTTTAGTGACCTACATACACTGACCTACCTACACTAACCTACCTACCTACCTACACTGACGATAGTGACCTACCTACAGTTACTTGCCTGACCTACATACACTGGACATTTACATACACTGACCTACATACACTAACGGTAGTGACTTACCTACACTCACTTGCCTGACCTACCTACACTGACTGACCTACACATACACTGACATTTACATACACTGACCTAGCTACACCGACTTGCCTGAACTACCTATACTGACTGACCTACACATATACTGACATTTACATACACTGACCTACCTACACTGACATTAACATACACTGACCTACCTACACTGACATTCACATACACTGACCTACCTACACTGGCATTTACCTACACTGACCCACATACACTGTCTGATCTACCTCAGCCGTGGTGTGCGGTGTCACAGCAGCCAGGCAGCCAGTCCTCAGAGGAGGAGCCGAGGAGGAGAGGAGAGTGGCTCGCCCGAGCGCCAAGTGGGGATGTGGCGTGGCAGCTGCTTTGTAATTCCCGCCTTCTGGATCCAACAGCACCTATAATGGACGTCACACATCCCGCAGTCCCGGCATTGCACCAGTGGGACGTCCATCATAAACGTGCAGGCTTCAGAAGGCGGGACCTGCTATGGCACTCGGCCACACTCGGCCACACTCAGCGGTGCTCGGGATCAGATTATTCCCGGCGCTCGGGGTTAGCAATGGAGACCCTGCAGAGCTGACACTCGGGGCTTTAGGAGGTCACATTCAGGGCTTCAGCCCCCCCTAGCCACCCCCTCCCAACGCCCCTGTTCCAGGGGTTCCAATGCTTGCCACCGTTGCAGCAGATTTATACAGTATTTGCCCAACGTTGGCTTCAGTGTCCCCTGGTGGTATGCTTTAGGTTCTAGTGCCAATGCACTTATTTTTAAATATATTGCTCAATAGCCACAAAGGATATTAATCTACTCTGTATGCACAAAATTCCTTTGCAAACCTGGACGTTACCTTGTAAAAGGGATTGACAGCATCACTGTGCTGTACATAGACTGTGCAGAGAGAAGAGCTGTGGGAGGAACCTAACAGGCCCTACCTACCACAGGCTGTATGCAGAAATCTACAGGAAGGGGCAGAGACAAGACCAGTCACCCTGTACAACGAAAGAGAGCAGCAGAGAAAGGTCTTTAGGAAGCTCAGATCTGGAAGCATCCCAATATTCAAGTAAGAATACACATGACTCTTGGATTCAGACAATATTTGCTTATCCCAGAGTTATCCCAGAGTTCCCCTTAAATTTTAAGAAAGGCAGGACAATACAAAAGAGGAGCTTCAGAAGAAGAATGTAGAAAGGGCTGGAGTAGTTATTTTGCACACAGTTCATTTTACTAGCTAATTTATTCTGTTATGGGATAACAAGTAGGTTATGAATTAAATAAATAGTTGCTGACCAGCATCTACAGAAATATAAGAACAAGATAACATGTAATAGTTTTTCCCAAGTGTTCTTCCAGGACAGCCCTTGAGAGATGGAGCTCCTCCCATCGACACAGGAAACACATTGCCACAGTTCAAAAGGCGGTCCCTCAGGTCCCTGGTCAGTCATTTGTGTTTCCTCCGTCGGAGGAACATGTTGCCAGGAACCTGGAGGCCCCTCTCAGGGGCTGCCTGAGAATCTGCAAGCCTAAGGGACCGGGTCCTGGTTTATGGCTGCAGTTTGGGTCCATACCTTTTTTCTTTGGCTCGGGTACCGTCCAGCTGAACCGGAGCAGACCCGTTACCCTCCTCCTTCCAGTGCCGAGGTGGCCAGGGGCAGAATGACGCCGGTTTCCCCCAGGAGTGGTGAGTGGAACCTTCCATCTTCCCTCCTCGTTGCAGGGGGTCGGAGACGCCGAGCGTTCACTTCCGGCGGAACCGCGTCATCACTGCGTGCCGAGACTTCCGGTTCCGGGTCTCTAAGGGTACAAGGAGGAGAGGGAGAGCCAGCGCTGTGCCTGTGAAGCCCGACCAGCGTCCAGCTATACCGGATTAGCGGCGGGATTCGGAGCGTCAGAGGGGGACCATGGAGGCTATTCCCCAGGATACTCCGGCGGAGACAGGCACCAGCCAAACCCAGGTAGGCTGCTGGGCATGCTATTACTCTGGTGGAGTGGTGGTGTTTGTAGGCTGGGCCCTGTAGTACCCCACGGTGGCGGTTTACTCACAGTGAGGTTGTTTGTTAGTGGTGATTCTAAGAGGGACATGGTGCTGACGCTAAGAAATCCTTTTGTCTTCTTATTTTCAGGCTAAAGAGATGCCAAGGGAAGACAAGACAGGCGCAAAAAGTGCCCTAATTGTGGGAATAGGTTGTCCTCGGGCTCTAACAAAGCCCTATGCAAGCAATGCATTGCAAGCTTGCTTAAATCTGAGGCAGATTCCCCTTTAGCAAAGTTTTTGGGCTCCTTTAAAGAGGAAATGGCGTCGACCTTTAAGTCCCTCCGGGAGTTAATCACTGACGTGGGATCAGCTGCAGCTGCCTCCACGAGTAAAACAACTATAATCTCATCCTCACCATGCCTTACAACACCCAGCTCAAGGGAGCCCCGTATGGTCAGGGAGCCTAGCCCCACGTTGATTAGTCCCGAATCCTCTGACACTGACTCGGGTCAGGAAGAGGATCAAGCAGCATCTAAAGCCTCAAAATATAGATTATCTCTCGAGGAAGTAGATGAGCTAATGGGGGCTATCTATGATACGCTGGAAATTGAGGAGGAAGAAACTCAGTTATCCAGACATGATCAAATGTATGAGGCTCTGGGGAAAAAGAAAGCAAGGGTTTTCCCTATACATAAGGTGCTTTCTGACCTTGTCCTTAAGGAGTGGTCTGAACCAGACAAGAAGGTTTTCTTTCCTAAATCCCTTAAGAGAAGGTTCCCTTTTGATGAGAGCCCAGAGGCGGTCTGGAATAAAAATCCAAAACTAGACGCCCCTCTGTCCAAAATCTCAAAGCAGGCTGATCTGGCCTTTGAGGATATGGGCCACCTGAAAGATCCCATGGACAGGAGAACAGACATTGTCTTAAAGAGGGCCTGGGATGCCTCTATGGCAGGCTTAAAACCAGCTCTAGCCACTTCCTGTGTAGCTAGAAACCTGGAGTTCTGGTTATCGCAACTACAAGAACACTTAAAGGCAGGCACTCCTAGGGGGGAGCTTTTGAAATCCTTCCCTATGCTTTTTAAGGCCACCAGTTTCATCTCTGACGCCTCCACGGACTCCGTTAAATTTACGGCTAAATCTGCTGTGGCAATGTGTTTCCTGTGCTTTCAGTGGCAGCAAGGAGGTCAGTATGGATGAAAACCTGGGGGGGAGACACGGCGTCTAAAACCCGCCTGTGCAGCGTCCCTTTTACAGGAGACTTAGTCTTCGGGCCTGAATTAGACTCCGCCTTAGAAAGGACGGCGGACAAAAAGAAAACCTTTCCCGCAAAAAAGAAAAATTTTCAAAGAAAAATTTTTCGTCCCTTTAAGGAACCCTCTAAATCAGAGAAGAGTTCAACCCCCAAAAAGCATTGGTCGGGACATAAAGGGAAAGAAAAAGGGGGCATACTGTTTAGCCGCCCCAATCAGGATCCCAAACCCCAGTGACGTCAGGGTTCCTGTGGGAGGAAGATTAAGCAAATTTCTTCCTCAATGGGAAGAGACAACCTCGAACGAGTTTGTCTTAAATATAATAAAAAGGGGTCATGCGCTGGAATTTCACAGCAACCCTCCTTCCAAGTTTCTGGTGACAAAGCTTCCAAGTCACTCAGAAAAGGCCAGGGCCTTACCTTTACTAATAGGGGAAATGGTAGATCAAGAAGTATTGACACCAGTCCCTATTCAGGAACAAGGGGACGGTTTTTACTCGCACATCTTTGTGGTAAGAAAACCGTCAGGGAGATTCAGACTAATTATGAACCTCCGTCCACTGAATCGCTCCATCCGTTACAAGAGATTTCGGATGGAGTCCATTTATTCCATAAAGAATCTCCTGCAGAAAGAGACATTTATGGCAACCCTGGACCTAAGGGATGCTTATCTGCACATTCCAATAAGGGAGGAATGCCAGAAATTTCTTCGAATGGCAGTGCAGATAGACACAAAGGTTTACCACTTTCAGTGCAGAGCACTTCCCTTCGGTCTATCATCCTCTCCGAGAATCTTTACCAAGGTTCTCGGAGAGGCTTTAGTTCCTCTGAGGCTTCAATCAGTCTCAATTATCCCCTACCTAGACGATCTGCTCCTAACAGCCCACTCAGAGAGTCGTCTTTCTCAGGACCTAGAATTGACTCAACTCAGTCTGAGTCGATTAGGGTGGATTGTCAGTCAGGAGAAATCCAAGACAACCCCAACACAGGAGATCCTGTATCTGGGGTACTGGATCAAGTCTGTAGATCAGAAAATTATACTGCCGGAAGAAAAGATTTTGAATCTGTGGCAGAGAATATCTTTTCTTCAATGCAGCCCCAAGTGTACGGTGAGGGAAGTAATGTCGGTCTTAGGTCTTATGACGGCAGCCATTCCAGCCGTACAATGGGCCAGGTTCCATCAAAGAGAACTTCAGGGTTTTCTGTTAGAACAATTAAAAGGCAGAGATCTGGAGGAGGAGGTATCGATCCCCTCAAGGGTAAAACGCTCCCTCTGGTGGTGGAAGGACAGGGAGAACCTAAACAAAGGGGTTCATTGGGTCCTTCCTATCACTTCAACACTAACAACGGATGCGAGCAGTTGGGGCTGGGGAGCCCACCTAGGCTCAAGCTGGGTCCAGGACAAGTGGACCCCGGAGGAGAAATGTTTCTCTTCCAATTGGAAAGAACTAACAGCAATCCTGAGAGCTGTTCTAGCTTTCCACCCCGCAATACAGGGTCACCATCTACAAGTCCGTTCAGACAATACGACGGCTGTAGCATACATAAACAAACAAGGAGGAACCAGAAGTCCTCGTTTGATGGTGGTAGCCAGACGCATTCTCCAGTGGGCAGAAGCCAATCTGGAATCCATTTCTGCAGTTCACCTGAAAGGGGAGCTGAACAACAAGGCGGACTTCTTGAGTCGACAAAAGATTTCGAACCAAGAATGGTCCTTACACCCAGAGGCATTCAATATCATAACAGCTCACTGGGGAGAACCAGAGGTAGACCTTTTTGCGAGCAAGAAAAATGCAAAGGTTCCCAATTTTTTCTCGCTAAACCCAGGAGATCAACCCCTGGCGGTAGATGCCTTGCAAACTCCATGGACTTTCAGTCTGGCGTATGCATTTCCCCCTCTTCATCTCATTCCGAGGGTCCTAGCAAGATTCCTCAAGGAGAAAACCTGTTTGATTCTAGTAGCACCTTTTTGGCCCAGGAGACCGTGGTTCACAACGTTGCTACAATTGACAGACTGTCCGCCTCTAAGACTTCCCTACAGACAGGACCTCCTGTCGCAGGGACCTCTTTACCATCCGCAGGTCGCCACACTGAAGCTGTCAGCGTGGTTACTGAGGAGGAAATCTTAAGGAGTAAGGGCCTGTCAGACGAGGTAATTGCGACCTTACTACAGAGTCGCAAACCAGTCACGAGAGCTATTTACAAAAAAGTCTGGAAAAAATTCAATAGCTGGCTGAATAGCCGGGACATAAATACGGCTAATATTCTACAGTTTTTACAGGAAGGTGTAAACAAGGGTTTAACCCTAAGTACTATTAAAGTACAGATAGCTGCCTTAAGTGTATACCTAGATGAACGCTTACAGGAAAATCCTTTTGTCGCTAGATTCTGTAAGGCAGTCGCTAGACGCAAGCCAGTCAGAATCACAAAAGTCCCATCCTGGGATTTAGCAGTTGTGCTAAAGGCTTTCTTGGGGTCACCCTTTGAGCCTATCTCAGAGGCCTCCCTAAGGCTTATTACCTTTAAGACAGTTCTCCTGGTGGCAATCACTTCAGCCCGTAGGGTCAGTGAAATCCAAGCACTTTCCATCAGGGAACCATTCCTACAGATCCTAGAAGACAGAGTCATTCTAAAGACAGACCCTGGGTTCTTACCAAAGGTAGCATCTAGCTTCCATAGGTCCCAAGATATTGTCCTCCCTTCATTTTGTCAAAATGCAGCAAATGAGAAAGAGGAACGTTTTCATTTATTGGATGTGAGGAGGTGTATTCTAGAATATCTTAAAATAACAAATCCATTCAGAATCTCAGACTCCCTTTTTGTCCTTTTTTCCGGACAGCGTAGGGGACAGAAAGCTTCAAAAGTAACCATAGCTAGATGGATTAGGCTAGCTATAGCAGAGGGGTATAAGGCCTTGAATAGAGATCCTCCTGAGGGTGTTAAAGCTCACTCCACAAGAGCGTTGTCTGCATCCTGGGCAGAAAGAGCTGGTGCCACCCCGGAGCAGGTATGTAAAGCAGCCACATGGTCAAGCTTTTCCACCTTTACAAGGCATTACCGACTGGACTTAATGTCTAGTCAGGATCAGGCCTTTGGGAGGAAAGTCCTCCAGGCCGTGGTCCCCCCCCTAATCTGGTAAGTACTTGGGGATCCTCTCAAGGGCTGTCCTGGAAGAACACTTGGGAAAACTGGAGTTAGTACTTACCGGTAACTCCTTTTCCGGTGGTCTTCCAGGACAGCACGATCCCACCCTTTATTTGATTATAGTGATGTACTAATGTTATTACCTGTTATGGTTTATATGTTTTTCAGTTCCATCCTTCGGTTCTTGGTGAATGACTGACCAGGGACCTGAGGGACCGCCTTTTGAACTGTGGCAATGTGTTTCCTGTGTCGATGGGAGGAGCTCCATCTCTCAAGGGCTGTCCTGGAAGACCACCGGAAAAGGAGTTACCGGTAAGTACTAACTCCAGTTTTCTTTTCTCTGAACTAGTCTTGCAGTGTCTCTTGATGATTTTATACTGTTGAAGAGTACTGAAGTAAATAGGCTAAGGCCCCTTTCACACTGACGATCCGTTCAGATCCGCCTGTCAGTATGGTCAGGATGGATCCGCCTGAACGGATGCTCCATAGAGGTCTATGGAGCGTCAGATGTCAGCGGTGACATGTCCGCTGACATCCGACCCGCTCCGATCCGAAAAAGTGTGACGGAGGAAAAAGCTATTTTTCCATCCGTCATCGGATCGGGTGACGATGGACACTGCGGTCCCTCATCACCCAATCTCCCATAGGGGAGAGCGGGGCTGTGACAGGTCCATCCCTGCGCAGTCTGCAGAGACAGACCTGTCATTTTCCTGCTCAGCGGAGATCGCTCCGGCGATCCCCGCTGAGCAAGCGGATATCCACGGGGCGGATCACCAATGATCCGCCCCGTGTGAAAGGGGCCTTAAAGGGGGGGGGGCACCCTGAAAAAACAAATAAATGTTAAAAATTAAAAAAAATCTAAAAAAAAAAAAATGAAAAAAATTTTTTTTTTTTTACTTACCAGAAATGCCTGTTGCTAGGCACTTTCTCCTAATCTTCCTCTTCCTCCTCCGCGGAGATCTTCTGTCTTCTCTCCGTCGCGGCGTCTCCTGGGTAATGAGTCGCGCTGTGTTCTGGGAACTGTGTGTTCCAGAACACAGCGCGTCCCATTCAGAAAGCGCTGCGGGACTCGCGCATGCGCAGTAGCTGCGGGACTCGCGCATGCGCAGTAGAAACGGGCAGTGAAGCCATAAGGCTCCGCTGCCTGTTTCCCTTACAAGGGATGGCGGCGCCGGGACCCGAGAGCCGAGGGACGGGTCGGCCTCGGGCGGCCGACATCGCGGGCGCCCTGGACAGGTGAGTGTGTTTATTAAGTCAGCAGCTGCAGTGTTTGCAGCTGCTGACTTTTTTTTTTTTATAACTGGCCCTCCGCTTTAAGGAATTTCAGCTTTCAAGTAGTTGCAGATTAGGGATGAGCACAGGTGTGTTTGGATACTAGTCTAATCTCACCTAAGAGCCTGTTCAAACAGGGGCGACTTGTCAGGCGACTTAGGCGCAAAATTATGTACCCTTGTCAACTCTCACTCTTTCTCCTGTAGTGCCCTGCTCCCCAGCACACACCTGTATCATTAGTGTGTCTGTTTCCTGCAAAACCTGGCTCAACCTACCAAAATAAACAATGGCACGGGCTTGCCTCTTAACACCATGCATGTATGTCCAACGTATTTTATCAACACAGGGTACAATTGGAATTTACATGTGATACATGAGTGCAGCCACATACAGCCATTTTCTTGTATGGCAGGTTACATGCAATGCAGCATCTACTGCTCCCCTGGATCTCAAATTTACAATAGGTGCGAAAAAAACGCCTACAAAAAGCATGAACCTTAAGTGATGCTTAGGTGTTGTATGAACGCATATGGTGGTGTCGCAGCGGGCAGCAAAATGTGATGGGTAGCCGAATGTGACATGACAGGGGCACCGGAACTGAGCTGCAGCTCTGTGTGTCCATTCAGACACAGAGCCACAGCTCAGTCCCACCCCCTCTCTCTCCGCATAATCTCACTTACTTTGATTGACATCCGCAGGATCCAATGCTGTTTTGCTGCTCTCTCAGCCAATGAGGAGGAAGAGTCCCAATTTTCAGCTTTCAGAGCTGTCACTCTTAGAATGACAATGCTACAATGTACCCATATGACATTTTTATAATTTTTTTTCACACAAATATAACTTTCTTTTGGTGGGATTTAATCACTACTGGGGTCTTTATTTTTGCTAAACAAAAAAAAAAAAAGGGCAAACATTTTTAATTTTTTTTAAGATTTTCATAGTTTTTTGCAAATGGGTAATTTTTCGCCTTCATTGATGTGCACTGGTGATGCGGCACTGATGAGGCTGCACTGATAGGTGGTACCGATGGACACTGATAGTTGGCACTGAGCACTGATAGGTAGCATTGATGGGCACTGATAGGTGGCATTGATGGGCACTAGTAGGTGACACTGATGGGCATCACTGATAGGTGGCACTGCTTAGCAGTGCTGATATGCACTGGTAGGTGGCACTGCTTAGCAGCAGGGGGTCTGGAGTGTGTGGGACCGATGTCCCACTTACTCCAGACGGTAACTCTACAACACTCTGGCTTTCCCCAGACAGAACACTGCATAGGACACTTTTGGTGATTTTTTTGTTATTTTACTGTTTTATTGTCTTATTTATAAAAGTATATTCAATGGTTTTCTTCACCAGGGAATTTGTCAGGTCAGCCCCCCTCCCGCCACACTCCAGTGCCCTCCACTGCTTACTGGAGCCATCGGCAGTGGCAGAGGCGATCGGATCTTCACCCTTGCTGGGTATGGAGAAGAGTGAAGGGAAGATTGCCCCCACCCATCTCCATAACATTGCAGGGCAGAAGCGACGTCAAAACGTCACTTCCGCCTATAACTCTTAAAGGGACATTGTTTTTTTTAATTACAAAATTTATTTTTTTATTGTATTTTAGTGTAAATATGAGATCTGAGGTATTTTTGACCCCAGATCTCATATTTAAGAGGTCCTGTCATGCTTTTTTCTATTACAAGGGATGTTTACATTCCTTGTAATAGGAATAAAAGTGACACAATTTTTTTTTTTTTTTTAAAACAGTGTAAAAATAAAAAATATTATGTAAAATAAATAAGAAAAGAAAAAATTATTTAAACGTGCCCCGTCCCACCAGGCTCGTGTGCAGAAGAGAACTCATACGTGAGTAGCGCCCAAATAGGAAAATGGTGTTCAAACACATGTGAGTTATCGCCGCGATCGGTAGAGCAAGAGCAATAATTTTTTTTTTTTTAACATAAAGTTTTTATTACATTTTCACAGTACATGTCAGAACAGTGATACAATCTCAACAATGATAATTATGGCAGTTTACAGTGGTACATTAAGAGAAATAAAAAGTCAGATCGGGACAGAGCAGCGTAGCAACAAATCAGATTACAGAATACATATAGGCAGTGTGTCCAATAGGCCGGAATTGCACTCAGAGAGTAAGATCCATGGGCCGCTCATCAGCACAGGTGGGATACCAACATTCATAGCAAACACAAATCATCCCAACACAACTTAAAAGGGCAGACAGAATCCTCGGCCCTCCCCACCGCTACCACCCTCCCAGCTAGAGATTCCCACACCGTCCGGAGCCCAGTGATTAAGGGAGTGGTCTCTCTTTGATCCAGGGGCCCCATATCTTGTCAAATTTGTTGGGACAGTTCCTTCCCAGGTACGTCAACTTATAGAGCGGTAAGGCCGCATCGATCAGGGCTCTCCATTGGGAAACCATTGGGGGGCTAGGGTCCTGCCATTTGATTAGGATAGCTTTCCTAGCATAAAAGGCTGAGTAGAATACAAATAGTTTTTTAGCCTGCGGGGCTGGGGGCGTGTCCACAACCCCTAATAAAAGGGGTAGTGGATCACAGGGGACATCGAATTGGCCTATAGAGCCGATCTCCGATGCCACCCCCCTCCAGAAGGTCTGTAGATGCACACAGGATCAGACAATATGGAAGAACGTGCCAGAGGCCCAGCCACATTTAGGACACGTACCAGTTCTATTAGGATAAATTCTGGCTAAATGGTCTGGGGAGTAGTAAGCTCGGTGGATAAATCTAAGTTGGGTGTATCTGTCTCTAGAGGAGATCATAAGGGGTAGATATTGCTGGACACCCTCCTCCCAATCATCCTCCGCCAATTCCGGTATATCCCGCTGCCATCTGGAGAACAGACGGGAGACAACAGATGTATCAATACTATTTAGAACCGCATATAGGGTCGACAGCGTTTTCTTTTCATTTGGTAGGGACAGAATGGTCTCCACAGGGGACGCCTCCAGAACAATAGCACATGGAAACTGTGCGCGGTAGGCATGCCGGAGCTGAATGTATCTAAAAAACATAGAGTTAGGTAGCCCGTACCTACGTTTCAGTTCATCATATGGAAGCAACCCCTGCGGGGAGGAAATATCCGCCAAGGTTTTGATACCACTCCGTGCCCACAACATCGGGTCCGGAATGGTTCAAAAGTGGGGCAGCCGCGGGTTCCCCCACAGCGGAGTATCGGGGGACCAACTATGCGGTTTCCCTATTCTAGCCCTAACTATATCCCAAACCCTCAGTGTGGTCCGCATCGAGGAGGTAACCCCGGGAGCAATAATTTTAGCCCTAGACCTCCTCTGTAACTTAAAAATATGCAACTTGTAGAATCTTTTAAATGTCGTCTATGGAGATTTTTAAAGGTAAAAGTTTGTCGCCGTTCCATGAGCAGGCGCAATTTTGAAGCGTGACATGTTTACTCGGCGTAACATTATCTTTCACAATATAAAAAAATTGGGCTAACTTTACCGATGTCTTATTTTTTAATTCAAAAAAGTTTATTTTTTTCCAAAAAAGTGCGCTTTTAAGACCGCTGCACAAATACAGTGTGACAGAAAGTATTGCAACGACCGCCATTTTATATTTTAAATATATATATATATAAAATATAGAAAACCTGCACAGAAGCAAGGGATATCATTTACAATTAGCATCTTCTAAAAAAGTAATTACATTTTGCAGGAGCTTTTTCTATTTCTAGATTTTTTAATCTTTGTAAATGTAGATAAACTTCCTGGTTCCTGGAGGGGGGGTTTCCATAGCTAAGGGTTGGCAACTTCCTCTGATACTGCTGTTGCTATGGAAACCCAACCTACAACTTATTACACTGCTCCTGCTGCTCTGAGCATGTGCAAGATTTGGAGGTGCATGGTAACCTGGGTAACCATATGAAATACAGGAAGAGATACAGTCTGGCTTCAGATGCCCACACATTTGATGGCTGCAGCCTGCTGGGACCTACAAAAGTAAGAAATCAATGGTGTAAAAATACAAAACAGATCTTAATTTACAGCATACCTTTACTAGAATACATTAAGCATGAGGATTACAGGGATATTTTTATCGAAATAGTTAAATTTCAGCCGGAAAACACCGCTTTAACAATGAACTTCTCTTATTTTCTCCATTTTTGTCTGTTAAATTTACCAGTAAAGGCCCCTAGATGCCAGTAGGTGACATGATGACTGTAAAAATTTGCTGTTGATCCTGCCAGAAATCGTGTGAGCTGCTCTTCCATAAATACAGTATGGTGTATCTATGACAATGCCAACTTTAAAAGACTCATAATTTCTAATAGGCAGACAATCAGGGACTATGTACAAAATGCATGCCAAGACATCTTTGAGCAGGTGACTTCCAGAGATCGATCACTGGCTGCTTTCATTGGCTGGGCCAATACGACCTCACACCCGTGCATGTGCAGTTCAATCAGCTTCAGCGTTGCTGAGTTTCTACAGTGCGTAGGTCACTGTATAGGGTTCCACGTTAATTCATGTGCTTTAACCACTTAACGACCGGCCCATAGCCGAATGACGGCTACAGGGCGGTTGTTTAACTCTGGGAGGACGTCATATGACGTCCTCCTAGAATTCCGCTCTCACGCGCCCCCTGGGGCGCGCACTCGCGAGCATCCGTGACCGCCGGGTCCACAGGACGTTTACCACATGATCGCTCCGTCAAATGACGGAGTGATCACTTGTAAACAAACCGGCGTCATGTTATGATGCCGGTTCCTCCCTCCCCCTCTCTGTACCGATCGGTACAGCGGAGGGGGAAGAGATCGGTGTCAGCAGCGCTGTGGGCTGCATCTGCAGTGCCCACATCGCTGCTCACCGAAATTTAACCCCTCAATTCCCTCCCATTACTCTGCAATACTTTGCAACACTCTGCAATACCCTGCAACACTCTGCAATGCTCTGCAACACCCGCCAATACCCTGCAACACTCTGCAATACCCTGCAACACTCTGCAATGCTCTGCAACACCCGCCAATACCCTGCAACACTCTGCAATGCTCTGCAACACCCGCCAATACCCTGCAACACTCTGCAATGCTCTGCAACACCCGCCAATACCCTGCAACACTCTGCAATGCTCTGCAACACCCGCCAATACCCTGCAACACTCTGCAATGCTCTGCAACACCTGCCAATACCCTGCAACATTCTGCAATGCTCTGCAACACCCGCCAATACCCTGCAATGCTCTGCAACGCAATACTCAGCAACGCCATACTCTGAGATACCCAGCCATACTCTGAGATACCCAGCCATACTCGGAGATACCCAGCCATACTCGGAGATACCCAGCCATACTCGGAGATACCCAGCCATAGTCAGTGATACCCTGCAATATCCAGCCATAGACACCCCTCCCTCCGCCCTCCGGTGCTTCTACCGACTCGCCAATACGATCAAAGCCAGAATCTTTTTTTTTTTTTTTCAGGCTTTCCAGCTTAGAGGTGAGATGCGGGGTCTTATTGACCCCATATCTCACTGTAAAGAGGACCTGTCATGCCATATTCCTATAACAAGGGATGTTTACATTCCTTGTAATAGGAATAAAAGTGATCAAAAAATGTATTTTTGGGGAAAAAAATGTCAAACTAAAATAAAGTAAAATGAACAATAAAAAAAAATTTTTTTTTAAAGCACCCCTGTCCCCATGTGCTCGCATGCAGAAGCGAACGCATACGTAAGTCCTGCCCACATATGAAAACAGTGTTCAAACCACACATGTGAGGTATCGCTGCGAACGTTAGAGCGAGATCAATAATTCTAGCCCTAGACCTCCTCTGTAACTCAAAACATATAACCAGTAAAAAAAAATTTAAAGCGTCGCCTATGGGGATTATTAAGTAGTGACGTTTGGCGCCATTCCACGTGCATGTGCAATTTTGAAGAGTGACATGTTAGGTATCTATTTACTCAGCATAACTTCATCTTTCACTTTATGCAAAAATTGGGCTAACTTTACTGTTTTTTTTTGTTTTTTTTTTTAAGCACAAAACAGTTTTTTTCCCCAAAAAAACGCGTTCGAAAAATTGCTGCGCAAATACCGTGCGAGATAAAAAGTTGCAACGACCACCATTGTATTCTCCAGGGTGTTTGGTAAAAAAAACATATATAATGTTTTGGGATTCTATGTAATTTTCTAGCAAATAAATTATGATTTTTACATGTAGGAGAGAAATGTCAGAATTGTCCTGGGTGCTGCAGAACACCTGATGGCGCTCCCTGCATGTTAGGCCTCTGTATGTGGCCACACTGTGTAAAAGTCTCACACATGTGGTATCGCCGTACCCGGGAGTAATAGCAGAATGTGTTTTGGGGTGTAATTTGTGGTATGCATATGCTGTGTGTGAGAAATAAACTGATAATATGACAATTTTGTGAAAAAAAAAAAAGTAAAAAAAATCTTGATTTTTGCAAAGAATTGTGGGAAAAAATGACAACTTCAAAAAACTCATCATGCCTCTTACTAAGTACCTTGGAATGTCTTCTTTCCAAAAAGGGGTCATTTGGGGGATTTTTGTACTTTTCTGGCATGTTAGGGTCTCCAGAATTGAAATAGGCCGTCAGTACTTCAAGTGTGATAAATTTTCAGATATTGGCACCATAGCTTGTGGACTCTATAACTTTCACAAAGACCAAATAATATCCACCAATTTTTACTTATTTTTACCAAAGATATGTAGTAGTATAAATTTTGGCAAAAATTTATGAAGAAAAAATTACTAATCTGCTAAATTTTATAACAGAAACAAAGAAAAATTCATTTTTTTACAGAATTTTCAGTTTTTTTTTCTTTTATAGCACAAAAAATTAAAAAACGAGCGGTGATTAAATACCACCAAAAGAAAGCTCTATTTGTGTGAAAAAAAGGACAAAAATTTTATATAGGTCCAGTGTTGCATGACTGAGTAATTGTCATTCAAAATGTGAGAGCACCGAAAACTGAAAATTGGTCTGGTTATTAAGGGTGTTTAAGTGCCCAGTGGTCAAGTGGTTAACCACCTCAATACAGTGCACTTACACCCCCTTCCTGACCAGATCAGCTTTCAGCGCTGTCACAGTTTGAATGACAATTACTCAGTCATGCAACACTGTACCCATATGAAACTTGCGTCCTTTTTTCCACACAAATTGAGCTTTCTTTTAGTGGTATTTAATCACTTTTTATTTGTTTCTGTCATACATTTTTGCTAATTAGTATTTTTTCTTCATACATTTTGGCCAAAATTTATACTGCTACATATCTTTGTTAAAAATAACCCACATTAGTATATATTATTTGGTCTTTGTGAAAGTTATAGAGTCTACAAACTATGGTGCCAATCACTGAAAATTGATCACATCTGATCAGGCCTTCAGTACATCAGGTGTATCTCATTTCTTGAGACACTAACAAGTCAGGAAAGTACAAATACCCCCCAAATGAGCACTTTTTAGAAAGTAGACATTCCAAGGTATTAAGTAAGTAGCATGGTGAGTTTTTTAAGTTGTAATTTTTTCCCACAATTCTTTGCAAAATGAAGATTTTTTTTTATTATTATTTTTTTTTACAAAATTGTCATATTATCAGGTTATTTCTCACATACAGCATATGCATACAACAAATTACACCCCAAAATACATTCTGCTACTCTTCCCGAGTATGGCGATACCACATGTGTGAGACTTTTACACAGCCTGGCCACATACAGAGCACCAACATTGAAGTAGTACCTTCAGACGTTCTACGAGCAAAAATGACGCATCTCATTTCTCAACCACCTAATACACTTTTGAAGGCCCTGGAGTACCAGGACAATGGAATTTCCCATAAATGACCCCATTTTGGAAAGCAAACACCCCACTGTATAATCTGGGAGGCATAATGAATCTTTTGAACGGTTCATTTTTTTTCCAGAAGTTTTTGGATTATGTGGAAAAAAATGAAAAGGCATTTTTTTTTTACACAAAGTTGTCAATTTATAAGATATTTCTAACACATAGCATATATATAGCAAAAATTACATCCCAAAACACATTCTGCTACTCCTCCCGAGTATGGTGATACCACATGTGTAGGACTTTTACACAGCCTGGTCACATAGAGAGGCCGAACATTGAAGTAGTACCTTCAGGCGTTCTAGGAGCATAAATGACATATCTAATTTCATTCCTACCTATCACACTTTTGAAGGTCCTGGAGCACCAGGACAGTGCAATTACCCACAAAATGACCCCATTTTGGAAAGCAAACACCCAAACGTATATTCTATGAGGCATGGGCTGCAGATAGGTACTCTGGTACTCTGATGGCCTGGTGACAGGTACTTGAGTACTCTGATGGCCTGGTGACAGGTACTCGGGTACTCTGATGGCCTGGTGACAGGTACTCGGGTACTCTGATGGCCTGGTGACAGGTACTCAGGTACTCTGATGGCCTGGTGACAGGTTCTCTGATGGCCTGGCGACTGGTATTTGGGTACTCTGAAGGACGGTGATAGGTACTCAGGTACTCATATGGATTGTGACAGGTACTCGGGTACTCAAATGAACTGTGACAGGTACTCAGGTACTCAGATGAACTGTGACAGGTACTCAGATGAACTGTAACAGGTACTCGGGTACTCAGATGGACTGGGACAGGTACTCAGATGAACTGTGACAGGTACTCGGGTACTCAGATGAACTGGGACAGGTACTCGGGTACTCTGATGGACTGTGACAGGTACTCGGGTACTCAGATGGGCTGTGACAGGTACTCGGGTACTCTGATGGACTGTGACAGGTACTCAAGTACTCTGATGGACTGTGAGTGACAGGTACTATGATGGGTGGTGACAGGTCCTCTTTATTGGGGGGGGCAATCAGTGTGATTGGTGTACACTGTAAGCGGTAACGAGATCTTACCGCAATCTCCTCCTCACACACGATCGGTGTGTGAGGAGGAGAACCCGGTAACATCTCGTTACCGTGGTTTGTTTACATTTTAGTGATCGGCTGTGAAACGATCACAGCTGATCACGTGGGTAAACAGCCGGCCAATGGCTGTTTACCAGCGTCGGTGACAAGCAGTGTTCCCGGGGAACATGCCGCCACCAACGTGCACGCGCAGCGAGCTCGCAATCGCGCGCATGCTCCGTGCACAGTGGGGGTGTGACCATCTGTGATCGGCCGTGACTTCACCATGGCCGATCATGTGGTAAACAGCCATACCCAATGGCTGTTCACCCCCTTCGTTGTCGAGCGATGTCTCCGTGACACGCCGCCACCGAAGAAACAGGGATGCGCGCGCACGATCGCGCACATTTCCTGTTTAAACGGGAGGACATCATATGATGCCCTCCCGCCACAATAGGTCAGCCGCCTTGCCGTCATTTGACAGTTAATACATTTTTGCTGGAGAACTGAAAACTGTTGCCATAATGCTTGAAAAATGTTAACTGGAGCTAAAGCCTAACTCCGCATTTATTGTTCATTTAAATAGCTTGTTCGGGCCAAGCTGGACAAAACAGACTAACCACCTGCCATCTGCTATATAGACTAATGATGGTGGAGGGGTGGCTTTCTCGATCTTATCGTTCATGTCATATGACATCTCCTCAGTCTTGCTGTGCTTGCGTGCCCACGGTGGCGTGCAGATCCGCGGCACGGTGGACAGGGCGCAACCCTGATCTTGGTAAAGAGATGCTAATGAGGCTTTTTACTCATGTGATCAACGGTGTCCAATCACAGCTGATCAAATGTAAACAAGGAAATGCCATTTATTGTCTCTCCTCGCCTCACACTGAAGGCATGTGAGGAAAGAATAGCCAATCAGCGGCATTTCATCACAGGGGAGATCTGTATAGATAATCGGGGCAATTATTATCAGTGTAACCCCAGTAGTGATGCCAATTTGTGCCCATCAGTGAAGCCAGTCAGTGCTGCCTATCATTGGTCATAAGTGACACCTATCAGTGCACATCAGTTCCCATCCATGCTGCATATCGGTGCCACCTATCCTTGCCCATCAGTGCTGCATATTAGTGCCGTCTCATCAGTGCTGCCTATCAATGCAACCTATCAGTGCTCATCAGTGCAGCCTTAACAGCTCACATCAGTGAAGGAAACAGTTACTGACAACATTTTCTGACAGAAGCTAAGAATATATATATATATCTTTTTTTTTTTTTTTTTTTTTTTACATTTTCAGTCTTTTTTGTTTTTTTTAGCAAAATATAAAAAACCCAGCTGTGATTAACTGTTCCTGACCGGCTAATGTCTTTTTACGGGGCAGAATGGCACCCCTGCGTGAAACCCCGTATGGGGCTCGCGTACGCCACCGGAGGCATGCGCGCGCCCGCTGCAAAGTTGTGCTATGTTTATAGCGCAAAAAATAAAAACCACCAAATGAAAGCTCTATTTGTGGGAAAAAAAAGGATGCAAATTTTGTTTGGGTACAGTGTCTGGTCAGGGGGTAAAATCTTCCGTGGCTGAAGTGGTTAAATACCACCAAAATAAAGCTCTATTTCTGTGAAAAAAAAATGAAAAGAATTTAATTGAGGTACAACTTTGCATGACCATGCAATTGTCATTCAAAGAGTAACAGCGTTGAAAGCTGAAAATTGGCCAGGGCAGGAAGGGGGTAAAAGGGCTGAATTTGTTAATTGAACATTAAACATGAAGTTAACTGAAAAGCCCTATTCCAGATTCTGGTCCCTTCATCCCCCATTGGAGTACCCCTGTACCCTGAATCTTCATTCATGCCTTCTAGTCAGTAATGTCACAAGATCCTCTTCTTCCTATGTCAGTGATTGGATCCTAAATATTGCAGAGGGTTACAGCATTCTCCTTTGAGATCAGGGCTTGTGGGCATAGCTCCCAACTGTCCCTGATTTCGAGGGACTGTCCCTGATTTGGAACAAAGTTCCAATGTCCCTCTTTCCTCCTCATTTGTTCCTCATTTTGGTCTGATCTATATAGTCGTATATAAAATACACTTTTTATCTTTTAAAAAGTGTTTTCCAGTGCTAAACCTTTCATCCAGTTTCTAAATGGCTGCATTTGTAAATGTCAAAAGCCAATAAAAAGTAATAGTACTGATAAGTTAAACCCAAAAGTGCTTTTTTTTTTTTTTTTTTTTTTTTGCATAATTCTCCTTTTAGGGGTGTGTCCTATGCCTACATTCTCATCTCAAAAAGGATGTACCCCTACCCATTCACAAGGGCTACCGGATTCCGATAAGCCCCCCACCCACAGACCCCAACAACCAATGGCCAGGGTTGTCGGGAAGAGGCCCTTGTCCTCATCAACATGGGGACAAGGTGCTTTGGGGTGGGGGGGCCGCAGGGTGCCGGTTTTTATTAGAGAGGCGACATTGTGGCTTCAATATAGATGGAGATCTGACTTGGAGGCAACTTCAACTGAAATCAATGGGTACAAGTCGCCTAGAAGTAGGATTGAAGTCGTACAAGAACCTTTTCTGAAGTCAGAGCGACTGCAGTAGTGTACATTAAGATGGCTCACTTCCATTGATTTTCTTAACCGCGCGATTTGGGGCGACTTGAAGTCGGATCCCAGGTTGCTCTTACAATCTCATTCCCTTATATAGCAAAGCCTGTGGTTTTCTGGCCTTAGGCAGTTAGCTAAAACATTATATAAGAAAACAAGTTAAAGCAACTTGTCCTTAGACGCCAGTTTAGAATTATCAGTCTCCATTTTAGATAAAATAGTCACACAATAAACATTAAAACTTTTCCAACACTCAATAAAAACAACAATTTTTTTTTTTTTTTTTTTACTTTTTTATTAATTTTTTTTTTATAATTTTACTTAACCGGGTCAATCCAAGTCCAGAACAAAAAACCCAGAACCACCACTATTTCCAATCTTCAAACCCAAAATGGACGGGGTTATCTAATGCGATGTGAATCCAATGTCATTAATGTCATCCACGTCAATCTCAATGAGTGATGCGTAAAGGTGGTCTATTGATATGGCAAACCACCACTATTTCCAATCTTCAAACCCAAAATGGATGGGGTTATCTAATACAATGTAAATCCAATGTCATTAATGTCGTCCAGCAATGTTGATCCACGTCAATCACAACAAATGACTTGTACAGCACTACCTATACAAACTAAATTACCTCATGGTGCATTTTGCCACCAGTGTCTATCTGTGGTATAGTGTAATTCTTTACCCTATATGCTTACAAACACAAACACATATTTTAGCCAATTTTTAGACAGGGTCTAATTAACCTACTAGCATGCCTTTGGAGTGTGGGAGGAAACCGGAGTACCCGGAGGAAACCCACGCAGACACAGGGAGAACATGCAAACTCCAAGCAGATGGTGTCGTGATAAGGATTTGAACCAGCGACCCTATTGCTGCTAGGTGAAAGTGCTAACCACTACACCACTGTGCTGCCCAAAATAATGGTGGTCTATTAACCACTTAACAACCGGCCCATAGCCGAATGACGGCTACAGGGCAGTTGTTTAACTCTGGGAGGCCGTCATATGACGTCCTCCCAGAATTCCGCTCTCGTGCACCCCCCTGGGGTGCGCACTCGAGAGCATCCGTGACCTATGGACCCGGCGTATCACGGATCACGGTTAAACGGCCGTTCATCGCGGCCGTTTACCACGTGATCGCTCCGTCAAATGACAGAGTGATCACTTGTAAACAAACCGGCGTCATATTATGATGCTGGTTCCTCCCTCCCCCTCTCTGTACCGATCGGTACAGCGGAGGGGGAAGAGATCGGTGTCAGCAGCGCTGTGGGCCCCATTTGCAGTGCCCACATCGCTACTCACCGAAATTTAACCCCTCAATTCCCTGCCATTACTCTGTAATACCCTGCAATACTCTGCAGTACCAGCAAATACTCTGCAATACCCGCAAATACTCTGCAATACCCGCAAATACTCTGCAATACCCACATATACTCTGCAATACCTGCAAATATTCTGCAATACTCTGCAATACCCACAAATACTCTGCAATACCCGCAAATACTCTGCAATACTCTGCAATACCCGCAAATACTCTGCAATACCCACAAATACTCTGCAACACCCACCAATACTCTACAACACCCGCAAATATTCTGCAACACCCGCAAATACTCTGCAACACCCGCAAATACTCTGTAACACCCGCCAATACTCTGCAACACCCGCCAATACTCTGCAACACCCGCCAATACTCTGCAACGCCCGCAAATACTCTGCAACGCCCGCCAATACTCTGCAGTACCCGCCAATACTCTGCAGTAAAATTCCAGCCAATACTCTGCAATACCAGTTAATACTCTGCACTACCCTCCAATACTCTGCAGTACCCGCCAATACTCTGCAGTAAAATTCCAGCCAATACTCTGCAATACCCCGCCAATACTCTGCAATACCCAGCCATAGACGGTGATACCCTGCAATACCCAGCCAAAGACATCCCCCCCCCCTCCCGCCACCCTCTGGTGCTTCTACCGACTCGCATTTGCAGTGCCCACATTGCTACTCACCGAAATTTAACCCCTCAATTCCCTGCCATTACTCTGCAATACCCTGCAATACTCTGCAGTACCAGCAAAAACTCTGCAATACCCGCAAATACTCTGCAATACCCACATATACTCTGCAATACCCGCAAATATTCTGCAATACTCTGCAATACCCACAAATACTCTGCAATACCCGCAAATACTCTGCAATACTCTGCAATACCCGCAAATACTCTGCAATACCCACAAATACTCTGCAACACCCACCAATACTCTACAACACCCGCAAATATTCTGCAACACCCGCAAATACTCTGCAACACCCGCAAATACTCTGCAACACCCGCAAATACTCTGTAACACCCGCCAATACTCTGCAACACCCGCCAATACTCTGCAACACCCGCAAATACTCTGCAACGCCCGCCAATACTCTGCAGTACCCGCCAATACTCTGCAGTAAAATTCCAGCCAATACTCTGCAATACCAGTTAATACTCTGCACTACCCTCCAATACTCTGCAGTACCCGCCAATACTCTGCAGTAAAATTCCAGCCAATACTCTGCAATACCCCGCCAATACTCTGCAATACCCCGCCAATACTCTGCAATACCCAGCCATAGACGGTGATACCCTGCAATACCCAGCCATAGACATCCCCCCCCCCCCTCCCGCCACCCTCTGGTGCTTCTACCGACTCGCATTTGCAGTGCCCACATTGCTACTCACCGAAATGTAACCCCTCAATTCCCTGCCATTACTCTGCAATACCCTGCAATACTCTGCAGTACCAGCAAATACTCTGCAATACCCGCAAATACTCTGCAATACACACATATACTCTGCAATACTCTGCAATACCCGCAAATATTCTGCAATACTCTGCAATACCCACAAATACTCTGCAATACCCGCAAATACTCTGCAATACTCTGCAATACCCGCAAATACTCTGCAATACCCACAAATACTCTGCAACACCCACCAATACTCTACAACACCCGCAAATATTCTGCAACACCCGCAAATACTCTGCAACACCCGCAAATACTCTGCAACACTAGCCAATACCCTGTAACACCCGCCAATACTCTGCAACACCCGCCAATACTCTGCAACACCCGCAAATACTCTGCAACGCCCGCCAATACTCTGCAGTACCCGCCAATACTCTGCAGTAAAATTCCAGCCAATACTCTGCAATACCAGTTAATACTCTGCACTACCCTCCAATACTCTGCAGTACCCGCCAATACTCTGCAGTAAAATTCCAGCCAATACTCTGCAATACCCCGCCAATACTCTGCAATACCCAGCCATAGACGGTGATACCCTGCAATACCCAGCCATAGACATCCCCCCCCCCCCTCCCGCCACCCTCTGGTGCTTCTACCGACTCGCCAATATGATCAAAGCCAGAATCTTTTTTTTTTATTATTTCAGGCTTATTGACCCCATATCTCACTGTAAAGAGGACCTGTCATGCCATATTCCTATTACAAGGGATATTTACATTCCTTGTAATAGGAATAAAAGTGATCAAAAAATGTATTTTTGGGGAAAAAAATGTCAAACTAAAATAAATAAAGTAAAATGTACATTGTACCCCATACTCATTCACATAGGGTGGGGGACCGGGATCCGGGGGCCCCCTTATTAAAGGGGGCTCACGGATTCCGATAAGCCCCCCGCCCGCAGACCCCGACAACCAACGGCCAGGGTTGTCGGGAAGAGGCCCTTGTCCTCATCCACATGGGGACAAGGTGCTTTGGGGTGGGGGGCCCCCCATTTTGAGGGCACACGGCCTGATATGGCTCAGGAGGGGGGCACTCGCTTGTCCCCACCCCCTTTCCTGACCGGCCGGATTGCGTGCTCGGATAAGGGACTAATATGGACCTAGGGGGGGCCCCCACGCCGTTTTTTCGGCGTAGGGCTTCCCCTGTAAGTCCATACCAGGTGACGTGGTCAGCGACGCTTCATTCCCGGCTACCTTTAGCCGTGCTCAAAATTAAAGGACTTTTCTCCTTGCAGGAAAAGTCCATTCATTTCAAAAGTACGGCAGACTAGCACACACACGGCCGTATTGTCTGCCGGACTGCAAGTCCGGCAGACATATTTTGGTGCAAAAGCTACTTTCTTAGTCCGCCGGACTTTTGGATAAAAAAAGTCCACCAGAGCCCACACACGGGGGGATTTTGCGCCCGACTTTTCCACCGGATTGTTTGATCATGTGTACGCGGCATTATTCTTTCATTCCCTGTCAAGCATCTTTCTCCATTTCTGGCTTATGAAGCTGAAGCCATCAAACAATCTTTGTCGTGCATTTGCAATTCTCTTCTCTTTCTTTCTTTTGTGGTGAATCAGTTTCTTCACTTCAAATTTCTCATTTGTGTCTATTTCTGGGCACTGCAACAAGAAAATACATAAATCAGACCTATAATTCAATACATGACATGCCAACCAGGACATTAATTTTCAAATGTAACACTATACTACCTAATCTTGTCATTATAACTGATATTTCAGTTCTTCTATGAACGTATAATGATATTTTATAATAATAATTAGCAGTGGGGTGCATGTGGAATATAGAAAATGTACAGATGATTTTTTTTTGCAGTTTATAAATCATTCTGCAATTCTTAGTGACTGATTGCAGCTCTCTATGAAATGATCTCCTTGTATATGCTCACATTATATGAATTGTACTTCCAATGGACTTACTTCAGGCATCCACAATGGAGAAGTGACTTTTCCTTCCTCCAGCTTCTTCCAGTCAATAGATCTGAAGAAGGGGTGTTCTCGCAATCTTGTCACTGCCCACCTGCGATCTCTCGGATATTTTTCAAGAAGCTGTAATGAAAAAGATATGAAATTTAGCATACAGTAGATTGTCACTAATAGAAAATAATAAATGAGCCAGTTTAGTGCTGACTATTAAAAAAAAAAAAAAAACTTCTCAGAATGTCATATTTTAGCTCCTTAGTGTAGTTTTAAATTAAGGCATGTCTGCTAGAAAGATCTAAGGTAACATTCCTGAACCAGTCTAGGGCTTCCCCCAACAGCTCATGTTTTCAGGATGTCATATGGCTAGTTCAGATGTAATGCTGACCTCCTGTGTGGTCAATATTCTTCCATAAAATCTGTATTTAACACTTCCAGAAGTCATATACCCCCTCTGTGCTAATCCCTTCATCACTGTAGCACATAGCAATGCAGAAAAGGCTTTTTACATAGACAACACCAAGGACCTATAGCTCTTAGATAATTCTAATTCTAGACTATCTATACTTACTCGTTCAATAACATCTCGAAGGTCAGGGTCAATGTTCCTTGGATAGAAGTAGTTCCTGGATCCGACTGATTCTGGTTCTGCTCCTGTGGCCATTTCAAACAGGATGACACCAAGGGAATAATAGTCGGCCGTGGCATCGTAGGGTTTTTGATCGTAAACCTGATAAAACAGAGAGTAAGGGTATAAAGTATAAGTATAAAATAAAGCACATGATGAACCATACACAGAGCAGTGATAATAGGTAAAGAATAATTGGTAGAAATGACAGGTCACAGTGTGGTCTCTGATGTTTTTAGGCTTCTTGTCACAATCATTGTGACCCTGCTTCCTTCATCTCCAAAAGTCTTGTTCTTTCATTATACTGCTATGGCTGATAAACATAATAATATAAAATGGATGTGGTAAAGGGGCAAAAGAAGGGTGTTTTTTACATACCTCTGGGGCCATATAGCCTGGGGTACCGGCACAACTATTCGCTTTCTTGGATCCAAACATATCGACTTTAGAAAGGCCAAAATCTGCAATCTTTACGTGGCCGGAGCTGTCAAGGAGTATGTTCTCAGGTTTCAAGTCTCTGTAAAAGAAAAGGAGAAAGTTATATTTACAGATCAAATATTTAAAATCAAAGTTCACCCAATACTAATAGGTCAGTTTTAGATGGGTACCAACGGGTTAGATCACCTACTAACTTTCTGCACCACTTTATGAATCTCAGCATGAACCTCGTTCCCAGCTTACAGCAGTTGAAGAAACCATGTCAAGTCCCAGTCTGTCATTCTGCAATGCTTTACCATCTTTATTCAAAACAAGGGAGCAGAAACACTCCATAGGCTGTCTTCCTCTGTCACATTTTGCCCTAGTGGGACATGATTAAGTCCCACTAGGGGGCGATACATATTAGAATGAGAAATCCTGGGGAGTGTTTCTATCCACATGTTTTAAATAAAGTTGTAGACATATTGCGGATTGATGGCGTGTGCCTCAATATTGTTTCTTCTACTGGTTTATGGGGGTTGATAGGGGCTGCTGAATGGGACATGGAGCCATGTTAGAAGGGAACATCTGCAATTACTGCAGTTCTAATGAGAGAGATTCTTAGCTTGATGTTATATTTAATTAAAATGTATGGAATATGGGAAAGTGAGGCTTTCTAACTTAGATGCACAAAAGCTTCAGCAGCAGGTGGCAGAACTGGCAGAGGGCAATTCAACCCTTTTACACCCATCCACAACTAGAGTACCAGTGTTGGGTGGTGTTATCCTTTAATAAAGAATGGCAAATATGGCAAGATCATGATGGAAATGCTTACCTATGAATGATACCACGTCCGTGCAGATATTGCAGAGCACAAAGAAGTTCAGCAGCAACAAATCTGTAAAAAAAGAGAGAAGGTCTATTAATATCACATGTCTCACAGAAATAAGTAAATAAATGATTAATAGATGATTCCTTCCTTGCTGTTCAAGTCATAGGAAGGAATGTATTACTCTGACAATGATAAACACTGTTCAGTTTTTGGGGTAATATATTAATTGGTCCTAAGCCAGCCCATAGAGATTGGATAACAGTCACCTGATCTGACCAAAAATCTCATGTCTGTGGTAGCTGACAACCACTGGCTGAGATCTGTCAGGTTGGAACATTGATTGTTGAAGATAGGCCTTGCATGCTAAGATAATGTTTTTTTTTCTGATAAAGGCTTACTTGGGTGTGTGTGTGGGCTGTTATATAAAATTAGGATTTATTATATTAATACTATATTTATGAAAATCCTTCATTATGACTGTTACTGCATGCCAAAATGCATGTCACACTTGTGGTGCCATTGATTCCTAATGACATCTCAAATGCAGGTAGCAGTTACCTTAAAAAACACACGCACCAATATGTACATTGCAAAAGTGCGTGAGGCTCACTGCTAAAAAAAAAGTCCATGGGGGTTATTTACTAACGGCAAATCCACTTTGCACTGCAAGTGCAATTGGAAGTAAAGTCACTGTAGATCCCAGAGGGACATGCAAGGAAAATAAAAAAACAGCATTTTAGCTTGCATATGATTGGATGATAAAATCAGCACAGCTTCCCCTCATTTCAGATCTACCCCTTAAATTTAGAGCGATTGCACTTCCAAGTGCACTTTCAAATGCACGTGTAGTGCAAAGTGGATTTGCCTTTCGTAAATAACCCCCATGAGTTACTTTTGGCACATTTGGCACAAGTATGGTAGCCCATACAAGTGAATAGGTTGTCCTGTGCTGTTGCACAACAAACATGCAAAGAAGTGCAAATAATCCCTTCACGTGGTGCAGGTGTGAATGCATCCTTGGACAGTATCTTTGTGAGATGTACCTTATTGAAGCAGTTGATAATGGAGCAGAAGACTTGATCAGGTCGTGTAGTTCTCCTCCTCTCATGTACTCCATAACGAAGAAGAGATCTTCCTGTAAAAGACAGAGTTATATAGAATTATATAGGTTAACAAAATGTAAAGTGGATCTGAGGTTTGTGTTTTGTCAGAAATGCAGAATTATTGGGCTTATGATAACAAAGACAGCACTGAATTTCTGCTCTTATTGAACAGGTATAGCAGAATGCTTTGATTTGTATAATTAATAGACTAAATGGGAAAAAACAAGAGATGGTCACTGTTGGGTTTACATTCACTTTAAATCTAAATTCCCATTAAAGTCAGAATACGATGCTTGGCAAGAACTTTAAAAATATATGTTCAACATATTTCCTCATTGGGAAAGCAACATCCAGAGCCACATTACATGCAAACATGTTCTACCAGGCTGCCATTACAATGACTCTATCATGAGAGAAGTACAGGGGGTATACCTGATCCGAGTCATTGACAACAAAGCCAAAATAAGAGCAACACAGCCGGGGAGAACCAGAATTCCCAACATTCTACATTGGCAGCCTCTGTGATGTTTTTCTGGTTTGGGGATTTGTTTCTAGATCTGTGCTTGACTTGGAGATCAAATAGATAATATGGATGTGATTTGATGAGTGATTGATAGGAATGTGACACTTACTTCTGATTGGAAGGTTCCATAGGCGTGTGTACAAAAAGGACTCTCTCCAACTTGTTCAAGTATTTGTCTTTCTATAAGTACACTTTTAGGATCTTCTTTTAATAATTGCCTTTTCTTTACCACCTTGACTGCCAGTTTCTGGTCTGTGGCAGGATGGGATGCCAGGGCGACCTAAAACAAAAACACAAGACACAAATGATTAGAGCTAATGATCAGCCTGACTACAATTGTTAGTGTATAGCGTGAAAACACAAGTTTATAGAGCATGAACGCTGCAGTAGGCTTTTAGCAAACTTAGAGAAAACTACAGCTAACACTAAATCCCTAGTCTGTATTCAGTGTTCCTATATTGGGGCTAAAGGATATGAAGCTCTGAAGCCAAACTCTATAGAATCTGCTAAATACAGTTTAAATACACATTGATGTGTATTTAAACTGTATTTAAATACACATTGATGTGTGTTGCCATTTTTTTTAACAATGATGTAAAATAACTTTTTTGTACATTCCTTAAAGCACATTTCATGTTCCAATTTCATTGAGCGCACACTGACGCGTCGTATTGGAAATAATAGATTTCAGTTTGTCATTGAGTAACACAGCTTAGTGAGTGTAATGTAAATGGGAAGTGGTAAGGAATACGGTGGTATGACCTCCACCGACAGCCTACTGTTAGTCCACTGACAATATTAATAACCAGCAACTCGCAATGCATTAAACCTGCTGTTCATGTTCATATATCTTTGATTACTTACTTTTCCGTAACTACCTTGACCAAGTATTTTATGAAAGATGAAGCTGTCAAGGTTAAAGTCAGCTGGTGGTCCGCATCCCACGTTGGTGCCGGGCACATCCCTGACTGCCTTGTTGACTTCCTCACTGACTACCTTGTTGATTGGCTTGCTGACAGCCTCGTCGACTGTCTCGCTGACAGCCTCGTCGACTGTCTCGCTGACAGCCTCGTCGACTGACTCGCTGACAGCCTCGTTGACTGTCTCTCTGACTGCCCCGTTGACTGTCTCTCTGACTGCCCCGTTGACTGTCTCTCTGACTGCCCTGTTGACTGTCTCTCTGACAACCTGGTTGACTGCCTCGTTGACTGCCTTGTTGACTGCCTCGCTGACTGCCTCGTTGACTGCCTCGCTGACTGTCTCGCTGACCATCTCACTGACTACAAGATAAATAGAAATCATGACATATTATTACCTTACAGAAATCGAACAGCTACTTCACAAAATACTAAATGACAATGGTGGAAAACACATGGAAAAGAGATATTCCTGTTCACCACGACTCCAAGCTGCTAAGTGGTTTGGCCAAATAAGGTGAAATAGCTTTGTTTCTAAATAGATTGCATGTCTTCATTTGTGAAAGATTTATAGGGACATGAGTAGGTACAGTAGTTGGATTTTTGACCCTATTACCTGCAAGGATATGACTTGTACATCATGTACATGTCGCAGAGTCAAAATAAGTTCAAGGCTGCAATAGAAGCTGTAAACTTGTTTTACAATAATTCTGCTGGATTTGGTACATATCATAGAAGAAAATCGGGGTGGGTATAAGAAGGCCCAATCACTTCTATACCATTCAGAATCGGTAGGTGTAAAACCACCTAATCACTACACCTTTCTAAAATGGGGAATCCCCTTCCTGGGAGCCTGGGACCATAAAACTTCCCTGCCATTACATTCCAGCCATCCATGACTAGAAGGGGCCGACTATCCCAGGAGCGTTTTCAGAACAAAGTGGACTTGGATCGTACATTAGATTCCCACATATTATAGCCCCCCTCACATAATATAGCCCCTCTGACTCCAGAGAAAAGCTAAATCTTTCTGGGTACTACTTGGGTATAATTACTTTTTCAATATTTTCCCTATAATGTAGCAAATCTTCATTTTTTAAAGTGCAGGTCCACTTTAAAGAGATTGTAAAGTATTTTTTTTAAAATAACAAACATGTTATACTTACCTCCACTGTGCAGCTCGTTTTGCACAGAGTGGCCCCCGAACCTGCTCTTCAAGGGTCCCTCGGCGGCTGTCTCTGCTTCCTCCCGCAGGTGCTTCTCACCATGCGAGGGAGCTCGCATGAACGTGAGAAGTACCTGCGGGCTCGCTCCCGTGATACAGCCGGTGGCAATAGCTGCTCGCTGTATCACACGGCCCCACCCCCCGGTGCACTGCATCAATGGATGTGATTGACAGCAGCGCGAGCCAATGACTGCACTGCCTTCAATCCACTCCAGCCAATCAGCGGCCAGGCTGATCGGCGAAGAGGACGGCAGGGGCGAGCGTGGGACTTTCGAGGGGTGAGGTAAGTAAAACAGGGGGACTGGGGACGCCGGCACTGTGAGATGTTTTTTCACCTTAATGCATAGAATGCATTAAGGTGAAAAAACATTTACCTTTACAACCCCTTTAAGTAATCCTTAGGCCCAAAAATGTGCAATTTAACATGTGTGGGAAAAGTGGGAAATTGGCATGGCAGCAAAGGGGTTAAAGGAATCTCATCATATCAGGAAGAACTGCAGGGGTGGTCATACACAGTCATATGCCTGATCCAATATAGGAGGACAGATCTATCTATAGCTGCAGCTCACCCAAACTCATTTATTCAGCTGAGGATAGCATTCATTTTTATGCTTGAGCAACAAGAGGGTAATATCCCCTTTTCTAAAGGCAACTTGGGGGGTCCTACTCTAAAGCTATTGGCAGGGGACAGGCTTTTCTACTCATACTGTGGCTGTTTTCTAACAAAAACACGCTCTAAGGGGCTCATTAATAACAGAAAGTGGATATTGCAGTTTACCCCTGCACTGGCCTAACTCAATTTTTTATCCCTGATAAAATATCTAAACAGTGACAATTGTATTATATTTTATGAAATTGTTCTCATCATTCTTACTTGTCTCATCTGCAATGCTCATCTGTTTCTTATTTGGAGGTGCAGGGAAAATTGCATCTGATGCTGGTCTCTTGTTGTTCCTCTTGGGTAATATGACAGTACATATCATGCCCGGTATTGTTTTGGCCCAACTCAAGGCAGCATCAAATCTTCCTTTTTTTTCCATCCTTTCTTCATCAGCTGATTGATCAGATTCATTATCTTTCTTTCGCTTCTTTCCTCTGGTCTTGTCGCTCGCCTTGGAACTCTTCCTCTCTCCAGAATTGTTCCACTCATCAGAGTTCCCATGCTGGCTTTCCCCATTTTTGGGGTATTGTTGAGGTGTCTCCACCTTTAACCCACTATGTAATAAAGTGGGATTATCTAAATCATCCACAGGTCCGCCTAGGAAGATTTTCCTTGTAGCCTCATCCGTCCTATTATATGGATGATATCTGAAACTCTTGTTGGTCTTGTCGCTCTTCTCTTTGGAACTCTTCCTCTCTCCAGAATTCCTCCTTTTATCAGAATTCCCATGTTTGTGGTCCCCATTTTTGGGGTGTTGAGTTGTCTCCATCTTTAACCCACTGTGTAATAAAGTGGGCTTATCCAAATCCTCCACAGAATATTTTTCTTGGATAAATTTCCAAGTAATCTCATCCCTGATCTTATATGGATGAAATCTAAAAGTTTGCTTTCTCTTTTGCCACTTCATAATATAATATAATGAAAACGCACAGAGCACTAGAAAAGCGATGTGTTCACCACCTCTAGCAAATTCAAACTGACTAGATGCAGCTGCAGAGCTTCTCATATATGGGCTGGCTGTGAGCTATGACATCATCGTTGCTAGGATACCATCAGGGCAGCCAGAGCTCAGCTGAATACCAACTGTCAGTGTCTCCCCTCAGCCAATCAGATTCAAGTCTCAACTCTAACTGCCAATATCCAACTGTCACATTTTCAAAATAAGAACGCTCAATATTCACTATGCAGGTATGTAATCCAATACATAGATAAATCTGTGGAGCAACTAATAACAGAGGAGGCTTATATAAATAAGCCTTTGGGGTCATTTCAAATGACATAGACAGGTGTCAATAGGGCTGCTCAAAACACATTGAGATAAATCAGTAAACGTTTTTTTTTAACCACATTTGTTGTTTTCAAGTTTAAATCATTATTTTTTGCTCGAAAATTACTTAGAAACCCCAAACATTATATATATTGTATTTATCAGTGTATAACACGCACCTTCATTTTAAGTGGGAAGTTTCAGGAAAAAAACATATTTTTTAAATAAACAACTTTGAAGCAATTAAGGGTCATTGCCTATGAAGGCAGCCTGATTAGTGCCCATCTGCAGCCTCCCCATCTCCCATCAATGCAGCCTGATCAATGCCCATTTGCAGCCTCAATGCAGCCTGATCAATGTCCATCTGCAGCCCATCTTCCATTAATTCAGATGGTTTAATGCAATTTTTCAGGCTCAATGCCCATCTGCAGCCTCACCATCTCTCATCAAAGCAGCCTGAACATGCAGGAAATCATTGAGCTGTCATCTCCTGTTTACTCGGCTGTCATTTGGCTCTCACGTCACACTCACAGTCCTGCCATCGGCATTGGACCAGCTCTAGTGATAGACAGAACACTGGTCTAATGTCAGTGGCAGACGCGGCACTGTGTGTGTGACGTGAGAGCTGAGTTAGAGAGTACGTCTGGGCAGAAGTATGGCGGATAACCCAATTATTCACAGACCGGACGGTGCCAGATAAACTGGCATACTTCCTTGTAAACATGACGGGGTCACTGACCCGTGCATACAAAAAGTCAGTGATCCAACACCTTTTAGACGCAGTGAAAGCCTGCATCCCACTGAACTGGAAATCCCCACACCCACCAACCATAGCCCAATGGCGCCACAAATTAGACGAGGTTGACAGGATGGAGGACCTGATCCTCACCAGTCAACATCACCAGGAGACTTACTCCAAGACGTGGCAGGTATGGAACGCATTTAGATACTCTGAAGTGGTACGGAGACTCAGAGGGCCCAACTAGATTAGACTAGATATATATAATTTAAAAAAAAGACTTAAAAAAATTGCCCCTTAAGAGCTATGGGCAGAAGTGTTTTAACGTCGCTTCTGCCCTGCAATGTCATGGAGATGGGTAGGGGCCATCTACCCCTCACTCTTCTCCCTGAGAAGGACACGATTGCCTTCGCCGCTGCCTATGGCTCCGGTAAGCGGTGGAGCGTACCGGAGCGCCCGTCTCCCACTGCCGATAAAAGTGATGTCACAGTGAATCTGCCGCAGAGACCACTTTTATCTTGTAGCCGACCGCCAGACGAATCCAGAGATACTGGGGTTATGGCAGCTAGCTGCTGCCATAAAAATGATATCCATACTCAAACTGAGGACGTATCATGGCATTCGGCGGTCTGTAAGCGGTTAACTGACAGTTGTGCAGTCATGCGATGTTGCATCCAAACAAAATTGACGTCCTTTTTTCCCCACAAATAGAGCTTTCTTTTGGGGGTATTTGATCACCTCTGCGGTTTTTATTTACAAAAATATTGCGATCATTTTGAAAAAAACGCAATATTTTTTACTTTAATAAATATCCCCCAAATCATATAAAAAAAAATTTTTCCCTCAGTTTAGGCTGATATGTATTCTACATATTTTTGGTTAAAAAAAAAATTGCAATAAGCGTATATTGATTGGTTTATATCGTCTTCAAAATAGGGGATAGTTTTATGTCATTTTTATTATTCTTTTTTTTACTAGTAATGGCAGCGATCTGCAATTTTTATCTGGACTGCGACATTATGGCAGACACATCGGACACTTTTGACAAATTTTTTGGACCATTGGCATTTATACAGCGATCAGTGCTATAAAAATGCACTGATTACTGTAAAAATGTCACTGGCAGGGAAGGAGTTAACCACTAGGAGGTGATCAAGGGGTTAATTGTGTTCCCTCTATGTGTTCTAACTGAAGGGGGGATGGGACTGTGTAGGGGAGATGGCAGATTGCTGTTCATATGTTGTATGAACAGACGATCAGTCTCTTCTCCCCTCAGAGAACCGCAAATTGTGTGTTTACACACACAGATCCTGGTTCTCCGTGTGTCACCAGCGATCGCGGGAGATCACAACTGCCGGGCACTCACATTGGCTCCGGGGGCATGCTTGCGCCCCTAGTGGCCACAGGGAGAAGTGACGTAACATAACATCGTTTCGCCCCGCCATGCCATTCTGCTGCAGTAAAACTGCGGTGGCTGGTCGGCAAGTGGTTAAACAAGCTTTTTTCCCCCCTTGATACAGGTGGTTGATATCACAAAGCTTATGAAAGCCTACATGAGCATGATAGTAAAAAAGAGGTTCAGTACTACATGATCTGAGAGCTGCCACAGTCAAGGAAGTTCTAGGTGAAGACCGTGATTCTTGTATATCAGCTGTCAACACTGCCTGAGTCTCACTCTCTTCACCAAGCAATGCCAAGATGATTCAGTGCCTAAAGAGTTTAAACTGCCAGCAAGATCCCCAAAGCTGTACTTCACACTGACAATTGCCTTAGAAAAACAACAACCTGCCTTTAATGCACAGTGACATGCCTTCAGTCCGAATTCACTCTTAGGCCGCGTACACACGGGCGGACTGTTCGCCCAACCTTGTCCGCTGAACAGTGTTTGGGCGGACAGTCCGCTCGTGTGTGGGCTTTCAGCGGACAGTTTCAGCGGACAGTTGGACGGACAAAGTCTTTCGGAAATTCCGAAAAACTGTCCGCTGAAACTGTGTTTGAGCGAACAGTCCGCCCGTGTGTGGGCTTGTCCGCTGTACTTTCGAAATGAGCGGACTGTTCCCGCTCGGAAAGTCCGCCCATTTCGAGCGCGTGTACAGGTAGGCGGGGCCCGCGAAGGAGACGTCGCGGGCTCCGCCGCCTGGAATGGGCTTAAAGGGGAACCCCAACGCCGAAAAAAATCGGCGTGGGGGTTCCCCCCAAGTCCACACCAGACCCTTGTCCGAGCACGCTACCCGGCCGGCCAGGAAAGGGGGGCGAGCGAGCGCGCCCCCCCTCCTGAGCCGTACCAGGCCGCGTGCCCTCAACATGGGGGGTGCCTTGGGGAAGGGGGGGCTGCGCGGCCCCCCCACCCCAAAGCACCTTGTCCCCATGTTGATGAGGACAAGGGCCTCTTCCCGACAACCCTGGCCGTTGGTTGTCGGGGTCTGCGGGCGGGGGGCTTATCGGAATCCGGGAGCCCCCTTTAAGAAGGGGGCCCCCGGATACCGGCCCCCCACCCTATGTGAATGAGTATGGGGTACAATGTACCCCTACCCATTCACCTGTGAACTAAAGTACAATAAAAAACACAACACAGAGAAAAAATATTTTATTGCACAGCTCCGGGGGTCTTCTCGCCGGACTCCTCCGCTATGTGTGTGTAGCTCTTTTGCTAGCGGAGGAGTCCGGCTTTCTTCCTCCCCGCCGCCGGCCTCTTCTCCCGACTTCGGGGGTCTTGTCCCCCTCTTCGGTTCTTCTGCCGGGCCACCGCGCCTGGTCCGGTGGCCCGGTCTTCTGTCGCCGTCTTCCGTTCTTCTGTCGCCGCCTTCGGTTCTTCTGCCGGGCCACCGCGCCTTCTTGTAGCTCTTTTACAGGCGGTGGCCCGGTCTTCTGTCGCCGCTGTCGTCGCCGCCGCCGCCGCCTTCCGTTCTTGTTCTTCTTCTTGTTCTTCTTCTTCTTCTCCTGGAGATGTTGACTCGACGATCTCTCCGGCCGGAATGCCAGAGCCGCGCTGTGCGGTCACTTATATAGTGACAATGGGGCGGGGTCACATGGTATATGTCACATGGGTTGGTCACATGGTGACCCCGCCCCCTTACGATGTCATAGTCCCCATGTGACATCAACCCATGTGACCAACCCATGTGACATATACCATGTGACACCGCCCCATTGTCACTATATAAGTGGCAGCGGAGCGTGTCCCTGGCATTCCGGCCGGAGAGCTCGTCGAGTCAACATCTCCAGGAGAAGAAGAAGAAGAAGAAGAAGAAGAACAAGAACGGAAGGCGGCGGCGGCGGCGGCGGCGACGACGACAGCGGCGGCGGCGACAGAAGACCGGGCCACCGCCTGTAAAAGAGCTACAAGAAGGCGCGGTGGCCCGGCAGAAGAACCGAAGGCGGCGACAGAAGAACGGAAGACGGCGACAGAAGACCGGGCCACCGGACCAGGCGCGGTGGCCCGGCAGAAGAACCGAAGAGGGGGACAAGACCCCCGAAGTCGGGAGAAGAGGCCGGCGGCGGGGAGGAAGAAAGCCGGACTCCTCCGCTAGCAAAAGAGCTACACACACATAGCGGAGGAGTCCGGCGAGAAGACCCCCGAAGACCCCCGGAGCTGTGCAATAAAATATTTTTTCTCTGTGTTGTGTTTTTTATTGTACTTTAGTTCACAGGTGAATGGGTAGGGGTACATTGTACCCCATACTCATTCACATAGGGTGGGGGGCCGGTATCCGGGGGCCCCCTTCTTAAAGGGGGCTCCCGGATTCCGATAAGCCCCCCGCCCGCAGACCCCGACAACCAACGGCCAGGGTTGTCGGGAAGAGGCCCTTGTCCTCATCAACATGGGGACAAGGTGCTTTGGGGTGGGGGGGCCGCGCGGCCCCCCCTTCCCCAAGGCACCCCCCATGTTGAGGGCACGCGGCCTGGTACGGCTCAGGAGGGGGGGCGCGCTCGCTCGCCCCCCTTTCCTGGCCGGCCGGGTAGCGTGCTCGGACAAGGGTCTGGTGTGGACTTGGGGGGAACCCCCACGCCGATTTTTTTCGGCGTTGGGGTTCCCCTTTAAGCCCATTCCAGGCGGCGGAGCCCGCGACGTCTCCTTCGCGGGCCCCGCCTACCTGTACACGCGCTCGAAATGGGCGGATTTGCCTCCGCCTTACGTGGGCGAGTCCGTTCATTTCAAAAGTTGAGCGAACTGTTTGCCCAACCTTGTTCGTCAAACAGTCCGCTCGTGTGTGGGCAAGTCCGCTCATGCAAATTTTGAGCGGACTGTTTGATGAAACTGTTTGCCGAACAAGGTTGGGCGAACAGTCCGCCCGTGTGTACGCGGCCTTAGTGACCAAAAATGAGAAGTGTGCTCACCTGTTTTCCTCAAGAGAAAGTATTGGAGTGCTGCAGGCAACCTTCTCCAGGGACATTTTCGTGAAGCAGCAAGCATTTTGCTTGGAATTTAGTATTTTGCCTTTTTGTGAATATTTGAGTCTTAAATTCTATTTTTATTCTGAGTTTCAGAAGAAAGGGAATGATGATGTGCAATTGTTTGTACAGTGTATTTGTTTAGTTATTTATATGTTTCTCAACAGTTTAAATGTCAGTAACGTTAAAGTTCCAACCCTACCACGTTGTATTAAGTTTTCTTTATAGCCAGTATACTGTACATCATCTATCTGCTGTATTTTAAATTAAGAGATGACTTTGCTAATAGTATGGTAATCAGTATTTATAAACTGCCTTATTTTGAAGATACTATTTTGGTAGATTATAAATCGATGGGTTGTCACCCCCCCCCCCCCCCGGTATTCTATATAATGGTTTTGGGCTTCCAAATTTTAAAGTCCAATCACATTTTTAGTTAATAAGTTATTATTGTTATTAATATTATTATACATGATTTGTATAGCGCCAACAGTTTATGCAGCACTTTAAAATGTCTAGGGGGACAACACAATTACAGTAAAGTTCAATACAAATGGTACAGGAGGGCCCTGCCCATACAGCTTACATTTTAAAGGGAGGGGGTGGTGGTACAAAAGGTAATAGCTGCAGAGAATGATTTGATCGGGGTGGCTCGGAGACAGTTGTTAGGTGGGTGTGGGATAGGCTTCCCTGAATAAATGAGTTTTCAGGGATCTCCTAAAGGTGGATAGGGTGGGGGCTGATCGCATATACCAGGGCAGGGAGTTCCAGAGGATGGGAGAGGCTCTGGAGAAGTCCTGAAGGCGAGCATGGGAGAAGGTAACAAGGGAGCTAGAGAGCAGGAGGTCCTGGAAGGAGCGGAGGCGACGATTTGAGCGTTATCTGCAGATGAGGTTGGTGATGTAGATGGGGGCGATGTTGTGAATGGCCTTGTATGTTATGGTTAGCATTTTTAATTTTACACGGTGGGGTAGGGGAAGCCAGTGAAGGGATTGGCAGAGAGGGGCAGCAGTCACGGATCGGTTAGTGAGGTGTATTAGTCTAGCAGCAGAATTCATAATAGACTGAAGGGGGGATAGCCTGCTTAAGGGTAGGCCATTAAAGAGAGAGTTGCTGTAGTCAAGGCGGGAAATAATTAAGGAGTGAATAAGTTTCTTTGTGGTGTCCTTAGTCAGGAAGGGTCAAATTCTGGAGATGTTGCAGAGGTTAAGGCGGCATGATTTAGCCAGTGATTGGATATGTTCCATAGTTGTTCCATGTGTTCCATATAAGTTCATCAAAACAAAAATGCATGCAAAGTCTTGGTTTTCTTTGGAAAAAAGCCACAGCCTGAGTAGAAAAGTCTGTTTCCTGGCAGAAGCTGTAGTGAAAGATCCTTGCTCTCTATGTAGAAGTAGTGGTCTCTCTTCAGGAGTCCAACATACTGCCTGCTGAGTGAGACCATTAATTCTGCAATCAACAAAGCTCATGCTCCCCAATAATTGGAGAGCTCCAGGCCTGATATCTTGTGTGTGTAATCTTAACTTCAGTAGAAAAAAAAATTATTCACATGCCACAAATTCCTAGGGAAATTAATTTCCCAGGGAAGCCACTGGGCAATAAGATAATGCAGCCATAGTGATCACCAGTGGAATTTGGTGTCCATAGTAACAATACAAAAAGAAAACAGAAACCAGTGCAAATATCTCCTTGTTTCAACAAAATCGTAACCTCGATCTAGTAAAAGTCAATAATCAGTCCATGAAGAGTCCATGTATACAAGCTCACATGGATGAATGACAGGGAGTCCAGAATGAACTTCCACAGCCTGCACAGATGGATAGCCTGACAGAAATCCAGGACTTTGTGTGGGTAACTAACAAGTTCTTTGTTAAAAAAAATAGAATCCCCAAAATATATCCCTCATTGTAAAGCTGTTGTTGATCATATTGTCCAGCGATGGATAGAACCTGTTATACAGTATGTGAGGGGTGGGGTCTCCTGGTGATGTCATTGATTATGAATGAACATGACCAATATATAGGCAATAATGTCACTGGGATCCTGCTCCTTTGGTTACATGGCTAGGGATTCCCCATCCTTAACAACATTTGACAGCAGGAAGTTGTCTTGCATAATAGCAGGAGTAATACCACTATGATATGTGGCGTTCAGCTGCTGCCAAACAGGTAAATGTTCAGGAGTTTGTATGTATGCCGAAACAGCCAAAGCGTGGTCCAAACCTTGAAACCTCATCTCTACTGAGCACACTCATTTTAAAAAACGCCCTCTGGGTGCTGGACCCTGTGCAGTGGAATCCTGGACACTACAGCACTAAGGCATTCCTGCAGGGTGCTGTACAGGTCCAAGGGCGTGGACCCTAAACATGAAAAGGGTATCCAGTCCTTGAAGGTTCTCAAGTGACAGGAACGCGCCGCGAAGAGTGAAGATTGAGTTCTTAGTTTCTAAGCTGCCCTGCTCCTGGACGGTTAAGTGAAACCCCTTTATTTAATTATTGTGGCATGTCCCAGTGATTGTATCAGTCAGTCAAGCTAGATAGAGGCTGGACAGCTGTGTGCGGTGACCATACAGGGGAGTTTGGGGCTAGCTGTGGGTGTTTGAAAAGGGTACCCTTTTTGCTTGTGTCTAGCTGTTTTTTACCTGTATGATGGCGCATGACAGGAGCAGGAATGGGTTGAGGATGGGGAAAAACTTAAATCTCTGGATTGTGTGTATGGGCTGGCAGAAGACTCTGCTTCTGAGCAATCTGGACAAGAAGTTATCCAGTTGGTGTCTGCCTCTCAATCACAGAGGCTTTTGATCCTGACTCTTGCCGAAATGGTTCGTTCTGCCTTTAAGTTGCGTCTTGTAGAGGTTACTGAGCCTCCTGGTCCTCTTTGGGATCCCTGAGGCCTCTTCTTCAGTCCCACAGGCTTTCCCCTTACACTCTTTGTTGGATAAGGCGGTGTATGCTGATTGGGAATATCCTGACTAGTGATGGACGAACTTCCGACGGGACGTTTCGCGAACGCGAAATGCGAACGGACCCAAACGTTCGCGAAACCGAACGTTCGCCGCGGGCCCCATTGACTTCAATGGGAGGCGAACTTTGCAAACCTTCATGTCGAATTTGCGGCCACGTGGTAATTATTAGGGGGTAAAACGTAGTCCCACCATCTGGACAATGACATAATACATGTATGAGGTGAATTTGGGATCGATAACTACAAGCATTTTTATTTTATTTGGGAAATTGTTCTAACAATTCAGGACTATGGAGCTAATGAAGGCAATGGAGGAGAGGGAAGGTCAGGGACCAGGGTAGGCAAAGAAGAGGGTGCAGGAGATGATCACCAGCAGCGTGACATACCGGAATGACACATGCACCGTGATAGAGGCATCTGACAGCAGCACCGTAATACAGAGCACTGACAGCAGCACCGTGACATACAGCGCTGACAGCAGCACCGTGACATACAGCGCTGACAGCAGCACCGTGACATACAGCGCTGACAGCAGCACCGTGACATACAGCGCTGACAGCAGCACCGTGACATACAGCGCTGACAGCAGCACCGTGACATACAGCGCTGACAGCAGCACCGTGACATACAGCGCTGACAGCAGCACCGTGACATACAGCGCTGACAGCAGCACCGTGACATACAGCGCTGACAGCAGCACCGTGACATACAGCGCTGACAGCAGCACCGTGACATACAGCACTGACAGCAGCACCGTAAGCAGCCCCAGGAGGAAGTCAGCACAGCACAGGGATGGTGTGATCCCCTCATAATAAGAACCCCCAGGAGGAAGTCAGCACAGCACAGGGATAGTGTGATCCCTTCATAATAAGAACCCCCAGGAGGAAGTCAGCACAGCACAGGGATATCATAAGCAGCCCCAGTAGAAATATGACACCGCTCAACCTCTTCAAAGAGGAGGGTAGGGGCATATAGTACGGTGTGCTTTTTTGGGTCAAGGAAGTGAGCCAAATGAATTAAGAAGGTCTGTGTGCTTGATTAAAAAAATAGTTTATAGACATATACATGGTCTACTGGTCACATGTGTTGAATTCCTCCGAGATCCATGCCTCATTCATTTTTAGAAATGTGAGGTAGTTAACACTGTGGTGAGCTAGGCGAGTACGCTTATCGGTCACAATCCCCCCTGCTGCGCTGAACGTCCTTTCGGACAGGACACTGGATGAGGGGCAAGCCAACAGTTCGATTGCAAATTGGGCAAGCTCTGGCCAGAGGTCAAGCCTGCCCACCCAGTAGTCTAGGGGTTCATCACTCCTCAGAGCGTCCACATCGGCCGTTAACCCAATGTAGTCGGACACCTGACGGTCTAGGCGTTCCCTGATGCTGGATCCGGATGACACCTGTCGATGGGTCGGCTGAAAGAATGACCTCATATCCGAAGTCACCAACACATCTTCAAACCGGCCTCTTCTTGCAGGCGCTGTTGGATTGGTACCCGCAAATCCTTCTCTGGGAGTGGGAATTGCTCCTCTGCCAGCGCACGCAAAAGCAGAATGCAGCATTTCTCGAAGCAAGGCCTGGAAGTGCTGCATTCTGACAGCCCTCTGCGACGGCGGTAACATTTCCGCCATTTTGTGTTTGTACCGGGGGTCTAAGTACGTTGCCACCCAGTACTGGTCCTTGACCCTCATGCTTTTTATACGGGGGTCCCTATTAAAACACTGGAGCATGAAGGCCCCCATTTGCACTAAAGTGGAAGCGGTGTGGTGGCCTGGCTCCTGCTCATCATCCAGGATAATGTCGTCCTCTTCATTCTCCTCTCCCCATCCTCGCACAACAGGGATCCCAGAAAGGTTTAAAGCATGCTCTTCTTGCTCCTGCTCATCCGCCCCGGCACCATCCTCCTCTGACTCCTCATCAGACTCCTGTTGTTGACTTGTCTCAGATAGAGTAGCCCCCCCTGGGAATTCATCCAGCATTGCGACTTCCTCATCTTCCCGCTCCTGCTCCTCCACAGCCTGATCAATGACACGACGCAATGCACGCTCCAGAAAGAAGGCATAAGGTACCATGTCACTGATGGCGCCATGGCTGCGACTGACCAGTTTGGTGATCTCCTCAAATGGCCGCAGAAGTCTGCATGTGTCGCGCATGAGCAGCCACTGGCGCGGTGAAAAAAAACCCAGCTCCCCAGAACCGTTTCTTTCGCAGAGTTCATACAGGTAGACGTTAACTGCACGTTTCTGCTGGAGCAGCCTATCAAGCATATAGAAGGTTGAGTTCCATCGCGTCGGGCAATCGCAAATAAGACGTCTGACCGGCAGATGGTGTCGCCGCTGAATGTCAGCAAGGCGAGCCATGGCCGTGTAAGATCTTCTGAAATGGGCCGAGATTTTCCTTGCCTGCCGCAAGATGTCCTGGACCCCAGGGTATTTGACAAGGAATCGCTGCACGACCAAGTTTAAGACGTGTGCCATGCACGGCACGTGCGTGATTTTGCCCTGTTTCAATGCGCTAAGCAGATTGGCACCGTTGTCACACACCACTTTACCAACTGTCAAATTGAGCGGTGTTAGCCACTCATCTGCCTGTGAACGCAAAGCTGAAAGGAGTGCCGGGCCAGTGTGGCTCTTTGCTTCCAGGCACAACAGACGCAGCACGGCATGGCAACGTCTCACCTGGCATGTGGAATAGGTTCTGGGGAGCTTGGGCGGTGCAGTGGAAGAGACGCTAGCAGCGGAAAAGGAGGAGGCAGCTGAGGAGGAGAGGGAGGAGGATGGAGTAGGAGGAGGAGAAGAAGAGTCAGGCCTGCATGCAATCCGTGGCGGTAAAACCAAATCTACACGGGTGCCACGGGTTACATGCTTGACGGCCGTCAGAAGGTTCACCCAGTGGGCAGTAAAACTGATATACCTTCCCTGCCCGTGTTTGCTAGACCACGTGTCTGTGGTCAGATGTATCTTGGCACCGACACTGTGTGCCAGAGATACATTCACTTGCCGCTGAACATGGCCATATAGCTCTGGGATGCCCTTCTCTGAGAAATACTTCCTTCCTGGGACCTTCCATTGTGGTGTTCCAATGGCCACAAATTTGCGAAAGGCCTCCGAGTCCACCAGTTTATATGGCAGTAGTTGGCGGGCTATGAGTTCTGACAAGCCAGCCGCCAACCGTTGGGCAAGAGGGTTATCCGGCATCATCATTTTTTTACGCTCAAACATTAGGCCCACGGAAGCCTGCCTTTTTGCAGAAAAATGTGAGCTTGGCGTGATGGAAGGTGGAGTGGAGGACAATTGTGAGGAGAGAGGAGAAGGAGAAGTAGAAGACGAGGCTGGACGGTGAGAGCCTGCAGTGTGGCTTTGTGTGTTCCGTTGCTCCCACTGGGCTCGGTGATGGCTGCTCATGTGCCTTCTTAAGGCGGTCGTCCCTAGGTGAGTATTGGGCTTACCGCGACTAACGCGTTGACTGCAAAGATTGCAGATGGCAACGCTATTGTCAGCAGCGGACACGTTAAAAAAAGCCCACACTGCGGAGCCATGTGCCGGTGTCCTGGGAGCGCCAGATGTGACCGTACATGGTCGATGACTCGCTCCTGATACATTTGCAGTCTGCTTTGTCCCTGCTGTGCAATGTAAGTCATTGCTGCTTCTCCTCCCTATCTGCTGGTCCATATCTCCCTCTGAACTCCCCTCCTCTTCCTCTCTTGTGGGCACCCACGTGACATCACTAGACACGTCATCATCAACGTCACCTTCCCCACCGCTATAAGTAGAGATCTCGGAGTAGGCAGCAACACCGGGGACCAACCTCCTCCTTGGGCTGATCTGGGTACTGGCGTCAGACTGCTGAGTAGCGCTTGTTGCTACCTCCTCTTCCTGATCCAATACCAAGAGTGGCTGCGCATCAGAAATGTCCTCTTGATATGGATCGGAAAATAATTCCAGTGACTCAAGCGGAAGGTATGTGGTGGTGGTGGTGGTGGTCGTGTTGTTGGTGGTAGTGTCTTTGGGGGTGCACATAGCAGAGAGTGAAGAAGAGGGTGCAGATCGAGAGGATGAGGAGGGTGCAGAAGAGTAAGGCTGAGCGAGCCACTCAACCAAGTCTGGTGCATCCTTTAAAGTAATTGAACGCACCTTCTGCAACTTCCCACTTTGGCTCAAGCCTGTTGCTCCTGCCCTACCCCTACCACCCCTGCGGAAGGGCCTGCCTCTTCCTCTGCATGTCATTTTTTAAATGACCCTGTGACAAAACTCTTAGTCCCTATACCGCTGAAGGACTGCTGCAGTATAGGTGAGCGGTCAGCAGTGGTGCACGTCAACCCTATCTATTGTGGACCTATAGCGGTCCTTACAGAACAGCAGACTGTACCGCACTCAAGCCTATGTACCGTAGCACCCTATACCAAGTTACCAGTCCTTATAAGAACTTTTGTGGACCAAGCAGGTTGTGTATTAGTGTTTAGCAGACTGTACGTCAGTCCCTATACCGCTGAAGGACTGCTGCAGTATAGGGCAGCGGTCAGCAGTGGTGCACGTCAACCCTATCTATTGTGGACCGATAGCGGTCCTTACAGAACAGCAGACTGTACCGCACTCAAGCCTATGTACCGTAGCACCCTATACCAAGTTACCAGTCCTTATAAGAACTTTTGTGGAACAAGCAGGTTGTGTGTTAGTGATTAGCAGACTGTACGTCAGTCCCTATACCGCTGAAGGACTGCTGCAGTATAGGTGAGCGGTCAGCAGTGGTGCACGTCAACCCTATCTATTGTGGACCGATAGCGGTCCTTACAGAACAGCAGACTGTACCGCACTCAAGCCTATGTACCGTAGCACCCTATACCAAGTTACCAGTCCTTATAAGAACTTTTGTGGAACAAGCAGGTTGTGTGTTAGTGATTAGCAGACTGTACGTCAGTCCCTATACCGCTGAAGGACTGCTGCAGTATAGGTGAGCGGTCAGCAGTGGTGCACGTCAACCCTATCTATTGTGGACCGATAGCGGTCCTTACAGAACAGCAGACTGTACCGCACTCAAGCCTATGTACCGTAGCACCCTATACCAAGTTACCAGTCCTTATAAGAACTTTTGTGGACCAAGCAGGTTGTGTATTAGTGTTTAGCAGACTGTACGTCAGTCCCTATACCGCTGAAGGACTGCTGCAGTATAGGGCAGCGGTCAGCAGTGGTGCACGTCAACCCTATCTATTGTGGACCGATAGCGGTCCTTACAGAACAGCAGACTGTACCGCACTCAAGCCTATGTACCGTAGCACCCTATACCAAGTTACCAGTCCTTATAAGAACTTTTGTGGAACAAGCAGGTTGTGTGTTAGTGATTAGCAGACTGTACGTCAGTCCCTATACCGCTGAAGGACTGCTGCAGTATAGGTGAGCGGTCAGCAGTGGTGCACGTCAACCCTATCTATTGTGGACCGATAGCGGTCCTTACAGAACAGCAGACTGTACCGCACTCAAGCCTATGTACCGTAGCACCCTATACCAAGTTACCAGTCCTTATAAGAACTTTTGTGGACCAAGCAGGTTGTGTATTAGTGTTTAGCAGACTGTACGTCAGTCCCTATACCGCTGAAGGACTGCTGCAGTATAGGGCAGCGGTCAGCAGTGGTGCACGTCAACCCTATCTATTGTGGACCGATAGCGGTCCTTACAGAACAGCAGACTGTACCGCACTCAAGCCTATGTACCGTAGCACCCTATACCAAGTTACCAGTCCTTATAAGAACTTTTGTGGACCAAGCAGGTTGTGTATTAGTGTTTAGCAGACTGTACGTCAGTCCCTATACCGCTGAAGGACTGCTGCAGTATAGGGCAGCGGTCAGCAGTGGTGCACGTCAACCCTATCTATTGTGGACCGATAGCGGTCCTTACAGAACAGCAGACTGTACCGCACTCAAGCCTATGTACCGTAGCACCCTATACCAAGTTACCAGTCCTTATAAGAACTTTTGTGGAACAAGTGAGTTGTGAATGTTTAGCAGACTGCAGCAGAAGGGCAGCAGTCAAGTATAATATCCTTTCTATATTTGGAAGAAAGAATATTATACATGTACAAGCCTATTACTGTACCACTGATACCAGTCCTGAAAAGAACCTTTGTGGAACTAATAATAACAGCAAGTCTTTAAAATTACCCTCACTGCCTGACAACACTGCTTCCTTCCTGTCCCTATACAAATTGGCAAAAAAAGAGAACGATTAGTGGTTACTGGAACAGCTCTTTTGTGGACCTTGATAGTAACAGCTAATGATGATGATGATGATGATGATGATGAAAGACTAATCTGGCTGTCCCTGTAGCATACACCGTCCTTTCCCTTTCTCTAAACTAACAAAAGACACTCAGGCTGCTGCAAGAATCAGCAGCACAGCAAACCTATCAACACCTAACACCTATACCAGTCCTGAAAAGAACTTTTGTGTACCAAATAGCTAGTGGTTTATCTCTCCCTACTCCACACAGGAACCTGTCCCTATCTTAACAGAAGAAAGAATGTAAAATGGCCACCGGATCGGGTGTATTTATAGGTTAGGGGGAATGTACAAGTGTCCATGTGCTGTCATGTCTCAATTGGCTGTCCTGTATCACATGATAAACGTGTCACCAAAGGTTAAAGTTCTTGTATACATTAAACACGTAAGTCCGCCGCGGCGAACGACGGAAAAAGGCGTTCGAACGTGCGGACCGCGAATGTCGGAAATTCGCCGCGAAACGACCGCCGGGCGAACCGTTCGGCCATCACTAATCCTGACAGGATTTTTGTTCCTCCTAAGAGGTTTTCCCTTTTATATCCCATGAATGAAAAGTTTGTTAAGAAGAGGAGCATGCCAGTCGTAGATGCAGTCTCTTCCTTAAACAAGAACTTGACTTGTCTGGTAGATAACACACAGGGCTTGAAAGACCCTGTTGACAAGAAATTGGAGTCATTATTAAAGACTTCCTTTTCTTTGGCCAGTTCAGCTATTCAGCCAGCGGTTTCAGCAGTTGGTATCAGCCAGTCCATAAAGGATAAGGTCAGACGACCTGACAGAACTAACCAGGAGGATGATCTGCCTTAAAATAAGGCAGATATTCCTCGAGCGCTGTGTTTTGCTGTTGACACCTTAAAACAAGGCGCTAGGTCCGGGGGCAAGCCGCAAGGCCAGGGCCAGAAAAAGCCCTGGGTCCAAAATTCTTCTAACCCCAGCACCAAGCCCTCCTTTCGAGGGGACACCCCCACTCCATCAGGTGGGGGGAAGGCTGCTGCACTTTGCAGACATTTGGAGAACAATAGTTCAAGACGAGTGGGTCACCTCAACTATATCCCGCGGTTACAAGCTGGAGTTGCAGGGGGTTCCAGCTTTCCTTCGGATCCTCCAAAAAGAGACTTATTGCATCAGGCAGTACATCATTTAGTGCATCAAGGAGTGATTGTAGAGGTTCCTGTACCCGAAAGGGCTCAGGGTTTTACTCAAACCTATTTACGGTTCAAAAACCAAACAGGGGCACAAGGCCCATTTTGGACCTAAGATCCCTGAACCAGTATCTACTTTCAGATTGAGTTTGTCCGTTTAGTAGTAGCCTCACTCCAGATGGGAGACTTTCTAGCCTCCATCGATATGAAGGATGCATATTTACACGTACCTATTTTTCAGCAGCAGCGCAGAAGGGGAAGGAAGTTGTGGGGAACTTGGTTCCTCTATGGCTTCCTGCAGTCACAGGGAAACAGCTGTCCGATTGGACTCTGGCACCCCATTTGACTCCAGCTGCCATCTTGGGTCAGGCAGAGTCTGTTTAAGACTCCGGCTCCTGAGTTTTTTGCGAGTGGCTAGCATAGGGACAGGATCCCCGTCTGGCAGGGAGAGTGTTTAGAGGAAGGGAAAGGTTCCAGAGGAATGGGGACAGTCCAGGGACTACATTTACCTTTCCTCTGGAAGCATCCCTTTTTGGTGTGGACCAGCCAGGCCACATTTAGCCCCTTGTTGCAGACACTGTCAGCATCTTCAAGTACTCAGACCACTGTCTTGGTACATACAGTAAGTGGCTGTGGACAGTTGTGCCTACCTGCCAGGCTTGAATAAGCTGTGTCGAATCTTTCTAGAATATAACTTGGACTCTGTGTTTTTACTGCCCACCACACCATGCTGCATCTTACTCACAATTGGCCTAGTTGTCAAGTTTTCATACAGGCTGGGTGATGACATGATACAGGCGTACATCACTCTCCAGTCTCTCCTTCCACTCAGATAGAGAGATGTTTTACCCATTAAACTTCCGCACTAAGGTCATGGCCACTACTAATGGCGCCATCATGATTCTCGCGCCTCCTTCTGCACCAGCAGCAAAGAGGGTTCAGTTTGGGACTCCTGGCTGTCCTTAAAGCTGGTCAAAAACCTACTAATAATGGTGAAAGGAGTTACCTGGGTGTGGATACAGATGACCAGGTAGTCGAGTGGATCCGGGTCCTGGTGTCCCGCAGTCCAGTAAGTTTGGAGGTGCCTATCATACTGGGCATAAATGTCCTGAAGGACCCGGACCTACCTTGCCTGCTGGCTATGAAGGAATGATCGTGAAGGTGGGCACAGGGCTGTGGCCTGCAAGCTGTCTGGCTCAATGTGATCAGGGACTTAGGAGCTAAATTGAGGAGTAGGACCTCCAAGGTAGTATTCTCAGAAATAATACCAGTACCTCGAGGCACACCAGAGAGGCAACGGGAGATTAGGGAAATTAACAAGTGGCTGAGTAGCTGGTGTATAAAGGAGGGGTTTGGGTTCCTGCAGAACTGGGCTGACTTCTCAGTTGGTTATCGGCTCTTTAGCAGGGACAAGTTGCACCTAAATAGGGACCCAGATAGCAAGTAATTGTGCTGCAAGTTTGAAAATGACTTGCTAAGCTATTGATAGACTTGCTAGGCTTCACATATTCCATTGGTGTAGCACAATATGGAATGTTTTACTTTTACTTGTTTATATGCTGAGATTTAGCAGAAAATGTGTGTATTTAACGAGAGATGGAAATAGAAACCTCAAAGCCCCAGTGCAGGAAACCTGGTAATTCCACCACTGTATAAAGGACTATAAATCCCAGCAATACAGTAACAATGCAGAATACCACCAGCTACAGGAGGTGTATATCGAAAGCCATGCATTGTACAGTATCTCACACAAGTGAGTACACCCCCTCCCATGTTTTTTCAATATTTTATTATATTTTTTCATGTGACAAAACTGAAGAAATTACACTTTGCTACAATGTAAAGTAGTGAGTGTACAGTTTGTATAACAGTGTACATTTTCAGTCCCCTCAAAATAACTCGACACATAGCCATTAATTATTAAAAATGTATCCCCATTTAGGTGTGAATGGGGAGCAGTTGTGTTAAATTTGGTGTTATCGCGCTCACTCTCTCTTACTGGTCACTGGAAGTTCAACATGGGACCTCATAGCAAACAACTCTCTGAGGATCTAAAAAAAAATATGTTGCTCTACATAGATAGCCTAGGCTATAAGAAGATTGCCAAGACCCTGAAACTGAGCTGCAGCATGGTGGCCAATACCATACAGCAGTTTAACAGGACAGGTTCTACTCAGAACAGGCCTCGCCATGGTCGACCAAAGAAGTTCAGTGCACATGATCAGGATCATATCCAGCCGTTGTCTCTGGGAAATAGACGTATGAGTGCTGCCAGCATTGCTGCAGAGGTTGAAGGGGAAGTCGAAGGGGTCAGCCTGTCAGTGCTCAGACCTTATGCCACACACTGCATCAAATCGATCTGTATGGCTGTCATCCCAGAAGGAAGCCCCTTATAAAGATGATGCACAAGAAAGCCTGAAAACAGTTTGCTGAAGACAAGCAGACTAAGGACATGAATTACTGGAACCATGTCCCGTGGTCTGATGAGACCAAGATGAACTTATTTGGTTCAGATGGTGTCAAGTGTGTGTGGCAGCTACCCGGTGAGGAGTACAAAGACAAGTGTGTCTTGCCTACAGTCAAACATGGTGGTAGGAGTGTCATGGTCTGGGTCTGCATGAGTGCTGCTGGCACTGTGGAGCTACAGTTCATTGAGGGAACCATGAATGCCAATATAAACTGTGACATTGAAGTAGAGCATGATCCCCTCCCTTTGAGGACTGGGCCGCAGCACAGTATTCCAACATGATAATGACTCCAAAAACGCACCTCCAAGACAACCACTGCCTTGCTAAAGATGTTGAGGGTAGAGGTGATGGACTGGCCAAGCATGTCTCTAGACCTAACCCTATTGAGCGTCTGTGGGGCATCCTCAAACAGAAGGCGCAAGGTCTCTAATATCCACCAGCTCTGTGATGTCGTCATGGAGGAGTGAAAGAGGACTCTATGTCCACTTCATGTCCAAGAGGGTTAAGGCAGTGGTGGAAAATAATGGTGGCCACACAAAATATTGACACTTGGGGCCCAATTTGAACATTTTCACTTAGGGGTGTACTCACTTTTGTTGCCAGCAGTTTAGACATTAATGGCTGTATGCTGAGTTATTTTGAAGGGACAGCAAATTTACATTGTTATATAAGCTGTAAACTCACTACTTTACAAAGTGTAATTTCTTCAGTGTTGTCACATGAAAAGATATAATAAAATATTTACAAAAATGTGAGGGGTGTACTCATTTTTGTGAGATACTGTGTGTGTGTGTGTGTGTGTGTGTATGTATATGTATATATATATATATATATATATATATATATATATATATATATATATATATATAGCCTCAAGGATTACTCACCACCAGTTGCCCCACAACATGACCCACCTCGCCCATAAACATACCCCACCCCACCCCTAAACTCACCCTCATAAATTATCTCATTTAATGACACTTGAATGTTTTATGCAGAATTAAGTTATAAAAAATATTAACAACATTATCCGTGCCCACTAATGCAAGCTGCCTGTGCCCACCAATTCAGCATGCCTGTGCCCACCAATGCAAGCTGCCTGTGTCCACCATGCAGCCTGTGTCCACTGTGCAGCCTGTGTACACCATGCACCATGCAGCCTGTGTCCACCATGCACCATGCAGCCTGTGCCCACCATGCAGCCTGTGTCCACCATGCACCCTGTGTCCATCATGCACCATGCAGCCTGTGTCCACCATCCACCCTGTGTCCACTATGCACCATGCAGCCTGTGCCCACCATCCACCAT